>NC_136381.1:27399015-27874015 GCF_965140285.1 Lepidochelys kempii | reverse complement strand
GCATGCTAGGGTGACCAGATGTCCCCATTTTATAGGGAAGGTCCTAATTTTGGGGGCTTTTTCTTATATAGGCTCCTATTACCCCCCACCCCTCTCCTGATTTTTCACATTTGCTGTCTGGTCACCCTATGGCATACCCCTGGAATTTTATTTAAAAGATACTTTATCTTATGACACAGTTAAAGTTTGAGCCCAAACAGATGCACTGTATCAACGGCAAACACAGCTGAAGATACATTTTACGTTCCATTATCTTACTGGTCTATGAAAAGTCAAATAATTTCATAGTCTAACCTTTTGAATTTTCATTTGTGCTTCTGGCCTCCTCAGTAACATTGTTTGTCTTTTGAGTTTTTCAACTTTGTTGGCTTTTATGCAAAATTTTCTCCGTTGTGTATAAGTTGTTTTGACATATTTAATTCCACAAGAGAATTCTAACCACTGGTTCTTTCAGCAGCATTTACAATGCTGCTATGATTCTGTTCTTGATTACTTGTACTTTTGCAATGCAGAATTAATGCAGAATTTTTACACGTATGAAGCAATAAAATAATTATACTATTGCTGTGTTGGTATATGTCAACAGAGTCTAGTATAAATATTTTCAAAGCTCTCATATTTAGCTCCATCTAGTTTTTTAACACTAAGAATACTGCATAGCACGGATGTGTTTGGGTATTAATTCTAGTTCCCTTTACTGATAATTGTCAATTTGAAAATTCACAGTTTTCAGATAATTTAAGAGTTCTATAAAATATGTCTATTACTAATTTCTTAGTTATTGCAGTCGCCATAGACTTTTTTTTAATTGGTTGGCATCCAGGAGTTTTAATTGTCAATTATTTAGTTAGACCAATTACATTTGTCTATTAGTCCTCATTCAAACTGTGAGTAGAACTCTCCTAGCTGCAATCATTTAGTAATTCATCTTTTTGAGGTTATTGTGTAAGGCCTGCCAGTCGTAACTATTATTTCTTAGGTTCATTTCAAGACTAGCTCCTGAATTGTTAGCACTGAGGAACGGATCTGGCCATAACAGCAGTTTTTAATGATTTCTTCTTTTATTGTCAGGTTTCAGAGTAGCAGCCGTGTTAGTCTGTATTCGCAAAAAGAAAAGAAGTACTTGTGGCACCTTAGAGACTAACAAATTTATTTGAGCATAAGCTTTCAGCTCACGAAAGCTTCTGCTCAAATAAATTTGTTAGTCTCTAAGGTGCCACAAGTACTCCTTTTCTTCTTTTATTGTGTAACCTCTGTATAAGTTTATTTAATTTGTATTTTTCATGCAAGCTGTACTCAAACCATCTTATTAAAGTTCAAATATCACTTTAATGAAGAACTGGATGTACTGTTTGAAAAAAAAACAGTAAAAATATTTCTTTAATTTCATATCAGAATTTGTTGCCTACAGAACTGAATTTGTACACCAAGAATTTTTAAGTTAGTGATATATTTCCAAATTTCCAAGTATAAGTGTTAACTAGAAACTGTTTTTTCCCACAAGATGGTATAAAAACAATCAGCTACCAAATCATAACAGCATTAAATACAATAGGTGCCTTTAAAATACAAAATTCTCGCTTCCCTGGTATTCATGGCAAATGTGACACATTCTTATACTTAGAATAGGAGTATTGACAGCCTGCAATCACTCCAGAGAGGCAAATGTTGAGTTTTTAACAACAAATACAGTATATTTACAGTAAGAATCATTAAAGATGCACCATTAGTCATGGTGTAAGTTGTAGGGGAAAAAAGATAAATGAAGTCTGTTCCTGGGAGTAGATTTTACATTGCCTGGAAGATGCTTTTTCTTGGGGACTTCCTTGAAAGCAAAATCCAGGACTTCCCCTCACAAAACTAGGACTTTGGAAGGAAAGGCAAGTAATATTAATGTTGAAGAGATATCTTAACTTTAAAGAGAGTCTCAGAGTTTTGAGTGCTATGATGGAGGAATTTGGGACATTCAAGGACTAATAGCCTTTTGCCAAATCATTCCAGATGTAGTTGGAAAGCAGGCACTTGGAGATAATTTTGTGGACCAGATTAGATAGCTTGTCCTATCCAAATCTGTGAAATTGTAGTCTAATACAGAAGAGCTGGAAGAGACTGAGCCTGTTTTCTAGTAGACAACCCCAAGAGGTCCCACAACAGAATGAAAGACAGATGCTAGGCTAGTTACATTGGTTAATGAACTACTGGAAGGCACTCAGCTACTACAGTGTTGAATGTGACATAAGAACCTATACAGAATAGAAAAAGCAAGCAAAAGGGATGATATCATATCAAAGTTTTCACCCTTTGTTTTCAGTGTCCAATCATTCCTGTGTTGGTGAAATTTAAAATGGCCAATCTAAAGTGAATATTCTTGAACAGTCATTTTGTCATTAAATGAAATTCTCATTTTGGATGGAAGCGGATGTAACGTAGCAGCCATCTGAGGCTTTTTTGGTGGGAGATATGGGGAGACTAGGAAGTGAAGTGAAGGAACAAGGTAGTAGAGAGATGCAACAGGGAAACATGCTCACATTCTCATCAACTTCCTGGTAAGACCAGTCAGCAGCAGCTGTAGTAGCAGCAACTGAGCAAATATTAGTTTCAGAGTAGCAGCCGTGTTAGTCTGTATCCGCAAAAAGAAAAGGAGGACTTGTGGCACCTTAGAGACGAACAAATTTATTAGAGCATAAGCTTTCATGGGCTACAGCCCACTTCATCGGATGCATAGAATGGAACATAAAGTAAGAAGATACACATACAGAGAAGGTGGAAGTTGCCATACAAACTGTAAGAGGCTAATTAATTAAGATGAGCTATTATCAGCAGGAGAAAAAAACTTTTGTTCTGATAATCAAGACGGCCCATTTTGACAGTTGACAAGAAGGTGTGAGGATACTTAACATGGGGAAATAGATTCAATATGTGTAATATTATCTCCTTCAGATTCCCCATCAACAGCATATTCCTTTCTGAGGATCAACTATACCATAGCCTCCGGGCCTCAGAAGTGGCCTGCCTCAGTTTGCTTGCTATTATTCAGGTGCTCAAATACCACAGCCATGAAGCCGTATAAGCCCCTAGACAAACAGATATATCTAGTTAATTTAGACATCTGGGGTATGAACTTTCCAACAGCTGTGTTCTGAAGTTGGCTGCCTGGAGAACTTCCTTGCTGGGGCCATGCTGACCCCTTTTTCCAGAAATGCCTGTGTCCTTGGTGCCTCTTCCATTACTGCTACTGCTTCTATATATTGACCTCTTCATTTTAAAACAGACAAAAAATGGCAGAAGGCACTTTACACAAGCAGGTACACTTTTAAACCTTTCCCCCTCCATACGACAGTAACGCGGTTAGGCCTAATTAAATACAGGGACATTTTTAAGCATAAATGTAAGGACTGCAGAGATCCTGGGCTCCAGCATAGGCTCTGAAATTGTTCTCCAGATATTAACAGCCAGATTTACTGTAACGCCTGCTTGCTCGGAGTGGCACTCTGCCCCCTCTAGTGGTGGCGATGCCCCTAGAGATTGATCGGGCTTGATACGAGAGATGTGCCTTTTAGCTCATGCAGTAGAGGCCAAAGGTCCCAGGTTTGATCCCTGCTGCCGATGCCCCTGTGTGGGTTGGCGTACGATACTATCAGTAGTGTGTGCAGATAAGATTCTACATCAGGAACTCAGACAAAACAGACACCTCTGTCTGAGCACTGGTGTGAAAATACCTTCAGCTAAGCTTCCGGACTCTCTGGGGAAAGCTTAACCAACTGGGTATCTTGAAAACATACCATCTGACTCCAATCATGTGCTCCATCTTCCCCATCTGGCACTAAATACAAAGCAAAATTAAGAAATGCACCAACAAACAATCCCTTCTGTCACCTGTACCCTTCTCCTCTGGTCCATTGGCTTGTCTCACTTGTGTTCAACTGACTGCATCTGCTTTACAAAACAGCTCCTGAGAGATGGAGACAGAGCTCCAGAGTTTATTATTATCCAAATGATAGCCCCAGAATAAGAGGAAAGAAAAAGTGGTGTTTGAATAGGAAGAGAAATGACACTGCATATGCCCCATACTGGATAAGGTCTAACACACCAGTTAATATCATCTGCTGACTTGAAATTAAGCCATTAAATATATATTCATTGGTAGAAAAGTAAGAGTGGTAAGAGAAAAAAGTTGGATAGCATAATATCAATTCATGAGGCACACCGTCACAATTATATTGCATTATAACACCTAAACATGACAGTATTTAAAAGACTCTCAAATGCAAAGGCTAGATTGGTTACAACTACCAAAATCACAACAGACTAGAGTACTTTGATATGCCTCTTAATTATTTTGTTCCTCATGATTCTATTCAAGCTGGATAAAAAGAAGGGGAGACGTTTTGGTAACGTGCCCAAAACACAAAGACAAATGATAAACACGCCAGCCAGGTTGCTGTTTTTAGGTGTTCTTCCAGCCGTTTTTCAGTTCTTAAAACTCTGTCAATTAACAATGATTGCCACCAAACTCCTTCTTTGCAATTCCAAGTCTTTTGAAAACTGACATTTCAATGTGAAAATAATAAATGCTACTGCAATTATATCAATGCTTCTTTACAAAATCTTTCCCCATTACCATGAAAGCTTATATGACTTTTTTGGGGAAACAAAAGAAAGGTATTTTTAACAGCAGTACTTAAACACTCATACAAAGGCTGTTATTAATTAATCATGTGTGCAAGACATGGAGGGCATCGGTGTCTCCCGCCACATACACAGATGTTTAGCACAACCTGATCCTTGTGCTCCTTTGACCACAGGATGCTGGTGACAACAGTCCGAGCCTCTGCAAAGGTGGCAGGGAGGGTAAGAAAGTGGAGGAATATTACTCTGGCTACCTGCATACTTGCAAAGCGTAGAGCAGCCAAGCTCTCCTATACATTACTTTGAAAATATCCCACACCCAGGTTATAAAAGTCCTATATATTGGATCAAACCTACTCACTATGTGTTATGCAAGGACAGAATTAGCCCAATGTAAATTAGCTACCAGATATACTACAGTGGGAGATAAAATGAGACTAAATTTCTGAAATTTCACCCTACACAAAGACTGGCCTACACAATATCAGTCCAGTATCCACCTTACAAAACTACCACAGCCATATCTTTTCCAGCATCCTTCTGGCCAGTCTCAAAAGAGACACCAAGGATGAAATGGATATAGAAAATAAAATACCCTTTCACCACTACAGGTGGTATATCCATAGCTCAGGGTGGAGGTATAATTGTGGAGCAACGCAGGAAAGCTCAAATCATAGCTATTAATGAAGTACCCGTGTTATGGATAAACAGAGAAATTCAGATTCCAGAGCTGTCAAATCCAGCACCTTTCAAAAGTGCTAAATTAGCTGATTTTTAAAAAGTGTTTCTTTACCAAGATTAATCGTCTTCAATCATAAAATATTTTAAGCAGACAGTTAAAAAATCATTTCATGAGATTACACTTTAAGGGGAATTTCCCATAATGAAACATTATATTATATTTTTCCTTTCCTTGAGGAGAGGGACAGATCCATTTAGCATAAATGTCCTATTAGTGATAGTATATGTGCTGTATGTTTTAGATTATATTTCAAGGCTAATATGTTACTGCCCTGGACAAATAAAACTGAAATAAATTATATCCATCTTTCTATAAATTCCATTATAGCTTAATTGTAAGTATTTTTTTCATTTGGCATTTTAAACATCCAAATTGCTTGCATGTGCTCGGTGCCTTCCTCTTCTCCCTGTGCTGCTACAGGCTGGCAATTTGTCATTTTGATAGACTAACAGGGGTAGCAGCTTGCTGTGCTTTATATTTCTTTCCAGTGTGAATCAATGTATTTACAGTTCACTATTAATAGTACCTCCTGTATAACATTAAGAGTGCATGTTAGCAGTGGGATCCTGCATGTTTCCTGGGTTCTTTTTGCTCACAAATATTATAATATATATATATATATATATATATACTTGGCATATAATAGGTAGCTGGGCTACTACACATTCTGCTATAGTACCAAATTATTTCTTGCTCACATGAGGCAACCAGTATAACTGTAGTGACATTATTTGTTGTTTTTGGCTCAACAAACTGCTAGTATATTAGGTCAAGTGTTCTGTAACCTGCTTATCAGCAGTCAGCACTAGATAGAGTTTAAGAGAACAACTCAAAAATGGTTTTGATTGATTGCAACAAACTGGCAGGATAATTGCACTCAAGCCATTAGGAATCCAATTGAACCCTGATCGAGTACTTCATTACTCCTGCTCTTTTCACAAGGGCACACCATCCCAAGCAATATTTTATATGTTATAAAAGGTTAGGTTTGAAAAATTAGCATTACAAATGTCACATTTACTTCCAGCTGGAAATGTGCAACAATGTGTGACAATACTGAATAAAATGTTGAAACATGTTTTCCTTTTGTTTTACTTTACTCATTTTTGTAATACAACACTGGTTACTGGAAAATGCCTTACAGCTTTATTCAAAACACATGTTCAAAGATCTGAATGAAAAAAGCTTTGACTCTCTTTGGAACATCTAACCGATATATCATTTGTGCGCTTTAACTTTTTTTCTTACTGTCAGGAACACTTTTATGTCTTTAAGATTTATTTAAACTAGTTTATTATATAATGAAGCTTGTCAGATCATAAGAACAAAGTTAAACAATATGCGCTATATCAAAGTATAACATTTAACATATAGATTTAAGTATACATATCAAGTACAACGCAATCAAGCAAAGTTTAATCTGAAAATGCAAATGGTTCAGATTATTAAAGCCACATCTGTCCTTTGAAGCACAATTTAGACTGTTTATCAAAAAGCTATGTGTAATTATATTATTCCCTCCCACCACACATATTTTAGCCACAGATTTTTTTAGCTCGAGAACCTCTGGATTTAACCCCAGAGCCTGAATTTCACAGCCCAAGCCACGAAGAAAAATATGAACATAGAGGTAAAATTAAAAATCTATATAATCATTTCTCGCAGGGGATATTATATTAGGGTAGTAGCATTTATTACATTTACCTAATTCTGATATCAGACTTGCATAAATTCTGAAGTCTTAATATATGATTTCCTTTACTTTACATTTTTGTAGCTAGAGTTTGCTTCAGCAAATTCTACTAATGTGCGTAAGTCTATCTAAGGCAGTAACATGGTAGGACTTAAATGTCTCCTCTATTTTGAAAGATACTATCATTTAAAGAGACTTACTCTGTACTTAAAATGGGGAATACTGGTGCAATCAGTAATGTATCTTTCATCTGCACAGAAACTTTTGAAGTGTTTCTACAGTACCTATGCTCAGCAGGTAAAGAGTGCATAGCCGAGTTTAAAAAAAAAGGGGGTGGGAAGTCTATAATAAATAGACATTTTTATAATGTAATTGATTCTCTGTTATTATCTATGTCAATTTTCTGAAAGCACCCATTACAAGATTTTAGGTGTTTTTAGAGTGCTTAAATACACCCAGAATAAAATACAAAGGAACTGCCCAACCAAACTGATCTAGGCCAGAATGATACATGCCCTGATAAATAAAATAAACTCAGGTATGCACTAGTATAACCCCTTAACATCCTATGACAGTGACAACAATCTCTTGTTCTTATCAAATCAAATGTGAATGTATGCACAGAGAAATTCCTATTTTCGGTCATAATCAGCACATGGATTTTAGCTCTGAGTCATAAATAAAAATTGCCATCCAAGTGGTCCATGAGCCCTGTATTAAAAATAATTAGAAGTTCTTACCAGTGGAAATGTGTACTGCTGTGTTAACTATGGACAGCTCTAGCATCCCCGTGTAGGGTAATACTTTTCATCACACTCACAAGAACTAAGTGTAACATGCAAGCTTTTGGCCTCATTAAAAACACCTTCTTCTGCCCAAAGAGAGGGGGCTTTTATGAGTTCCTGGAAGCTAGTGTGTTATATTTAGTTCTTGCGAGCCTAATAAAAAACAACACCCTACACAGTTGACATTCATTAAAGCAGAGTTTTAAAAGTTACAATATTACATTAAATACAGGGAGGAAAAATGTTAACCTCTTTAATTTAGCTGCATTTTGAAAGTCATGGGCTACACATGAAAATGTTTATTTACTCAGTATTCACTAAACATCTCAGCTGCTCAACCATCAGTGCGTATGAAGAGAGGGTGAATCTTCAACACTCTGATTTTATGGGACAGAGGAGCATAGTGCCAGATGGATGCCACTTTATAGGTACACATCACATATACCATAGGGCCCTCAAATGTGTAACAAAGTGAAAGGTGTTAATTTAATTACGATTTTACGCTGCACATAAAAAAAGGAAGTATGTTCAGTTCGCTACTACAAAATGCCGACCCAAAATGATTTGGGTACATTGGGCCACTGGAGGAATTGAGAAAAATGTATTTCTGCTTTTCAAAAACATTGCTACCTCTACTGGCAGCGAAAGTGAAGGCTGGAGGAAGAATCAGGATAGCATTAGAAAAGAACAACCTCATCGGAGTGACTGCTGTTTTAAAATGCTTGGATAGTTACATTCAGCCAATGGAGTAACTTCTAAAGAAATGACCACTAGCTATTCTTTTGCACAGACATGGTTGTTGGATGGAGCCTACACACCTTGGGTTGCTTTTTGATATTATAAACAGACTTTTTATAATGTAATTGATTCTCTGTTATTATCTATGTCAATTTTCTGAAAACACTCATGCAAGGACTTTAGGTATTTTCAGAATGCTTAAATACACCCAGAATAAAATACAAAGGAACTGCCCAACCAAATTGATCTAAGCCAAAATGAAAAATGTCCTGATAAGTAAAATAAAACAGCACAACCCACACATTTAACCACCTACCGTCCTCAGCCCCACACCCGTATCAAAATTATGGAGAAAAAGGTGAGCCCTGAAGCATGCCTAGAAGATTACCAAATCATACTCTGGTGGGTCAGGATGGTCTCCTAACCCCATCACTTTTAAACTGTTCATATCAATCTACATTATAATAACTAGTCCATGTGGGGTTAATACATGTTATTCCAGTAGTGGACACATGGATGGCCGTATTTGCTAAAATAAACATTGGAATTGAAATCTTGAGACTTCCCTCAGAATGTCCTTGGATTCTGTGGAGTTAGCTTTCAACCTTAATATCTTTTAACACTTTTTTGGTGCTTTATGTCCTTATTTTTTAATATGGGTACAACTGGCATTTTAACAATCAAACTGTAATCTTCCAAGACCTACATTAAAACTGACCACTAGCACGATCCTCTCTCTCCACAAAAGCAAATCATTCTCTCCTTGGATACAATGTAGGTCTTGTAAGATTACAGTTTGATGTCATTACTGTATCAGATTATGATGACAAAATGCTTTCTTTGTACCTGTGAGTGATGCTATTGTGTATGTAATTATATTAATCTAGGTCTTGGAAGACTAGATTTTGATATTAAAATGCAAATTATACCCATATTACAGAAGTACTCCTACCTAGGAGGGCACAACCAGTAAATAACAACTCACTGCTCCAAACTTTAAGGGAGCCCTGTACCGGTAGAAATTGTCCTAAGGATACCAAATACCATTATTAGTCCTTTCCAGGGAGGAACTCCAGCAACTTCAGTTTCCCTAGGGAGATCCACAAAAACCATTCCAAGCTTGCTGAAACATAACAACAAATCATCCGATGATGTCATTTTTTCTAATCTTCTGCAATTGATGTATAAATTGCCACTAGGGCTGCTAAATTGATTAGAAATTTTTGTGGGCCTTAGCCCTCCTGGTTAATTGCCAAAGGCCTAATTACTAGGGAAGGGTAAACACAACCAATGAGTTGAAGTGGCCCAAGTTTCTCACTTGTAGTTGCATAACAGACTGCTTGGGCTGAAAGATGCTTGGCAGTCTGAGCAAGAACAGAGACTGTTCAAGTTACACAAGTAAAACATCATTAGAGGCTGCTGAGAGGGGTGTGCTCAGAGCTCCCTCCTAAATTAGCATATAGTTACACTAAAACATCAGCTGCTGGTTACAACCTCCCCTGTTGTACATACACCCACAATTATATCACTGTTTCCCATCCCAAAAATACCAACAGGCTGTGGGAGCATGGGCTGCCCTACTCATCCCACCACCCTCCACCAGGGCATGTGACTACCTTGTCACAGAACTCTGGGAGCTAAAGCCCCTAAACATTTATAGGTTAATTTTATTTTTAAATAGAGCAAAATCAATCTTCCGTCTCCTAACACAACAGCACTGGTACCAGATACAGACGTGGGTGCTTTCCAATCTCAGCTATGCCAGGGCAAATCTGGGGTAATGTCACTGAAGTCCACTGCTCCTATCTACTGATTGTGAGTTGGGTTTTTTTGCCCTCTGAGGGGGAGTTTCCTTTAGACCTTCACAAGGTCTTTAGGATCAGCCTTTTAACTTCCTCTCTCAGTGTACTTTTTTCACTCCCTCCCATTCTCTGTACTTTCTTTTCTGCGAACTCACCAACTCTCATAGTATGATCCTGTAGGTATAGACAGCCACAGAGATCTTAACACATGCTAGTACCATTTATTCAAACACCATCTCAGACTTTATCAGACATCTCAGACTTTATTAGAACCACGCCTAGCAGTGATTTAGGAAGCACTGAAATTGTTGTTCTCTCAAATACTGTGGTAACGCAGAGTATGTACAATTGTGCTCTGCTTTTTAATCCTGTTTCTGTACCGTTATACTCTCGAGTCAGTTTTTTAAACACGTCAACGTCCTTTTTCTTCATGTAGTAGCATACATATTAACCATTCTTAATGGTCAGTTATTTACTGTCTTTAATATAATCAATTATTTGCATTACAGTGGTGCCCAGAGTGCCCAATTAGGACTAGCACCCCATTGTTCTGGACATTGTGCATACACTTTGGAAACAGAGCACACTGAAGCTAAAATATTGAATAACAATCTCTGTAAATCTTTTTCTAAATGCTGCAGTAGCTCATCCCTAAGGATGATTCATACCATATGAGAGCAAAATATCATGAGCTTTTTTATTAGTATGAAGCTCAAACATCACTCTGGCTTTATTAAAAAGTCCTTTTGTTAACATGGTCTTTGCCAAGGGCCATGCGCTTTAAATGTCCAAGGGGCTAAATAGGCTAAAGGTAGGATATTTTCTATTGGCAGTAATGATAGCTGTGCAGTATTAAAGAGAAACAGAAGATATTCAAGCTGCTGGAGAACTGACAGATGACAAATGATAGTAAACATATAACTTTGCACAAGCGTCTGTGAGATGTCTAGCATTTTCGTTGCCTAGAGTGCATTATCTCTTTTTGAATAGTCCCCTCACTCGATATGGTTGTATTGATTAAGCTCATTTTCTCAATCTTAATTCACAGGCTGAGTTCTTTCAGCTGATGGAAGCAGAAAGCTCAAAAGATTGTACCAAAAATATTTTTTGAAATATTAAGAAACAAGTTGATAAATAGAATCCCTGACTATGACTGACGATTCTGGGTGTCCAACATGTGTCACACCTTACATGGACCTAATGTTCATTGGGAGGATGTCCTGCACTTCACAAAAATCTACCCTGTTCTAAGTGTCTCAGTTTGGGCACCCAAAAATCAGAATCACTAACCACCTTTGAAAATCTTGTCCTTAGGCTTTAAGATTGTATTTGTGTCACATCCTGGTAAAACTACTAATTTTTTCCCTTTTCCTTTAATGTCACTAAAAATCTGAGTCTAGAAAGTGAGCACAGAAATCCGTTCTCTCTGTTCTTAGAGGTTTCTGAACACACTGCAGAAGGAAAACCGTCTTCACTTAAAACAGTCAGAATGATAATTGACCTTTCACTTATGCTGACCAAATGAATTACACTCCACTCAGTCACTCATATCTATCACTCTTAATTACCATCTATACAATAAAACAGCTTAGTTCAGAAGTGTATTAATTGCTGTTTTATTACTCTGGTTCCTGTTATCCTGACTGTACAGCAGCATCCATAAAAAACATGGCATGTTCCAGCACTAAAGGGTAGTATATGTTATGTGTGATTCATGAAAGTTCCATTAATATTTAAGTTCATGTGGTTAAAAAGAGCAGAAGGGAATAAACTGTTTGTTCTTACTTCATGCCCAGAGGATTTGGTTGAATTTTCAGTACAGTATAAGTCATACTGTGAGATAGGGCAGAAAATCTGCCTTGTATATATCCCGTCTTTCACATAAAGAGGAGTAAATCTTAAGGGAAACATTTGAATTCAGGCATCTCTGATCAGAATTATACATACTGCTCTATAAACCTAATGAACACATGACTGTGTTTCAGAGAGTTGACTATGACAAGGTGTTGTGCTGTTAGCATTTAAATTAATGATGCTCCATTATTTTAATGATGCTGCAGTTCAAAGAATGCAGAAACCATAAAAAAGCATTTGCCATAATATTTGTTGTAAACTGTCCACTCAGTCTTTTTCTCTGTCTCTTACTAAAAGAGTTTACATATTATTTGCGAAGAAAGAGCTTGGAAATGTTACCCACCTGAGTGAAAGGCACTGTTGCTAGCTGAAACTAAACAACAATGAATCATTTCAGTTTTTATTTTAGAAACCTCTTCAGGGCAAAGTGCATTACTACCACTCAAAGGCAGAATGGGTAAAAGTAGACTTTCTTCCAACAAGAAAACATAATGAAATATTACACTTACAGTGTAAGAAGATGCTGGAAGTGGCTTCTGAAGAATATAGCTATAGTTAGACTAGGCAGAATTCAATTTTTTTAAGATAATTGCAACAAGTAATATCTCTGTTTATTTTAAAGCATTTTTTCTATTTGTATTTATTTAAATTTTCACAGCTATGCAAAAATATGAGTTTTATGCATTTTTCAATATTTATCCATTTAAATTTTCACAATTGCAGGCATTCAGCCCCTACAGGGCGAGTTAGACAATAATTATTTAATTACAGTTGTCACTGAGATAGAAAAAGTTAAACTTTACAACTATTAAAACAAAAGTCATCATCACATGTCAAAATAAATGATGTAAATATCTTTAAATCAAGTTCTCAGGCAGCATTTTTCTTACTTTACCTCTGTCTAAATTTCAGTTATTATTGATGGGAATATTTTTTCATAACTTTTTGTGTGTATGGTTAAATCAACTTAGACGTGACAAAAATCTAATCCTTCCAAGCCTACTTATACTGTATTTCTCTTGTGTCCATTGCTGGTGCACAAATTAATTTACTGATTTTTACGTTTATTTGAGTGGATTTTAGAACTGAATAAGGAAAAATTCTGCTTTTAGGTCTGCACCGTAGATCTCTTATTCACAATGTGGATGTCTACTGTAACCTCTATCTTCGATAACCAGAGGAACTCCCGATGACATCAATAGGCATTTTGAGCTATGTCTGTGTGCAGAATATGCAAGACAGATCCACAGTGCAGAGATCAGAGGAGAATATTGCTGTAAGTTTGGGTTCCACAGAGAATAGAGTAAGAAGCTTTGCTGTTTGTCTAATTCACATGTTCCTTTCTCCCTAAGGACCCTTCTTTACTTTTATATGTCTGAATAGAAACAGCAGATATCGCTGAATATGCAGGCCCTGATCCTGCAAAGACTTTATGCTAGAGTTTATACAATATGAATAGTTTCATTGACTTCAATGGGATAAAGTTAAGCACATGTGTAAGTCTTTGTAAGGTTGTGCACTATATACAACTTTCAAATAACAATCAAAGGCCCCACAGAGGAATTCCAAAAGCAGAACTGCCCAGTAAGTTAAGCAGTAGGCTTCCTGGAGAGAGCATACAGTTTCAGAATACAAGACAAAGGAACAGTCACTCTGAATGCAAAGATATACGGTGTGACAAAGTTCCACCTCTACCTTGGTGGGTCTTGTGCTTATTCGCGGATTTGCTTGCCTTGGAGCTTCATGGCAGCCCTCAGCTTGGACGTTTTTCTGAACCCACAATCCAGGTCGACTCCTCCTGTGTCTGACCAGGAGTTGGGAGGTTTGGGCCTGCCCTCTACTCCGGGTTCCAGCCCAGGGCCCTGTGGAATGCAGCTGTCTAGCTGCCTCCTGGAACAGCTGTGCGACACCTACAAATCCCTGGGCCACGTCTGCATGGCCTCCTCCTAACACCTTCTTTATTCTCACCATAGGACCTTCCTCCTGGTGTCTGATAATGCTTGTACTCCTCAGTCCTCCAACAGTCCATGTTCTCACTCTCAGCTCCTAGCACCTCTTGCTCCCCACTCCTCACATGCGCACCACAAACTGAAGTGAGCTCCTTTTTAAACCCAGGTGCCCTGATTAGCCTGCCTTAATTGATTCTAGCAGCTTCTTGATTGGCTGTAGGTATTCTAATCAGCCTGTCTGTCTTAATTGTCTCCAGAAGATTCCTGATTGTTCTGGAACCTTCCCTGTTACCTTACCCAGGGAAAAGGGACCTACTTAACCTGGGGCTAATATATCTGCCTTCTATTACTCTCCTGTAGCCATCTGGCCTGACCCTGTCACAATGGATAGTCATAGAGGTTTGGGCCATCTATGCAATGCCTTATTGCATCAATGGACGGGTCAAACCTTCAATATGTTATGAGATAGAGCACAGTCGGCTTACTGCAGAGAAAAAATTCAGAGTAGCATTATAGTCTAGCAGATTGTGCAAAGAGCTAGGAGTCAGGAACTCCACAACTTTTCCAAACACTTTCAGCCTTCAAAAAGTCACTTAAATCCCCTGTATCTCTGTTTTCCATCTGACAATGGGGATAATACCAATCTGGATTAATTCTCCCTCCATGACCAAGCCCTCTTGTTGCAATTCTCAGGAACTGTGGAACTCTCAATAGTAAGTATACAATTAGTGGGAGCTGGAGACAGAGCTGGTGTAGTGGAAAGACCATTGCGTTAGAACTCTCTTCCATAAGGGTGGAAGATGACCACAAGTCTGATCATGATCAGGAAATAATGCACTAAAGGATGGATAAACCACAAAGCAAACCAAACATCACTTCCAGCTTTCCCACAATTTGGGAAGAGAATATAAAGAACCTGGTGAAATCCTGGTCCCAATAACTCAATAGCAATACTCTGATTTTAATGGGGTGAGAATTTCATCGCCTATGTGCAGACTGTCATAGATTCATAGAGTTTAAGGTCAGAAGGGACCATTATATCACCTATCCTTTATATATCACAGATCATTAAATTTCTCCCAGTTATCCCTTTATTATGCCCAATAACTTCTTTCTGGCTAAAGCAATGGTTCTCAAACTCATGTATTGGTGACCCCTTTTACACAGCAAGCCTCTGTGACTCCCCTTATAAATTAAAAATACTTTTATTAATATTTATCACTATTATAAATGATGGAGGTGAGGCGGGGTTTAGGGCGGAGGCTGACAGCTCATGACCCCCCACGTAATAATCTTGTGACCCCCTGAGGGGTCACCACCCCCAGTTTGAGAACCCCTGGGCTAAAGGATGTCTTGATCTGAAGACGTCAAGAGATAGAGAATCCACCACTTCTCTTGGAATTTTGTTTCAATGGTTAATCACTTTCAGACTTGAAGGTATGTGTCTAGTTCCTAATTTGAATTTCTCTGGCTCTGGATGATTGCCCTATCCTCATCATTATTTACAATTCTGCCAATTTTTGTGTCATCTACAAATTTTATCAGCAGAGATTTTATATTTACTTTCAGATCACTGATGTAAATGTTGAATAGTGCTGGACTGAGGACCTGTAGAAACTCACTAGAAATGCCTTATGAAAGTCTAGTGTATTATATCTTGTTCACATGCAATTTTATAATTCTAAAAGATGCTCAGATAGAATGGGTAGACAGACTGCTAATAATAAATACTTTTACCTTTTATTTCTATGTGTCTATAAAAGTAAAGTCAAACATTACCCAACCTTCTGTGAACTGAGCCATACAGGGCTTAGCACATTAACTGTAGCTCACAGTTCTCCTTAAACTTCAAGTAAATAATGCTCAGAGTTAACTGAAAAACTATTCGGGCCCGTGACATATGTACAAACGTTACTGCATTTATACGCACAGTACAACAAAAGAGGGTATTCTAAAAATCTTTTTCCAGTTAGTCTACTACTGATGACTCATGAAGCTGAAAGTTGGTATTACAATAACAGAGATAGGTTTAAGGGAAATACCCTTTTTCATTTCATGTCAAGCAAATTTACTGTATTTGTACTTGTTCTGCTAGTTAGAAGAGAAAATATAACTTATGTAATACCTTTCTCTCCACATACAGAACTTAAGTTCTTCCAGATTTTTTTGAGAAACTTGACTTCTGAAATGAATTTGTGCTGATTTGATATGCTCCATGAAAACCCTTTCAAATTTAGATGCCAGCTAACTCCACAGCACACTTTTTATATGACACACATAAACAAATAGTCCCAGGGTAAGACATGGTAAATGTGTGGAGTGACAATCAAATTACCAGCAACCTTTTTTATTGAGTTATTGATACAGTACAATCTGGGTACAGATAGATTGTCTGCTCTACCATATGTGTGTATACCTGTTATACTTTTCACTTTAAATAAGAACAACTTTTCAATTATCAAAAATAAAAAACCGAACAACAAGAGGTGTTTTCTGCTTTAATAAAAGCCTTCTACGCAATTTTTGTGCAAAACATTATTCTTCTTTGCTTACCATGCTAAACAGTTGATTAACGCTATAGATACTGGGCTGGTTTCTGATCTCACTGACACTCATGTGAGTAAATATGATCTGGATAACTCTGCTGATCAAAACCAGCCCATTTCCATCAGTTACAACCACAGACTGAAAAACAAAGACTGAAATAAAATTACAACTACAACATGAAAACTATTGGTTTCATTTAGCTGAATGATGATGGTATATCTTTAAAATAATACTGTTAAAGTCTACTTGAAACACTGACTCACACATAGGAAAGGTTTCAAAATGTTTGCTGGCAATCTTCTGATTAAACTAGAACCAGTAATTAACACTATAAAATTACAGAAAGAATTCCCCCCTCCTACCCCTGCAGGAAGCAGAGCAATTCACCATTCCTGAAATCTGTCCAATTAATCAACCGACTATTCACTATACAGCCTGTAGCTGCTGTTTTGCCATAGAACATCCATTTTACAGAAAAATAAAAAAAAAATCTAACAAACAAGTATTCCTAATTGAGGCTATGTTCAAATACCATACAGTAATTCAGCTTGTGCCCAATTTACGGTAGTTACTGGTTCACATAAACTTCAGGCCCGATCCTGTAAACATTTATCATAGAGAGAAAAGTTTACTAGTGGGACTACTCATGGCAGTAAACTCTTTGCTTGGCAGTGTTGAAAACATTGGACCCTAAGAGTATGGTGTGTCTTCCTTTTTCATACCACAATAATTCACAGAAGCCCTTGGATATCAGAGGAGCAGTGGTAGGGTGAGGAGATATGGAAAAATCATTGGAAGTTAGAGGTCTTGCATAAGCTTTTACACATATGACATTGAGGGATGTTGTAATGGCTAAAACACTGGAAAGGGCACAGTGATATCTTCTGAGGAGAAATCAGGTTTGTCAACAGGCAATTCAGGATGTGTCAAGGTGACACAGGGATAAAAGGAAAATGTCTCCTAGTCTCCATCCATAATTAATGCCAGGTTCTACAGCATCAGCAGTGGGGCAAAGGCGACTATACTTTAACACACCTCTTGAGGAGGCTTCCATGAAAACGAATCGTTCAGGAGAAGGTTGGCTGGCCACAAATTGGGGAGGAACCTAACAGGCCCATTTTCAAGGTGGTTTGAGCACTTATGTGTTTGCCTCCATGTCCAGGCTCCAAAAATAGACTCGGTGGGGCGGAGGGGGGAAAAGCTGCAGAGGTGTGCCCCTGCTCCCTTTGACTTCAATGAGAACGGGAGCAGGTCCTGTGACAGTCTATTGGCAGGTTCCTGACAAATTCCACTGGATTGAAAAGATAACTAAAAACACTATAAATCTTGTAGCAGTTTAAATATCAGTCCTTCTCTGATGAAAACAGCGGGGGCAGGGGATGAGCAGTCATAGGATAAAAGGGAAGGTTCTCTCATAGATCAGCAACTGGTAAAAAGATAGGAAATAAAGGATAGGAATAAATGGTCAGTTTTCACAGTGGAGAGAGGTAAATAGTGGGGTCCCCCAGGAATCTGTACTGGCACCAGTGTGCTGTTCAGTGTATTCATTCATTCATTCATGATCTGGAAAAAAGGCAGTAAACAATAAGGTGGCAAAGTTCGCAGATGTTACAAAATTACTCAAGATACTTAAGTTCAAAGCAGACTACAAAGAGTTACAAAGGGATCTCACAAAACTTGGTGGCTGGGCAACAAAATGTGGATAAATGCAAAGTCATGCACATTGGAAAACATAGTGGCAACTACACATACAAACTGATGGGGTCTAAATTAGCTGTCATCACTCAAGAAAGAGATTTTGGAGTCATTGTGGATAGTTCTCTGAAAACATCTGCTCAGTGTACAGCAGCAGCCAAAAAAGCTAACAGACTGTTAGGAACCATTAGGAAAGGGATAGATAATAAGACAGTAAATATCATAATGCCACTATATATAGCCCTAGTACTCCTACACCTTGAACACTATGTGCAGTTCTGGTTGTCCCATCTCAAAAAAGATATATTATAATTGGAAAAGGTATAGAGAAGGGCAACAAAAATGATCAGGGGTATGGAACAGCTTTCATATGAGCAGAGATTTAACAGATTAGGACTTTTGGAAAAGAGACAATGAGGGGCAGGGGCGGGGTATGATAGAGGTCTGTAAAAACATGAATGGTGTGGAGAAAGTGAGAAAGGACGTGCTATATTCCCCTTTACATAACAAAAGAACCAGAGGTCACCAGATGAAATTAATAGGCAGCAAGTCTAAAACAAACCAAAGGAAGTACTTTTTTACACAACGCACAGTCAACCTGTGGAACTCATTGTCAAGGGATGCTGTGAAGGCCAAAAGTATAACTGAGTTAAAAAAAGAATTAGATAAGTTCCTGCAGGATAGGTCCATGAATGGCTATTAGTCAAGATGGTTAGGGATGCAACCCCATGCTCTGGGTCTCCCTAAACCTTGAACTGCCAGATTCCAGGACTGGGAGACGGGGGATGGATCACTCGATAATTGCCCTGTTCTGTTCATTCTCTCTGAAGCATTTGGCATTGGCCAGGAAGTCAGGATACTGGGGTAGAAGGACCATTGGTTTGACCCACTACAGCCATTCTTATCTTCTTATGATGGAAAAAGTGTAAAAATATACAGGTAATTTGTGGCTCTTCCCGCATACAGCTCCTGAAGCACCACTACTATCAGAATCAAAACTTACTCTGATAAAGAAAGAATACTTAAAAACAAACAAACAAACAAAATCCCAGCAGTAGCAAGGAAACATTTAATTAGAAAATAAGAAGGCAGATGGCTGGCTTTTGTAAAACGTGTTATTTTGTACACAGCTTGCACACCATTAAACGTTTACGCATTTATTGTCTGTATACTACAAATGGCATAAATACCCCCAGCTCCCCCCCAAATTCTGCTTAGTGTGGAATATATTGAACACCTCTTCTTCCTGAGGGTAAACTGTAGAACAATTTTTGATTACATCTCTGATAAGCCTCTGCTCTGAGAATGTCAGAAGAACTGGACTGGAAGATGCCAAAGGCTGAAGTAAGTAATGGACTTAAAAAGACAATTGCTGGCAATTTATAGAAAACATTTCACTTAGGAGACTTCCAAACCTACATGTCAAATTCCTGTTTTTTCTCTTCCCTTGTTTTTTTCTCTTGCTGGGGAAACAACGAAAGAGAAAACCAATGCCCACTCATTGTATTCACAGCAGGATACACTCGCATGAAGGTCATCTTGAAGATGATTGTTGGTCAATGCTCCAGAGGAAGAGGAGTCTTTCCCACTTCTATGATCTTTGCCAACAGTCCCTGAAGGAAAATTCCTTCACAACCCCAGATCTAGAGATCAGTCCTTCACAGTGTGTGTGAGTGAAAATTGCTAAAAGCAAGTGTCCAGTGTAATTTGTAATCTAAATTAATGATTGCAGTCATGAATTATCCACTGGTTGTTCTATTTTCCTGAATCCCACTAAAGTGGGCTTTTGCTGGTGATTGTTGGGGCAAAGAACTCCTCTGTTGATAACCCTACATGGTAGTGAGGAAAACTCTGAAGAGTCCTCTGTAGTCCCACTTTAAGGCAATTTCACCCCACAACTGGTTGCTGTTGAGATGACTGATGTTACAAACAGATTATGGTTTCAGGAGGGGAATAAGTGACAAGACAAGAAAAATTGATTACAAATTCTGATACATCAGCTGCATGATTTATACTGAAAACTTTGGGAATTGTATGTCTTGTATTAGGTGATGCACACTAGCAATGACACCTACCTATCGATTCTGAAAGTTGTGAACTAACTTCTGCACATCACATTCACCGGGGACTTTATTTGGGAGGCAGAGAAAGGACCTAGCCTTTTCAATAAACTATCTGTTATCCTCCCCTTTTTTTTTAATCTCATCTCATCACCCCATTTTTCTGTCTTCTCCTGCGGTTCATGAACACGGGATCAAATTGAGAAGCAGGTAGTTTGTATATATATCATGGGGAGCTGACAATAGCAGTCATTTTACTCTTTCGTACATCACTACTTTTTTTTTCCCATTTATCAGCAAGTCTCCATAATGGAGGCCTTTTTCAAGATTACTTTCTGTAAAGTCTCCCACTTGAATATGATCATAAGCTTTTGAAGTCCCAATCTAGCCTAAATAATATAACTGTAGCTGCCACTCTAGATAAATGTACAATTTCATCCCACGCTAACAATCACATCCAACAAGGAGCTAAATACATTTTCACTTCCATCATGAAGCCACGTTAGTTGAAAGAATACATAGTTTTGGTTATAACTATGTAACTATGTAAATTATAAAACATAGTTTACACAAACAGATAAAAATACCAAATACCATGATCCTCCCCATCTGCACTAAAATAAAGCACATTGACAAAGCATCCCTTTTTCTTGCTTTTGTAAATACTTTTTGGAGTTATGGCCTCCTTAACTTGACTTAGAACAGGCTTTTACAGAATGCACTACATACAATAAGTAACAGTGGCTTATTCAGAAAATAATCTGTTCTCGTCTTAGACATGGATGCAGCTTGTGATTTTAGAATGTACTGATTTTATGAAAGCCTCTTCAAAAGACTGGCTGCAATTTCTGAGTGTGAAAAATAGCTGCTAGGTCAGAATCTCAGTTGGTGTAAATTAGTGTAGCTCTACTAACTTCAGTTTATACTTCAGCTGAAGATCTGCCTTGTAGTGTAGCTGAGGAAACAGATTCCTAAACAGCGAAACTTCCTGACTTCTTTAGTGCTGGGGCTAAAAACTCCATAACTCACTCATGTTAAATGATATCCATGTCTTCAACGTTTTGTGACACTCATTTCATGGAACTTTATTTGGTTTTCCATTCACTCCCCTTACCCCTAGTTCATCCCTCTCTCCTGAAAAGCAGACTTTACAAAATCAAAAATACATAGTGTTCTAGACTGTATGTTTCCATCACTTAGCAGGAAACCATACTGCTCGTAAGGCATCAAAAAGCAGTTGGCACTTAAATGGGGACTGGATTCATTCTGAAATTTTGACAATTGCATCCAGTGCTACAGTGGCTCACTTTCTGGTCCCCACAAATCAACAAGGTAGCCACTCAGGAACAAAGACTACTCTATCTGAAGCAAACTCTGTTTGGCTTTGGCCTTGCTGAGGTTTCTTGATTAACATGATAGGTGTGCTAGGTGCAGAGCTAAGATCAGAGATCTTCTACAAGCCTTTGTTGTATGGAAGGTTGGATTTTTTTCAGAAGAAAGGAGACTTGCTGCTTTTAGAACTGCTTTCAGAAACACAGTGGGACCCTGTTATGATGAGCCCCATACAGAGACTCATTCTCTGTGTCTTCTATTTTCTGGATTTGCTTTTTCCAACACTATCATAAAAGCTCAAACCCTGCTAATCTGTACAGTCACAGTCTAAGGTGATTTTAATGTTCAGCACATTAAAGTAAGTCTTCTCATCTTCCTGGCTCTCTAATTAGAAATTCAGAAAGGACATTGCAGGACTAAAGCCATCTGAGTGAGAGTGAGTGAAAGTTACTGAATTCATAAATACAGTTTGCATTTCAATATGTTTCTTTCTTCCGTATCGGACAGAGTGGGATAAAACTGCATGACTTAATAAGTATGTTATATAGCTGTGTTGGTCCCAGGATATTAGAGAGACAAAGTGGGTAAGGTAACGTCTTTTATTGGACCAATTTCTGTAGGTGAGAGAGACAAGCTTTCGAGCCATTCTGTGTGGCTCAAAAGCATGTCTATCTCACCAATAGAAGTTGGTCCAATAAAAGATATTCCCTCACCCACCTTGCCTCTAAAATGAGCAATTATATTTGTGGCCAATAGGAATTCACTGTGGCACAACTCTTATCCTCTTTACTTGGACAAATTTCCCACTGATATTAAAAAGAGTTTTGTTGCAGTAAGGACTGCAAAATTTGACCCTATTACTATGTAATCCACAAACAATTCTATATGTGTTTGAGGAAAGACAGGAATTGATTCCTGAAATAAAATAATTTCTTCATTCCTAGATTAACATAAAAGACAAATACTTAATGGTGGTTTTTTCCATCCCAAGTTGTGAAAAGCTATCAGCTATATCTGACCAATTTACAACAGACATCAGGAGATTACATATTCCTGCCTTCCGACCTTCTTTTACTTTGGGACTTTTTTATAATAGGCAAGATAAAAATCAATTTTTTTAAACAAAATCAGATTTTTATTTAAATTAAATTCATTTTTATTAAAAAATAAACCTATTTAAAATCAAATCTGATATGACAACATGGCTAAGACCTAAACGTATTATAATCGATTAAGATAATTTAAGTAAATATATAAAATAGTATGCAGCAATGAGCCCTCCTTAAATTTTAATGAGTTAAACAGTAATTACATACAGTACTGGGGAAAACATCTTTAATCAAGCTTTATTAATATCTTATAATGTCATGTACAGCATTAAGTATCTATATTCAGTCTTCACGGTGAAGAGAAACACTGGTATTTACCCGTTCCCAAATGCCAGTACTTTCAGTTTCTACTGTGCAGAAAAGCTTTTACCTTAATTGCTTTTGGTTTCAGTTTAGCTACAAGATTCAGAGACAATATTTTCTTCATTTAGACTAGTTCATTCAAAGTTGAAAAACAGGAAAACTTGTCTACCTCTTCTAATCAATTAATAACCAGGATAAGATCTATTAATTTTAAAAGCTTGAAGGACATGGGGCCAGATTTGTTAAAGCAAGTTAGGCACTTATTGAGTTCAATGGAAGTTAGATACGTAATCTATTTAGGCATTTTTGAAAATCCCAGTAGGCATCTATCTGCATCTACAGGCACCTGAACACCTTTGAAAACCCAGTTCATAAAAACAATCCATTAAATCACTAACTACAATTGACACTTTAATTGTTTAATAAATCAGCTTTAAATTAAAAACATATTTTGATAAAGTGACATTTCCTCCTTTATATATACAGCACATTTAAGGTAGTTTTATGTAATTAATTAAAAAAAAAATAAAATGCATGTTTTGTACGTTTTTAATTGAATTCCTATATCCACCCAAAATGCAACTTGGCACAAATCTGGAGTAAAAAATTATCATCTCGCAAATAAGAAATGTATAATTCATCATTTTCTAACAACAAAAATTTTGAAAACAAAAATCGGACTAAATGTAAGTAATGTAAATGCTTAAAGAAGAGAATATTGATATAGTGCATCGGCTTGGTTAGCAAAAAGAAGTACCACATTTCGTGTGAGGACTATATTTGGTTGCAAATCAACATGTTTTAATGGTTTTGCCAACCAATGAGAATTAACCTTTATTTAGGAAAATAACTAAAAAAATATAAATGCAAAACAAATTAAAAATCAATTATTTTAAATCAAGGTCTCCTGCTTGCTGATTAAAATTGGTGATTTAAATGAATTCTTCTTGGTTCATAATCACCTTATACTTTTTCAATGAAAAATTCAGTGCCTTTATCATTTAGTAATTCCATAATCCAAATACAAAAATGCCATTTTTCTACTGTAATAAGGGTAAATTAAGTTAATGTAAACATCCTTGGGGCAATGGAAAATCCTTTTTCATCACAAGACAAAACCAGTGCTTCTCAGTTTTGAAAAACTACCTTCAGATTTTCATTAGGAAATCCAAGCACTCCTCCTGTCTTTTTATCCATTAATTACATTGTTACATCCCTATTTCTACTGGTACAGAACATCATGTTATTGAAATTGAAATGGCTTTAATTTAATGTCAGATACAGTATCCATTATTTATTCAGCATGCAGATTTCAAAGAAAGATGAGGATTTTCAAGATAAAGACTTGAATCCAAAGTAAAAAAAAAAATGCATTTTTTCCAGAAAATATCTGCTTGTATGAGAGAAAGCATTATGAAATACTAAGAATATAAGAATATTTAATCTTTCTTCTCGTGAAATCCTGGATCTGATTACAGACAACTATTCACACTGAACAGTTTTCAATTATCTATGTTATTTTCGGTATGTGGACTATAGATCTTCAGAGGACACACTGAAAGGAACAAACTCAGACCTGTGGAGATGGCAGATGACTTTCAATCATTGTCTCAGAAGTTGATGACCAGTGTTTTACTAATTAACTAACTCACTCTTATTTCGGGGGGGAAGAACTTCAATTTGTGGCTCAATAGGAGGGCTGTTTAGCACAGCATCACAGGGACTGCGAGAAGTCAAAAAGCAATTGTTTGTGTCTTTCTTCCTCAAGGTAAAATAATGAATTAGATACTTGCTGCATAGTTACTGTGTAGGAAAATGGAGAAGCCAGTATAAATCCCTAATGCTTGTGTGGGACACTGGAACCAGTTTCAGAATTTGCTCTTGTGACGTGCTGAACACCTCTAGCAAACTCAATGGGAGATGATGTTTAGTTCCTTGCAAGAGATGCTTAGCATCCTGCAGTTCACAGGGTTACTGAAAAAAGAAGTGCTGATGAAGGTGCTGTGGTTTTCCCCCTCAGTCTTTTTTAGAAGTTCTATGGAACGTTTAAATTCCACATGCAAAGTCACCAGAAACTGATATAAGGAATCTCAGTTTATTGTCTCATTTGAAGGATGACGCCCCAAAGAGCTCAATCTACAGCCATCCAAACCAACATAGATATGTTCCTATGATACATATATCTTCACATTTCATTTATTTTGGTGACTTCTGTTAGGATATAGATATTCAGGCCTGTCTGTAAAGGCCTATACTCTAAGAATTTAGGTGTATTCTTATCACTTGGCTAATTATAGAGGTATAAAAGAAAGAATCAAAATCACTGTCTGCTCGTGTAAGGGCCTTCTCTTACTGTGACAGTCTGAGGCCCTGTTCTTAGGCTAAGGCCTTTGGCTAAGCAGCAGAGGCAGCCATAAGCTAGGAAAAAGAAAAGGAGGACTTGTGGCACCTTAGAGACTAACCAATTTATTAGAGCATAAGCTTTCGTGAGCTACAGCTCACTTCTTCTGAAGAAGTGAGCTGTAGCTCACGAAAGCTTATGCTCTAATAAATTGGTTAGTCTCTAAGGTGCCACAAGTCCTCCTTTTCTTTTTGCGAATACAGACTAACACGGCTGTTACTCTGAAACCTGTCATAAGCTAGGAAGCGAACAGTCACATCCTCACATTCCAAACTAGTCAGATTGAAATAAGGTGCTATTGGGCTGTTAGGCACTGTCAGGACAGGATTGTATTCCTATCACCTCCAGAGAAAGGCAAGTGCCTAGAAAATGTAAAAGGAAACTTAGTTTGATAGCATCCTGTCTGGCAAGAACTCACTTATCAATAGCTGGGATGTGAAATCCTCACTTCTGTATTGTCTTGTCATTATAGTTCCCACTTTGCTATTGTTTGTCTGTATAATCTCTGTCTGGTTCTGTGATTGTTCCTGTCTGCTGTATAATTAATTTTGCTGGGTGTAAACTAATTAAGGTGGTGGGATATAATTGGTTACATAATCATGTTACAATATGTTAGGATTGGTTAGTTAAATTTCAGGAAAATGATTGGTTAAGGTATAGCTAAGCAGAACTCAAATTTTACTATATAATCTGTAGTCAATGAGGAAGTGGGTGTGGGCAGGAGGGTGTGGGAGGGGGAGGGAGATGGGAACAGGGAATGGGGGTAAGAAAATTGGAATCATGTTTTGCTAAGGGGGGAAATGGGAACAGGGAATGGGAGTAAGGAAGTTGGAATCATGTTTGGTTAAGGGTAGGAATGGGAACAGGGACACAGGTGTAAGGCTCTGTGGTGTCAGAGCTGGGAAGGAGGATACTAAGGAAGGAAACTGGAATCATGCTTGCTGGAAGTTCACCCCAATAAACATCGAATTGTTTGCACCTTTGGACTTCGGGTATTGTTGCTCTCTGTTCATGTGAGAAGGACCAGGGAAGTAAGTGGGTGAAGGAATAAGCCCCCTAACAGCTTCTGAGAACATCCCAGGGGACTTTGTGTTCAACAGTTAAAAATAAGTTCTTTAGAAGGTATGGAGGTTCATGGACCAGTATTAGGAGTGATTAGACTGGAAGTCAAGTGGTATGGGGTTTAGTCCTAGCTCTGCCACCGATTTGCTCCACGATTTTTACCATGTCACTTCAGACTCCGTTTACTCATCTGTCTAGTAATGCTGATCCCTGTTGAGAGGCTTGATTAATTAATGTAAGACCTGCTTTATGGTCTCATCCTGGATACCTGTAAACATTTGCCTACATCACAAAACCAGTCAATAACTTTGCATGATTGGCAGTTCCTGCTCAAGCAAAGGAATGGTAAGATTGTTGCTAGTCAGAACTGAAGTCTATTGCTGAGCTATGTGGAGTAGCTCATATAGCATCTGCCCCCTCTGTTTTACTATTAAGCCTGTACAATTGTGACAA
Organism: Lepidochelys kempii; assembly: GCF_965140285.1. Classification (NCBI taxonomy): domain Eukaryota; kingdom Metazoa; phylum Chordata; order Testudines; family Cheloniidae; genus Lepidochelys; species Lepidochelys kempii. The sequence goes on along the minus strand of NC_136381.1, from coordinate 27,846,861 downwards.
TTTTTTTGTCACTGACAAAAAATAGCAATGGCTTGTCTATAAATTGTCCATAATTAAAAACCAGTTTATTTGCAGATATTACTGTTATTGCAGTGTAATATGTCCAGTCCTATTCCCAATCAAGTCAATGTTAAAATCACTACCAACTTTAATGGGAGTGGGATTAGGGCCAAAAGGTAGAGTTGTCTACCTTAAGACATTGCATATCTATTTCTAACTTTTCTCAGTATTCTAGTTCATTATAATGTTATATATCCATGTAATACTGGGTCTGTGCAATACCAAAATTTGCAAAATTGGGTTCCTAAAGTTAAGTTCCTAATTCATAGGTAGGCACCTATTCCCATTCACTTTGCTGATCGCCACCATGCATTCAGCATTTTTCAAGACCAAGTCACTTAGGTGTCTAAATTTAAACATTCATTTTCAAAAAAAAATCTTTTTTCATATTATCTTTGTATTTCAGTACAGAATAACCCTCAGCTTAATCTACAGCCTTACATTTACTACCATCTGTATTTGCACTCAAATAACAAGGGTACACTACAAAGAGAACAAAATCACTTCCACTGCCCATTAGCGAAACTCGAATTAATTCCAATGATCTGCACTCAAGCATCTTTAATTAAAAGATCATAAGCATATAAGTGGCTTTGATTTCTTCGTCTAATGTCCTCCTCAATTATTTATTGTATTCAGCTTCTCACATCTGTGCACATTTTTCCACTAGAGGAGTATAAACTATAAATCCCGTTGCATTTTGGGTATTGTCAACTGCTGAACAAATGTTTTTAACCCCTTATACATCATAGACAAACATCTCTATGTTACCCCCAAAGAAAGGCTAATGTGAATAATAAACACATCACACTATTAAACAGAAGGGATAAAACAGACCTACAAAGACAGTTCATCCTTTGAAATCCCCACTAAATCTACCTACTTGAGGCCTGTGTGTTCATACAGTAACTTTATAAGCAGTTTAAAAGAAGACTCGTAACTCAGCTTAGCTTTTCTATGGCTCAGATATGCCTTTAAGGATCCAGCTTTGTGGATTGTTTCTATGTACATGTGCATGTGTGTATAGTGCACGTGTGTGTTCAGCATTCTAAGAATGAGAGTCTGCCCTGCTGTTACAAGGATGTCCCTAGTTAAAGAACATAAGAAGCTGCCTGCCTTCTTGTGACATTGTGCAGCATTTGTTCACAATGCACTTCCCATAGCAAAAGGACTGTACCCCAAGATACCCCAAAAAGGGAGAAGAGGCAGCAAGCCCATGACTCTGCCTCTCCTTCACACTTGCCAGCAGACCTGGCCAGCCACGTGGATGGACAGTAAGAAACATCCACTAAAGGGGAGCAGCAGTGTGCACACTCTTTTATGCGACCTCGGGAACTCCAGAGGGGCACACCAAACTATGCCTTAAAGGCTTAACTGAACCCTGAATTTCAAGTTGCAGAAGTTTTTATTATAGCTACTGAAAGATGAAGTTACTCATTGTGTGCATCTCACTTTCTAAATTAAATTGATTTAAAAAACCCAGTCAAAAAATAACAAACAATTCTGTTTTGCAACAGTGTCCCATTATTTGTTCTAATCAACGAGATAGAGATAGTTATACAGAAAGCCATCAAATACTGCACTTCTGTGCAGTTACTTGACTTTCTTCACATGCAATTCTCAAACTTCATATTACATTTATAAGAACATATATTTTTGTATACTACAGAATGATTCATTATTGCTAATTTCTATCCCCAAAGACTATAAAATTATTCTAACCAGTAATCAGTTTCACAGCTCTGAAAATTCTAATCCAGGACCATAATATATGCTTTGTCTATTTCTAGAGATCTCTGAAAACCCTTCTTAAGAAAAGACAGAGTTCTAAAATGTACTAAGCTCCAAGAGCATAAACAGCTCACCACAGTATTTATTATAAACAATCCCCTACTGAAGATGGAAAATCAATATGTATGCACAAACAAAAGAGTTCCATGGAAAATGTTAAACAGACAAGTTAGCCCCTTTTCATTACAGACTGATGGAGGGTTTATTTTATTTAATTTTTTCCCTCTTCCTCTTTGGTATGTATAATTTTATAATAATTTTCTCTGCACAGGAGACGAAAGAGAAACTATAAAAGGGGCTGAATGTTCAAATACAAGAGACTTTCTTCCAAATGTAGAACATATGAAGTTTTGGTGGTATGGTTTTCTTTGTTTGCTTTACCAAAAGAGAAATTATTGCTCCCTGTGATTGTTTTATGCCAACATCCAGTTGTATCAAAAGCTGAAGTTGAGACTCAGCTAGATCAATTAATCACATAGAGGAGTCCTTAGTTTAGTCCTTAGTCCTTAGTTTAGTGGAATAGTTCAAACTTTTTGTTTCATTTTATATCACAGGATCAATATGAAAGGAGTAATTCTGTGTCAAGTACAGGACCATTTAGGTTTTTTAGAGAAAAGGTGGGTGAAAACAAAATTATTTTTTATTTCATCTTACATATAACTGTTCCAAATATGTCCTCATAAGGATAGGAAATGTATTTATCTTATGTAGAGTTAATGGTTGACAACTGTTATCAGATCCTATTTACACCATTTATTTGTTTAATCAAATTCATGCAAAACTCTCCCATCAAATACAAGAATTCCTCCAGCAGAATGATATCATTACCAAAGAGATGCACAGTGGGTGGGTAAGTAAGTAAATGCTTAAGTGACTTAAAAGCCTAAGTCCCACTTCCAAAAGTGAAAGTCAATGGGACTTTGGCTCCTCAGTGATTTGGGTGCTTTTGAAAATGTAGCTCCTGGCGGAAAGAGATCAGACTGGACTTCCGGCTGACTGTGATCACATTTACAAATGTAAGACCCTGTGTTAGATTGAGCCTTCCCCCAGAAATGACTTCCTTAAAATAAATAAATTCATTTTAACAAGTACCCAAACTACTCCTTTGATGCATGAGGCGGTGATGAAAATGTAACACTTTCTTGACTTTCTGCCCAGTTTTGTTCTGTGCTGTGATAACAAGAAGATAAAGATAATTAAGATACATAGATCTCTGGTACGACGGTCAGCAGTGAAAGGGTTAAAACATTACCCTCTAAACAGTCATAACTGGTCTTTATATTAAATAGTCCATTAATATGGAGAGTTAAATATGAAGTTGTGCTACTGTGTCAGTCAGTCTATCCACAAACTTAGCAAGGAAACTTGCCTGTTAGGTTGTGTTGTGTACACTTTTCTAAATTAAAAGGGCTAGAAATGTTTAATAAATTAGTAAATAAAAGCAAAGATTATGAAGCACTAATTGAGAAGAGCTTAAATAGTCTGAATTCATGCATTTTCCTTATCAACAGATTTGCAACTCTCCTTGGTCATTAGTGAAACTGATCTTTTGGTATTTCAAAGGATGACTCTTGGTTTCTATACACTTTTGCTGGATGGCAGCAGCTAAGAGCCTTTCTTTAATATAGATACACATATATGCTCTAGAAATACGGGACAATTTCATTAACTGGTGCTGGGTGTAGCTTATGAAAATGGGGACCTGCCATTATTATTATTTTATTTTATTATGTTATTTTATTGTTATTATATTGTTATGTTATGTTATTATATTATTTTATTTTCTTATGTTTTTATTGGGACAATTTCATTAACTGGTGCTGGGTGTAGCTTATGAAAATGGGGACCTGCCATTATTATTATTTTATTTTATTGATCTTATGTTTTTATTGATCTTATGTTTATCCAATTAAAGTAATTGGAGTTAATCAATGAGGCATGATTAGGTTAGTTCATAACAGACATAACAGCCTGTACCTGCTCCTTGGTCCTTAAATGTCAGCTGCTGCCTTTTCAGCAGCAGTTTCTTCCCCTCTGCCCACTACTATAAAACCTGCACTGGATTCATCAAAATTTCAAATATAGAATGTGAGTTGAAAGTGACCATCGGGTTATAAACTACTGGCTACAGGTCTTCTGGGGACTGGAAGGAGACAGAGGGGGCGTCAAACAGACCAAGAAACTTTTACAAAGAGAAACGTTACAGAGAAAAGAAGAAACAAGAAATAAATTCAGAACTTTTCTCTACTGTTTTCTGTTACTATCTAGTAGGAATTACTTTTCATTGTGGAAGCTTATATTACATAAACTGTTCATAATTGTCCCCAACAACCTCTAATGTGGCTTATTGCTATAACTAATATTAGCCATAGAGATAGGGATTTAGACAGGGCAGATATTTTGTTAGCAATATGTGATGCAAGAGGCAGGCAGAGATGTAGGGAAGAGATCTTTATTGAGAATGCACAGAGCATGGCCACCAACTAGCCAGGGCTGGATTAACCTTTTGTGGGTCTGGCTCCAAACATATTTGGGGGTCCCCATGGGGGCAATGGAGCATGGTGCAGGGAGGTCAGTCCCCAGAGAGAGAAGCCAGTCAGAGGTAATGGGGACCAACACCCCCCAGCTCCCCATGTCCGGTGCCCCCTAGACCCACCCACAAATGCATAGTGCCCTGCACAACACCACCCCTGCCCACAGCCCCACCACAACTGCCCAGCACCCCCCACAGAACCCCCACTCCCTAGTGCCCCAACACACACAGATCTTCCCCACCCCTTCACAACCCAGCACTCCCCCAGACTCCCCACAGACCCACTCTCCCAAGCCCTGTCTCCTGGCCACACTCACTGGCCTTGCTTGGAGGCAACTGTGTCTGCCAGGCTGAGCTGGCAGCGCAGCCAGGGCTGGTCCCAGGGCCAGGAATCCCTCCGACCCCTCGGGAGTGGCGCGATCAGCCAGGTCAGGACATGCCCTGGCCGGGGTCTCTCTAGACGCACTGGCCTCGAGGGGCCAGCCAAGCCCTCCACACTGTTCCTCCCCCCACACACACACACCTGGCTGAGACTGGCAAGGCTTCTGCACCAGTCCCAGGTGGCTCAGCTCCGAGGAGACAGGTGGGGCCCCACAGGTGGTGGGAAGCAGAGACTGCCCAGAGCTGGAGGTGCACTGGGGTCCGGCCAGGGGGCTGAGAGGAGCAATGGGTGGGCAGGGGGAGCCAGCGGCGTCTCAGGGTGCAGTGCAAGCGGAGCAGGCCAGAGCCCCTTCTGAGCATGGGACTGGCTCCATGGAGCCACTGGAGCCATTGTAAATCCAGAACGGCAGCTAGCATTCCTGAGCTCCACGTGCCACAACAAGCTAGGCTCCTCCTGAAACTTGACCCTCTTTCTCCAGTTCCACTCATCAGCAGACACTGATTCTAGGTCCACTGATTCTAGGTCCAATAAAAGCACCAGCTCCTTCTTCCTTCAGGTATGGGTGGGTATAACAGGATGTATCAACCCCACACTGAGCAAGCAGGGGTTAACCAGTCACTTTGGGGCCCAGACGCCATGCCCCTCTGCTGTGCATGCTCCAGGTGGAGGGAGCAGATAAAAGGAAGCTGGTCAGGTCACTCTGGGCTCACTGAGGAGGAGGATGGACTTATGCTGCTGGCTCCTGCTGAAGAATGGTCAGCCCTCCAGACTGCTGAGGTGGGCATACCCCTGACTACGCTACAGAGAACCCACCAGCTCTGGAGACTGTTGGGGATGCCAAGCTGCTGCCCAGAGAAGACAGGCCCGAAGTGGACTTAGGGTAGGAAGTGACCCAGGGAATGTGTTTATTGGGAGCCGATACTTGAACCCTGAACAGGAGGACTGCGGGCTCCACAGAGCACTGGGTCAGCACCTGGTAGAGTAGGGTGGGTTCGGGTTCCCCGACTTTCCACTCCATGCTGGCAGGTGGGCATACTGCCGGAGACCCTAGCTCTAGACGGTTTGCTTGCTCTGCCCCACCCAGGGGGCTGAAGCCTCTGTTTGCTATTATTTACCCCAGCTAGGAGGTGAGGGACTACAGAGTGTTCATTGGCTCTGCCCAGCCCAAGGGGCTGAAGTCCCTGATTGTGTTTGGCTGGCCCAGCTGAGAGTCTCGATGACTGTGTGATGGGATGTATCAACCCCGCACTGGCCAAGCGGGGGCACCCCTCTCACGCCCTGAATGCACCAAACCCTGTGACAGTGGGTATTTGTTTGCAACAGACTGAAAGTGATTCATATCCTGATCTCTGTGAAAATGTGGAGATCCAAGAAGTGATGTCCCTTTCACTCTGCAGTACGAGCAGGCAGTACAGCAGCGGATGGCAGGAAAGTGGAGAAGCACAACAGGGAGAAGGAAGAGAGAGAGCATACATCTAGGGTGACCAGATGTCCTGATTTTATAGGGACAGTCCTGATTTTTGGGTCTTTTTCTTATATAGGCTCCTATTCCCCCCCTCCCCATCCTGATTTTTCACATTTGCTGTCTGGTCACCCTACATACATCTGAGGCAGTAACAGCATCCATGGAAAGCAGAACAGCCCCATCTACTATTGCCTGAGCTTCTCTGAATGACTCTTTATTACACTAGTACACTCAGTCCTCTTTACTGTGAATAACCCACCCATTGGGTGGGGCAAGTAGAGAACTTGTTGAAACTTGTTCCAAAATGTCACCGGTGTTTCTGTGATGCTCACCCCTTTCCTCATGATAAGCCTGCAACTTTCTATACTATGCCCTGACAAAAACCAGTGCCCTACAAATCAATGAGGTGATCACACTTAAGTTCCCATATTCCCTCCCATTGTGTAGGTGCTAACCTAGACCATTGTACCATGTGAGAGAGATTATACATGTATCACATCATAGGCCTGTTACTTATCTCATGATATTCAAATGAAAATGCCTATTGCTCACATCTTATTACAACCATTGAACTACTTTTCTTTGGACAATTTCCTGAGCTACTTGCTTCCATAAACTCTGCAACTTCAACATCTTTGTAAACAGACTGTTTAAAATGATAGATAATTTAAGAAATACAACCAGAACTATTAACATTACAGGAAACTGGATCAACAAGATTAGAGGGGCAAAAAACCCCACTGATTTTAAAATATACTATAATTCAGCAAGCACTTTGCACTGACACCCAACATTCATGTTTCATGAACTATGTTTCATATTGGCACTTCAGTCATTATTCATATATATATATAGCTAGATATCAATTTGTGACAATAATACAATTAATATTGTTTTCTGACTTTGCTTTGCATATTGGTATAAGATCCAATCTTGCATTCTCCCTGCCCTCAGATTTACATGTACCAATAAAGCCACTCTACAGGTTGCAGAGTATACCCTCTGAGGTCAGTGCAATCCCTCTCGGCAGGGAATAATGTCTCGTGGAGTCATGTACTGGAGGACTGACTAGTGCTGATCCAGATCCTGTTGTGTATCATAACCTAAGCTCCTGCCTCCCATACACTGATGTGCAGGGAGACCCCAAGGGAACATGATCTGGAACACAGAAAAGATATGGATCCTTTCGCGGGCTCCCTAAATCCTTTCCCTCTTCCCACTGTAGGACCACACAGGTTCAACTTGGTTAGCATGCTCTGTTGTGGAAGAGGGAGCAGGATTAGTGCCAAACTCTACCAAAAAGATAAACAAAAGTATTTTGCTGAAAATGAATTCTACATTAATGATCTAACAGACAAATATTATAGAGATAGCAAAAAGCAAGAACACATGCTGATTCCTAAATTAAATGCTAAATTCTATAATAAAATACCATTTTACATATCTCTCTCACATGGGACTTTCACAGCCTCCTCCCCACCCCCCAAAAAAACAACAACACATATTCTATCATTTCATTAACAAAGCTAGAGAACTCATGCTGGGGCATCTCATTCTGGAGCGCTAGAGTTAACAATGGAACTGTGAACTCCAGTGTCCATGGCAACAGTAGCTAATTCTTCTTTCCAATCATGGTGGCAATTCTCTCCCATGGCTTGAATCAGTTACAAAACAAAATACTCTCAAAGACCTTTCTGAGCCAATAGCCTTGCAGCTAATCTGCTAATAGGAAATAATCTGCAGCTAATATACACATTCCAGGGCAGCAATGTGTTTTCTTAATACTTTGTTTCATGGCCTTTTTCCAAAGAAAGCATAGTAAAGAATAGAAAACAGACATTCATTAAAAATAGTATAATACTACCTGGCCACTACTGATGCCTAAAACTTGCTGCAACTTGCACAGCTCTTAAATGGTTTGTTAAAAGTGAGTGGAGAGGAAGTATTAGATGGACTGAATGCAACACAATTAGATCTACAAAGAAACATACAGTATTTATTAGTTAACTGAAAGATCACGTGAAAAATCAGGCTTGAAATAGTTTCCACATTTCTTTCTCCTCATTGAGCTTTCATTAAGTACTCTGTTCATCAAACTGCTACAGTAACAAGTGTGCATACCCCTTATATACTGTTTACACAGACACAATGTAAACAAAATAGAATCTTAATAGATACACACACACTGAAATCAATATAGAGATCAAATCTCGCCTGTGTTTGAACTCCATTTGCTGCAGAGGAGCATGGCAGAGCAATGTTGCTATGTTCTTGTCTTCTGGGGAAACTAAAACAGCAAGCAGCAGCCCAAGTCTGGATCCCAGTGGTACTGGACCAGTATTCATTTTATGCCACTTGTGCATTTGCTAATAATAAACAGCATGGTGGGAGAATGGAGGCACTGGGAGCTAGTTACAGCTCCCTGATTTTGCGCTGGTCATATTCATCATTGGCTGCTTTAACTTACACCTGTAGAGTAAAGTCACTAAAAGAACTAATACCAGTGGTGGGTCAGTGGAGCAGAGCACTGTCCCATCCCTGACACATGCCTATGCTGGGTAACTGATGCAGGAGGGGGCAACATTAGCTTTACAGTAGTTCCCCTCTGGCAGGTGAATTCTCTGCCAGCCACATATAGCCAGAATCCTCCCATATTTTCGTGGCACAAAGCAGCCAGAGTGCAACGGAGTGCATATGTCTACACTATAAACTTAAGCTGACCTATGTTAGGTCGACTAACAGTCACTGCTGTAATTACTATGGTGGTTCATGTCCACACTACCATTCTTCTGTCAGGGGTGTGCGTCCTCATCAGGAGCGCTTCCCCTGACTTAAGAGGGGCAGTGTGGGGGACAGAGAGCTAGGGCTCTCAGCTCCACATGCAGCTCCTCTCTGGTAGCGTGGCTCCCCGATCCATGCCAGAAGCCCAGCTGCCTCCTCACTCGGCTCCCCACTCCCTGCTGGGAACGGGGCAGCCGACCAGACACCGGATGTGGATCTCCCTCCCTGGAGCCCGGTGACTCCCCGGGTTCTCTGCTCCCCGCCAGTTCCCAGCAGGCAGTGGGGAGCCGAGAAGCCAGCTGTGGCTGCCCCATTCCTGTCAGGAAGCAAGTAGTCAAGAAACCTGGTGTAGCTGCCCTGATCCTGGCAGGGAGCAGAGAGCCCGGGAGGAAAGCTGGGCTTCCAGCAGTGAGATCTGTGTCTGGAGTCTGGTTGACTGCCGTGCTCCCAGCAGGGAGCTGAGAGCCAGGTGGCAGCAGGGCAGCCTGAGACGGGAGTCTGGGTGGCAGCACGGCTTGGAGTGGAGATTGGGCGGTAACCTGGCTGGGGAGCAAGGACTTTGCTTTCTTGTCAATTTCACGGTTCCACTGTCAAGAATGATAGCTAATAGATGTATGTAACACACTATCTACAGGACAATGTGTCACCCTAACTACACCGACATAAGCCCTATGCCTTTCGTTGAGGTGGAGTTATTAGTTGGCGGAGCAAGGCTGCAATGTGTACACTGACATAATTAGGTCGACATAAGCTGCCTTATGTCAACCTAACGTTGCAGTGTAGACCAGGCCTAAGAATCTGGCCAATTGTGTGTGTGAAAACATATTAAATTATTATTATTTCTTTGTATGTCATAGTGCCCAGGAACCTCAGTCATGGAAGATGATCTCATTATGCTAGGTGCTATACAAACTGAGAATGAAAAGAAGATCTCCACCCAAAAGAGCTTACAATCTAAATAACATATAACAACATTTATTCTAAGTATATATCCTGCAATATATATCTTAAGTAAATATAATAATCAGCTGGCGTTCTAGTGACAACTATAGTTAGGGTTTATGTATATATTTCAATTCCAGCCCTTTCTTTTCAGTCACTAGTACATTTCTGGAACTTTCACCAATTAGGCTGAAACTATATGGGTCTAATCTGTGTCCAAGGATGAATACTTATTATAATTAGGTCTGTTAAGTGATTAAAAAAATAATCGCAATTAATCGGGCAATTACAAAAAATTAATTGTGATAAGTCGCGCTGTTAAACAATAATAGAATACCATTTATTTAAATATTTTTGGATGTTTTCTACATTTTATAATATATTGATTTCAAATTACAACAGAATACAAAGTGTACAGTGCTCACTTTATATTTTTATTACAAATATTTGCATTGTAAAAAACAAAAGAAATAGTATATTTCAATTCACCTAATACATGTTCCATAGTGCAATCTCTTTATCATGAAAGTTGAACTTACAAATGTAGAATTATGTACAAAAAATAACTGCATTCAAAAATAAAACAATGTAAAACTTTAGAGCCTACAAGTCCACCCAGTCCTACTTTAGCCAATACCTCAGACAAACAAGCTTAGTTACAATTTTCAGGAAATAATGCTGCCCACTTCTTGTTTACAATGTCACCTGAAAGTGAGAACAGGCATGGCACTGTTATAGCCGGAATCGCAAGATATTTATGTGCCAGATGCGCTAAAGATTCATATGTCTCTTCATGCTTCAACCACCATTCCACAGGACATGAGTCCATGCTGATGACAGGTTCTGTTCAATAACTATCCAAAGCAGAGCGAACCGATGCATGTTCATTTTCATCATCTGAGTCAGATGCCACCAGCAGGTTGATTTTCTTTTTTGGTGGTCTGGGTTCTGTAGTTTCCGCATCGGAGTGTTGCTCTTTTAAGACTTCTGAAAGCATGCTTCACCCCTTGTCCCTCTCAGATTTTGGACGGCACTTCAGACTCTTATAACTTGTCTTGAGTGCTGTAGCTATCTTTCGAAATCTCACATTGGCACCTTCTTTGCATTGTGTCAAATCTGCTGTGAAAGTGTTCTTAAAACGAACATGTGCTGGGTCATCATCCGAGACTGCTATAACATGAAATATATGGCAGAATTCAGGTCAAACAGAGCAGGATACATACAATTATCCCCCAAGGAGTTCAGTCACAAATTTAATTAATGCGTTCTTTTATTAATGAGCATCATCAGCTTGGAATCATGTCCTCTGGAATGGTGGCCAAAGCATGAATGGGCATATGATTGTCAGCATATCTGGAACGGAAATACTTTGCAACGCGGGCTACAAAAGTGCCATGTGAATGCCTGTTCTCTTTCAGGTGACATAAAGAAGAAGCAGGCAGCAATATCTCCCGTAAACGTAAACAAACCTGTTTGTCTTAGCGATTGGCTGAACAAGAAGTAGGACTGAGTGGACTTGTAGGCTCTAAAGTTTTACATTGTTTTGTTTTTGGGTGAAGTTATGTAACAAAAAAATCTACATTTGTAAAATTACACTTTCCTGATAAAGAGATTGCACTACAGTACTTGTATGAGGTGAACTGAAAAATACTATGTCTTTTGTTACAGTGCAAATATTTGTAATAAAAATAATATAAAGTAAAACCTGTACACTTTATATTCTATGTTGTAACTGAAATCAATATATTTAAAAATGTAGAAAAACATCCAAAAAATTTATAATAAATGTAAATTGGTATTTTATTGTTTAATATGTGATTAATCGTGATAATTTTTTTTAATCACAGTTAATTTTTTTGAGTTAATGTTAATCGACTGCCCTAATTCTAATAATTTTCAAAGTTTAATCTAAAAAGTCTTATCTACATTTTAAATACAAAGAGGGTGCTTTTATAAATCAAGACAGTGAAAAAATACACTTCTCCATTATGAAACAATTCTTGCAACTTTTTTGTTTCTTAAAACAGCTTAAGATGGCTAGGGATAGGTAGTTGAAATGTAGCAGGGAAACATTCTCGACTGAAGCAAAACAACTTTTGAGTGTTCCAGTGAAAACTGTATTGAGTTGGCCAAGTCATGACCCTTTGAAAATGGCATTTCCCAAAAGCAAAAACCACAAGTGGTATGATTTTAGCATGTTTTACCACCATTCAGTGAAAGATATTTTACCATCATTCACTGCACATTTTGAAAGTAGGTTTCAGGCCATGCATACTTTTTATGTGTATATGTCATATCCAAGTAAACGAAGTAAGCAAGACACAATGCACGTTATTAAAGAAGATTCTACATGAGCATGTTTACTTATTTTTTATTTCTTTTTTCTGTGGTGGAGGGTGTATATTGCTGATAATTACCTTACAGAAATTGCATGCTTTACAAATTTTTTTTTCAACTGTGGTATTATGGCTTAATCTCGTCCTCATCCAAAATGGCTTTTATCATTTCAATTATATACCATGTGGAAGGTGGGATTTTCAATAGTGCTCAGCACTGGCCTAATTTGGCTCCCTTGGCATCAATGGTAAAAGCAGCCATCAATTCCAATGGGAGCAGACTAGAGTTAGGCCAATGCTGTGTATTTTTGAAACTCCCACCCAATACACAGGTCTAACAATGAAGAACTATAGTTTGGCTAAAGTTTGCTTCTGACAAACCAGAGTTTGCCTCTTCTCTCATACTACTACATGTTTTTTGGAACACTTGAATAAACGTGAAAGAAGAAGAAATACCTTTTCATCTCACTCCAAGCTTTCCACAGCTCAGGGAAGAGATGGTTTGGCACAGTAGTGTGTCTGACTCCACATTTCAGTCCCTGCATTATACCTGTCTCAATGAGAAAACAGACTTCTTGAGTACTGAGTGCTCCAAGTCTTTACTCAGTAGGAGCCCTGACCGAATATATATTTCTCTTAACTCAAAAAAACGGGGTGGGTGGGAAATCTAACAGATGTAAAATAGGAGCTGAAATCACTAAAGTTAAAGAATTCTCATCACCTAAGGTTGTCTTTTGATTCTCTTTAAATCAGTTTTATAATTTGAGTTGTCATGACAACATGATGCAACGCTTCATTACCATGACAATCTGACACAACTTGTAAAAACAGTAAGTGGTGTTTTTACTCTGTTTTTCGATTGCTCCCACGGAAACAAGCTGTTATTTACTTTGGTGACGAAAGCCATACTATACCATAATGGATGCAATGTTAGAAAAATTAGCCCATATAATGGTGGAAAATGGAATGCAAAAGGTATGTGAATGTGATTATGTAACACTGATAGATCCCGGTCGTTGGCGGGCGGGATTGAACCGGGGACCTCTGGAGCTTGGTGCATGAGCATCTCCTGTCTGAGTGAAAAGCCAACTGGCTGTTAGCTAAGGCTGTAGCAGACTCATTTTATATCTCTCTCTAAGTGGTCTCGGTGCCACTAGATGGGACAGAACACCACACCCAGAAGATTTGTGAGTTACAATTACTCCTGATAAACTATATTTTTCCACCCTTTGCCACCAGCAACCTGCTCATTTCCACCTGTGAATTAAATGTTCTTTTACTCAACATAAAGAGTGCTGATCCTTGCCGAATCACAAGAGGGCATTGACATAACAGCAATTATATGATACATGTTCATGCTCATTTTCATTATGGAACTTGCACAGTATGCAACATAATGTAATTAAATTTTACAGCCTTGTGGGGGGAGGGGGATACCAAAGAAACCCACCATAGTTTAACTCCAGAAAGAAGAACTACACAAAAGCAAGGAAGCTAGTTAAACAAATTAAAAGGAACAATCACAAGAGTGAAATGCCTGCAAGCTGCATGTAAACTTTTAAAAAATGCTATAATAACAGAGACTCAAACTAAATTTATAACCAAAATTAAAAAAAAAAAACAGCAAGAGGACCAGAACAATGCCACTATGGCTTAACAAAAGAATAAAAGAGGCAGATAGAGACAAAAAGACATCCTTGAAGACAAAAAGCCTGCAAGTCAAATTCCACTGAGGAAAACAGAAAGGAACATAAGCTCTGGCTAGTCCAGTGTGAAAGTATAATTAGGCAGGCCAAAAAAGAATATGAAGAGCAACTAGCAAAAGACTCAAAAGCTAACAGCATTTTTTTTAAGTACCTCAGAAGCAGGAAGTCTCCCAATAAATCAGTGAGCCACGGGATGATCAAGGTGCTAAAGCCAAAAGTGTCACTAGGTTCAAAAAAGAATTGGATATGTTCATGGAGGATATGTCTATCAATGGCTATTAGCCAAGGTGGTTAGGGCCACAACTCCATGCTCTGAGTGTCCCTAAACCGCTATCAGAAACTGCTAGTGGACAACAAGGGATGGATCACTCGATAATTGTCCTGTTCTGTTCATTCCCTCTGAAGCATCTGGTATCGGAAGATATGAAAATTCATGACCATTTTTAACAAACTGTAACAAAAAACAAGGTGTATATGTGTCAAGGTTCCTCCCCCACTCTGAACTATAGGGTACAGATGTGGGGACCTGCATGAAAAACCTCCTAAGCTTATCTTTACCAGCTTAGGTCAAAACTTTCCCAAGGTACAAAATATTCCACCCGTTGTCCTTGGACTGGCTGCTACCACCACCAAACTAATACTGGTTACTGGGGAAGAGCTGTTTGGACGCGTCTTTCCCCCCAAAATACTTCCCAAAACCGTGCACCCCACTTCCTGGAGAAGGTTTGGTAAAAAGCCGCACCAATTTGCCTAGGTGACTACAGACCCAGACCCTTGGATCTTAAGAACAATGAACAATCCTCCCAACACTTGCACCCCCCCCTTTCCTGGGAAATGTTGGATAAAAAGCCTCACCAATTTGCATAGGTGACCACAGACCCAAACCCTTGGATCTGAGAACAATGAAAAAGCATTCAGTTTTCTTACAAGAAGACTTTTAATAAAAATAGAAGTAAATAGAAATAAAGAAATCCCCCCTGTAAAATCAGGATGGTAGATATCTTACAGGGTAATTACATTCAAAAACATAGAGAACCCCTCTAGGCAAAACCTTAAGTTACAAAAAAGATACACAGACAGAAATAGTTATTCTATTCAGCACAATTCTTTTCTCAGCCATTTAAAGAAATCATAATCTAACACATACCTAGCTAGATTACTTACTAAAAGTTCTAAGACTCCATTCCTGGTCTATCCCCGACAAAGACCAGCATATAGACAGACACACAGACCCTTTGTTTCTCTCCCTCCTCCCAGCTTTTTAAAGTATCTTGTCTCCTCATTGGTCATTTTGGTCAGGTGCCAGCGAGGTTACCTTTAGCTTCTTAACCCTTTACAGGTGAGAGGAGCTTTCCCCTGGCCAGGAGGGATTTCAAAGGTGTTTACCCTTCCCTTTATATTTATGACACGCCCCCCAAATCTCAGCTAGAGTGAAACACTGGCTGGGATTTCTTCCTGGAGCTCTAGGAAAAACAGAGTTAATAAGACACATGCATCTCTAAATATACTACCAAGTACATAAAGACTAACAATATTTTCCACATCTCAAGGACGATTTTAACCAGTTGATTCTGGGAAACTTTCACGGGAGAGTGCATCAGCCACTTTGTTAGAAGCTCCTGAGATGTGTTGGATGTCGAAATCAAAATCTTGGAGAGCTAAACTCCACCGAAGAAGTTTTTTGTTAGTTTCCTTGACCGTGTGAAGCCACTTCAGTGCAGCATGGTCGGTTTGCAGGTGGAAACGCCGTCCCCAAACGTATGGGCGTAGCTTTTCCAGAGCGTAGACAATGGCGTAACATTCTTTTTCAGTGACTGACCAGTTGCTTTCCCTCTCAGACAGTTTTTTGCTGAGAAACACTACAGGGTGGAATTCTTGATCAGGTCCTTTCTGCATTAAAACTGCTCCCACACCACGCTCGGACGCATCTGTGGTTACTAGGAACGGTTTGTCAAAGTCTGGGGCCCTTAGTACAGGGTCAGACATGAGTGTCGCTTTAAGCTTGTTAAAGGCATTTGGCTGTTTCTTTTTGGTTAGGTCTGTCAGTGGGGCGGCGATTTGGCTGTAGTGCGGTACAAATCGTCTGTAATAACCGGCCAAGCCTAAGAAGGATTGAACCTGTTTCTTTGACTTTGGGACAGGCCACTTTTGGATAGCATCCACTTTGGCCTGTAGGGGGCTGATAGTTCCTTGACCCACCTGGTGTCCAAGGTAAGTCACTCTGTTTAGGCCTATTTGACACTTCTTAGCCTTAACAGTTAGTCCTGCCTCCCTTATGCGCTCAAGGACTTTGTGTAGATGTTCCAGGTGGTCTGCCCAGGAATCCGAAAATATGGCCACATCGTCAAGGTAGGCGACTGCATATTCTCCTAATCCTGCTAGGAGACCATCTACAAGTCTTTGGAAAGTGGCGGGTGCATTTCGCAGCCCGAAAGGGAGTACATTAAATTCATACAGCCCAAGATGTGTGGTGAAGGCTGACCTTTCCTTGGCAGATTCATCTAGCGGTACCTGCCAGTACCCCTTGGTTAAGTCCAAGGTAGAGATGAACTGGGCCCGTCCCAGTTTCTCTAATAGTTCATCTGTGCGTGGCATTGGATAGTTGTCTGGGCGAGTTACAGCATTTAGCTTACGGTAGTCCACGCAAAAACGTATTTCCCCATCTGGTTTGGGAACTAGAACCACTGGAGATGCCCATGCACTTTCAGAGGGGCGGATTACACCCATCTGTAACATATCCTGGATCTCCCGTTCTATAGCAGTTTTAGCTTGAGGAGACACCCAGTAAGGTTGGACCCTAATTGGGTGAGCATTACCTGTGTCAATGGAGTGGTACGCCCATTCAGTCAGTCCTAGGGTGGCTGAGAACGTTGGCGCGTAGCTAGTGCACAGCTCCTGGATCTGCTGTCGCTGCATATGCCCAAGGGTCATGGAGAGGTTCACCTCTTCCACACCACCACCACATTTCCCTTCGTAGAAGACACCTTCGGGCCACTCAGCATCGTCTCCTCTCTGGGCTGTAAACTGACAAACCTTTAATTCTCTGGAATAAAAGGGCTTTCGAGAATTAATATGGTACACCTTAGGCTTTCGGTTGGAGGTGGGGAATGCTATGAGATAATTAACAGCTCCCAGGCGCTCCTGGACCGTGAATGGCCCTTCCCACGATGCTTCCATTTTATGGGCCTGGAGCGCCTTTAAGACCATGACCTGGTCCCCTACTTTGAAGGAACGCTCTCTGGCATGTTTATCATACCAGGCTTTTTGCTCTTTTTGAGCATCCTGTAAGTTTTCTTTAGCAAGGGCTAAAGAGGTTCGGAGGGTGTTTTGTAGGTTGGTTACAAAGTCCAGAATGTTAGTTCCTGGAGAAGGTGTAAATCCCTCCCATTGCTGCTTCACCAACTGCAATGGCCCCTTAACCTCACGGCCATATACAAGTTCAAATGGGGAAAACCCTAAACTGGGATGTGGTACAGCTCTGTAGGCAAAGAGCAACTGCTGCAACACTAGGTCCCAATCATTGGAGTGCTCATTTACGAATTTACGTATCATGGCCCCCAAAGTTCCATTAAACTTCTCCACCATGCCATTTGTTTGATGGTGGTAAGGAGTGGCAACCAAGTGATTTACCCCATGAGCTTCCCAAAGGTTCTCCATAGTTCCTGCCAGGAAATTAGTCCCTGCATCTGTGAGGATGTCGGAGGGCCAACCTACCCTGGCAAAAATGTCTGTTAGTGCCTGGCACACACTTTTAGCCCTGGTGTTGCTTAGAGCTACTGCTTCCGGCCATCGGGTGGCAAAATCCATGAAAGTCAGTATGTACTGCTTTCCTCTGGCTGTCTTTTTCGGAAAAGGACCCAGAATATCCACAGCTACTCACTGAAATGGAACTTCAATGATGGGGAGTGGCTGGAGAGGGGCTTTGACCTGTTCTTGGGGTTTTCCCACTCTTTGGCACACCTCACAAGACTGGACATGGGTAGAAACATCCTTGCCCATTCCCTCCCAGTGGAATGACCCCCCCAAACGGTCTTTGGTCCTGTTCACCCCAGCATGGCCACTAGGGTGATCATGGGCTAAGCTCAAGAGCTTGGCCCGGTATTTAGTTGGAACTACCAACTGTCTCTGAGGATGCCAGTCTTCCTGGTGTCCCCCAGAAAGAGTTTCCTTGTATAAAAGTCCTCTTTCTACAACAAACCTGGATCGATTAGAAGAGCTGAGAGGCGGTGGGTTGCTCCGTGCTGCCGTCCAAGCTCTCTGGAGGCTTTCATCTGCTTCCTGTTCGGTCTGGAACTGTTCCCTTGATGCTGGAGACATCAGTTCCTCATCGGATTGTGGACCTAGGCTTGGTCCTTCTGGAAGCGATATAGGGGATGGAGCTGTTTCTGTTGACTGTGAACCGCTCTCCGCTGGTGCACTATGTTGGGATTCAGGCTCCGGCTGAGCCTCTTGTGTCGGGTTATCGGCTGCTGCCAGTTCAGGGTCGGTGGGGCCCTCTGGTGTTGAGGTTGCAAGTACTGGATTCAGTGCTGACACGGGGTCTGGTGTTGGTTGTTCGGCTGGTTCCGGTTCTGGGACTGGTTCCGTCTGGGTCTCTGGGACTGGATCCACTACTGCTGTTGCAGACATTGGCCTGGGGTCCAGGTCCATCACCTCTGACTGGGTCCTGATAGAAGTTTCCGGAACAGAGCTAGGCCTCACGGCTTGTTTAGCCTGGCTGCGGGTGACTGTTCCCACCCTCTTGGCCTGCTTCACATGATTGGCCAAGTCTTCCCCCAACAGCATGGGGATGGGATAATCATCATAGACTGCAAAAGTCCACATTCCTGACCAGCCCTTGTACTGGACAGGCAGCTTGGCTGTAGGCAAATTGAAAGAGTTGGACTTGAAGGGTTGAATCATCACTTGGATCTCTGGGTTGATTAAATTGGGGTCCACTAAGGAAGCATGGATAGCTGACACTTGTGCTCCGGTGTCCCTCCACGCGGTGACCTTCTTCCCGCCCACACTCACAGTTTCCCTCCGCTCCAAGGGTATCTGGGAGGTATCTGGGCCTGTGGACCTCTGGTGTGATTCCGGTGCAATGAACTGTAATCTGTTGGGGTTCTTGGGGCAGTTGGCCTTTACATGCCCCAGCTCGTTACATTTAAAACATCATCCAGCTGACGGGTCACTGGGGCGAGGAGGGTTGCTGGAGAACGGGGTGGCGGGACGATAAGGGGTCTGGAGGGTTCTTTGGGAGGTAGGTGGGGCTTTGGGCGGCCCCCGGTAATAGGGTGTGGTCTGGGGTGGTCCCTTCCTTGTCTCCACTCCAGCTGCTACCAGTTTTCTTCTTCTCTGCCACCTCCACCCATCTGACTCCAATCTCTCCTGCCTCGATTACAGTTTTGGGTTTCCCATCTAGGATGTATCTTTCTATTTCCTCAGGAACACCCTCTAAGAATTGTTCCATTTGCATTAGGAAGGGCAAATTTACTGGAGATTCAACACTTGCTCCTGATATCCAGGCATCCCAATGTTTCACAATGTGGTAGGCATGTCGGGTAAATGACATGTCTGGTTTCCACCTTAGGGCTCGGAACCTCCGACGAGACTGCTCGGGTGTTATCCCCATTCTGACTCTCGCCTTGGATTTAAACAGTTCATACTTGTTCATGTGTTCTTTAGGCATTTCAGCTGCCACCTCAGCTAAGGGTCCACTGAGCTGCGGCCTCAGCTCTACCATGTATTGGTCAGTAGAGATGTTGTACCCAAGGCAGGCCCTTTCGAAGTTTTCTAAGAAGGCCTCAGTATCATCACCTGCCTTGTAGGTGGGGAACTTTCTGGGATGGGAAGTGGTACCTGGAGAAGGATGGCTAGGGTTTGCTGGTATATTCTGCTGGGCCTTTATCCTCTCCACCTCCTCCACATGCTTCCTCTCTTTTTCCTTCTCCTCCTCCACATGCTTCCTCTCTTTTTCCTTCTCCTCCTCCACATGCTTCCTTGCCTCCATTTCCCTCTTGTGGGCAGCCTCCTGTACCTCCTTCTCCAGCCGCATGAGTTCTATCTGTCTTTCATGTTCCCTTTGTTTTTCCTCAGCCTGAAATTTAGCTAATTCCAGCTGTAGTCGAGCTGAGGATTTGGTCATTCTAACCTCTCTGTTTTTAACTAACTTTACACCCGAGGTTTAGAAATAAACAAACAAAACGTGGCTGTAAAATTTTGCTGTGCTGGAATAGAATACCTATTCTCTGATAGTGACTGTCAGCCTACAGAAAAAGACAATTCCCTTGTCTCTGCTCTGGGCCCAAATTAAAGCAAAAAACCTCCAACTACTTGGAAACCTGCTTACCCAGCCCAAAGAAAAGCAAATGGGTAGAACACACACCCCCTATTTACTTTTAGGAAGAAAAGAAAAAAAAACCTCTGGGTTGGAAGACTGTGAATTTCCCTGCAGGAGTTAAGTACCCTGCCTCCAGGCAAAGAAAACCTGCAATTCACAAAATAATCCCCTTTTGTCTCTGCTTGGCCACAAAGCAGAGAAAAACAAGCTGCTTTCAGTTTCAAAGCTGCTTTCTGGACTTCCTTTCCACAGGAAAAAAAAAATCCTTTTTAAAATCTGTATTTCTAGTTCAAAAAATCTCAACTGGATCTCAAAATGATTTCAGGTTAATCCCACCACTATGCCACCATGTCAAGGTTCCTTCCCCACTCTGAACTCTAGGGTACAGATGTGGGGACCTGCATGAAAAACCTCCTAAGCTTATCTTTACCAGCTTAGGTCAAAACTTCCCCAAGGTACAAAATATTCCACCCGTTGTCCTTGGACTGGCCGCTACCACCACCAAACTAATACTGGTTACTGGGGAAGAGCTGTTTGGACGCGTCCTTCCCCCCAAAATACTTCCCAAAACCGTGCACCCCACTTCCTGGACAAGGTTTGGTAAAAAGCCTCACCAATTTGCCTAGGTGACTACAGACCCAGACCCTTGGATCTTAAGAACAATGAACAATCCTCCCAATACTTGCACCCCCCTTTCCTGGGAAATGTTGGATAAAAAGCCTCACCAATTTGCATAGGTGACCACAGACCCAAACCCTTGGATCTGAGAACAATGAAAAAGCATTCAGTTTTTTACAAGAAGACTTTTAATAAAAAATAGAAGTAAATAGAAATAAAGAAATCCCCCCTGTAAAATCAGGATGGTAGATATCTTACAGGGTAATTACATTCAAAAACATAGAGAACCCCTCTAGGCAAAACCTTAAGTTACAAAAAAGATACATAGACAGAAATAGTTATTCTATTCAGCACAATTCTTTTCTCAGCCATTTAAAGAAATCATAATCTAACACATACCTAGCTAGATTACTTACTAAAAGTTCTAAGACTCCATTCCTGGTCTATCCCCGACAAAGACAGACTATAGACAGACCCACAGAGCCTTTGTTTCTCTCCCTCCTCCCAGCTTTTGAAAGTATCTTGTTTCCTCATTGGTCATTTTGGTCAGGTGCCAGCGAGGTTACCTTTAGCTTCTTAACCCTTTACAGGTGAGAGGAGCTTTCCCCTGGCCAGGAGGGATTTCAAAGGGGTTTACCCTTCCCTTTATATTTATGACAATATGTGACCACCAATTAACTTCTCATTTATCTAATCTGCAGTCTTCTCAGTGACTTGCGGAAATCTATCTATCTATCTATCTCTAATTTTAAAAGATACTACAATCAACAGACTGATGACTCAATAGGATATGTTCTCCTCTTGAAAAATATTTGTAAACCTCATTAATTTAAATGAGAGTTATGCCTAAATAGCAAGGGGACAATATATTCACATTTGCCTTGTACTTAGTTTATTTCTGTCTTTCTTTCTGATTTACATAAAAAAGTAAATCCAAAGCTCACGGCACTTATACAAGCATAACAATATGCTAAAATACCCCTTTCCTGCATATACAAGCATAACAATATGCTAAAATACCCCTTTCCTGCAACAAGCTATGAAGTCAAAGTGGCTCCATGCAGATATAAAAGCTTTCATTGTAGGATTAGGCCTAAGAATAAAATCTATATCAAGAGTGGTTCATCTTCCCCAAAGTCAAGAACTTCTCTCAAATTACAAATTACTGGGAGAAACAGATGGGACTTGCAGTGGACTCTGTGTACTGTGTAGTACATGTGCCTACTGCAAGGTTCCTACGTGTTCCTCTGAAGCATCTGGTAATGGCAATGGTCAGTGACAGGATACTGGACAGGATGGACCATTGGTATCATCCAATATGGCAATTCCTATGTTCTCCTGAGGACCAACAAATGCGAGCTGTCTTCAACCAAGGGGGAAACTTAGTTCCAGAGTTGAGGACTCCTCACAGAAAATACCTTAATATCAGCTATCTATTTTAAAACAAGGGGCTATTCACCTCGGCCACCTCGGCCTTAGCTGATCACGATTGTGGTGGTATCATACTAGGAGAAAAACAGTCTGATGTAGCTAGAGACAGAAATTATTTAGGGCTTTTCAGACAACCACCTGCACATTACACCGCTATGATAAAACAAGAAAATGTCCCAAATGTTATACCAGAAAAAGTATTGAATAGTAAACCCAATATTGCAGTTGTTAAATACATATTTTAAACATATATTTTGAATCAATATTTTCAGTTACAAATATGCACCTGTTTTGCAGCATCATTATAAAATGACAGCAAATGAATTAAGAAAAGTAAAACCACTCTGTGTGATTAATATTCTACTAGGCCTTTCTGTTTAAAAAGTATTCTAGCACTTTTGCTATTCTGTTCAGAAATTTAATGAGCCAAGGTGAGTGAGGTAATATCTTTTATTGGACCAACTTCTGTTGGTGAGAGAGACAAGCTTCTGAGCCTACACAAAGCTCTTCTTCAGGTCTTTGCAAGCTCGAAAGCTTGTCTCTCTCACCAACAGAAGTTGGTCCAATAAGAGATATTACCTCACCCACCTTGCCTCTCTAATATCCTGGGATTGACACGGCTACAACAACACTACATAAAGAAACGTAATGGTCATCATATACTACTATAGAGCACAAAGAAAAGGTAAATTACACTCTGTTGTCTTGGGTTTCAGTGGTTTATCCTCTTTCCTCTTAAACTGCAGTACTTGGTTGTCAGCCAGCTTGGAAGGTAAGGAGTTAATTGAAGGTACGGAGAGAAACATGGTATGGAATTCCCATTGAATTCAGTGGGAATTGGATCAAACACTAAGTGTGATACATTATAAATAAGCATTTCATTTTTAAATATGTGTTCTCGTTCCAGATACTCTTTGCTTTTAATTATTTCCTGTTCTCTTTGTATATACATAGATGGCTATGTTGCCTCCTTCCATCTCCCATCAATAAATCAAGGTTGCCAAGGGTCAGAAAATGTTTAGATTTTATTTCCCAAAAGTTGCCTGTAAATTGGATTTCATTTACCTTTTGTCAATCAAGATTAATGTATGTTTTATGACTTGTATTTTATCAGTATTATTCTGCTTTTATGTCCTTACGTGCGGGACCCAATCAAAATCATGGCCCCAAACCCCTTCCCCATATATGCACGTAAAATCCTGACGTAACCAAAGGCCTCATAAATGACAACCTATGCATTCAAACATTGTGGGATACCACATTACTGTGCTCATAGTATGTGTGACATAAGGATGCATGCCCATTATTTCATTGTTATCTTCCATTGGGTTAGAGGACATAGTGCTCCACCAGCTTCTCTGTGGCTGTTGGTGGCTCTTAACAACTGACGTGATGCCCTTTCCTAGAAAAGCCCATTGACGACAGATCAGGTGGGGTAGAGCGAATCAGGAAAATCATCAAGATTCTGAATGTCAGGATACTGACTTAGGATCCTGGGAGTATAAAAGTGGAAATATCGGTAGGCACCATCCAGATGGGAATTTGAACCAGCTGGCCAAAGTTTGAGTGACAAATTAGTTTTAATGTGGCCCATGTAGCCACGACAAGATGAGACAGAGCAATCTGTCTCACGATGCTTTATTAATAGCAGATAAATAGCTATGACCCTAGATATGTTTCCATATGCCTTGAACATTGATGTGTAGTTTAAAGACTAGAGTAGTTGGCAGTCAACAGCTTTAATAATAAATACTGACTTCTCTTTTTCATCTGATGGTTTTAACAACTTAGAGGAAGAGGAGGCAATTCTCAGCACAGGTCTCACCTAAAAGAAGAAATGTGAGTGATGATGAATAATGACTTAGGATACCCGTGTGTGATTTTGACCTCAATTGTGCAACTGATATGCTTCCTGTTGATAGTGTCAAGGGTGTTTTGCAATGTTCCAAAGGATGATGATGAAAAAAAGGAAGAGTGATAGTTCATGAGGAAAACCTGGAGTGGCTGAAGAAGGATGGCTCCTTGAGTGGCTAAACAAGTGGTTCAGTGACAGATGGGAAAGGAGTATTACTGGATGTTACGTAATAGGTTCCCCTTTCCCCCCTCCTGTTAGGACCAATTTGTATGGAAGGGAATTTATCCACACTCCTTATCCCAGCTGCCTTGTTGCTTGACTCTTTGAAAAAAAAAAAGTCAAGTAAAACTAGATCTTAGAAAAATATTCTAAAGGACTCTTTGTTTAAGTGACTCAAATTATCTTTGCTTTAGCTTTGTTTTATGTGCCATGTAAATGAGGGGCTCTGTTCATTCCCTTGTAAATTTTAATGGAAAGTATAGGTAACAGTTCAGCAGCCCAAATGTAAACTCTGTGAGCCAGGGCTGTATCTTTTGAGATTTCTGGAAAGCACCTAGCATAGAGAGGGCCACATCTGGGTATGAAAATTGTATGGCGGGCCATGAATGCTCACGAAATTGGGGGTTGGGGTGGGTAGGGGGTGAAAGCTTCGGCTGGAGGTGCAGGTTCTGGGGTGGGGCCAGGGATGAGGAGTTTGGGGTGCAGGAGGGAGCTGCAGGCTGGGGGTTGAGCAGAGTAGTTTGGAGTATGGGAGGGGGCTCTGGGCTGAAGCAGAGGTTGCGGTGTTGGAGGGGGTACGGGGTCTGGGCTGGGGGTGCGGGTTCCAGGTTGGGGTCAGAAATGAGGGGTTCAGGGTGCGGTAGGGGGCTCCAGGCTGGGGGTTGGGGTGCAGGAGTGGGGTCTCCTGGCTGGGACAGAGGATTTGGGTGCAGGGGGGGTGAGTGCTCCAGATGAGGGTGTGGGCTCTGGGGTGGGGTTGGGAGGTTTGGGGTGCCAGACAAGGCTCTGGGCTGGGACCAAAGGGTTTGGAGGGCAGGAAAGGAATCAGGGCTGGGGCAGGGGTGTGGGAGGAGGTCAGGGGTGCAGGCTCTGGGTGGCACTTACCTCAAGCAGTGCCTGGAAACAGCAGCAATGTCCCCCCTTCGGCTCCTACATGGAGGAGCGGCGCTGGCGCTGTCCCGTCCACAGGCACCGCCCCTGCAGCTCCCATTGCCCATGGTTCCTGGCCAATGAGAGCTGCAGAATCGGTGCTTTGGGTGGGAGCAGTGTGCGGAGCCCCCTGGCTGCCCCTACATTTAGGAGCTGGAGGGAGGACTTGCCGTTGCTCCTGGGAGCCGCGTGGAGCAGGGCAAGCCCTCGACTCTGCTCCCTGGTAGGAGCTCGAGGGCCAGATTAAAAGGTCTGATGGGCTGGATGCGGCCCGCGGGCCATTGTTAGCCCGCTCCTGACCTAGCATATTTTGCATATAGTACTGCAGTAAATAATAATGCTGCAATATCACCACATACTACGCTTGGCCAGTGAACTTGCACTTCCTGGGAAAGTCATGTATTCAACTTCTTTTCTATCAGAGTTGTTTTTTTTTTTTTTTTTGGCAATGGATCCACAGCCCTTCCGCAACTTACTTAGGTGCCTGTCTTGGACCTTTGGGATGTTATGGAAGATGACTCATTCTCAGAGACTGGATGGGGGCAGTGAGAATGACAATATCAATGGGACAAATGTCAGTTTCTCTGCACCTTTTCTCCAATAAAAGATGCAAAATTGATTGAAATAATTTGTCTGGCATTAATACCGTACCTGATGTTTATGAATTGGCCCCTTCATATCACACAGAAATAATATTAGCACAACTAAAATGCCTTTGCATGACATTATAACTATGACATATGCCAAATTCACATCTTTGACATGGCATGCACCTTTGAATGTTATATTTCTTTTTTATTTTTAGGATACAATTAATGACATAATCTAATTAAATAATTCTTATTAATAATAGCTACACTTATTTTTAGAATAATTGCAGTTATTTTCCCTCCCACTTAAATGATTAGAGCTAGGTTTGGCTACATGTGCAAATTAGATTTTGCAACTATCTTATAGGTAGCCTTATTTGTATAAAATATAGGCAAATATCAGTAACAACATGTTACTGGTAACCAGTCACACACAACACGAACCAGTTAGTTACAGACATTTGAAGATATATGTGCTGAATATTATAATTTGAAAAATGTATAAGTTTGAAATACCTTTGTGTATCCTAATAAACTTTAGGCTTTATAAAATCTCATCCCAGTGTCTACTCTGCACTCCATTAAAGATACCATGGATTTTTGGTAAGAGTTTTGGACTCGTGCTTGGTGAAAATGTCCCCACTCCCAGAGCTGTCTTCAGTGGGATTTGAGGCCAGTCAGCATCTCGCATCAAAGGACTTTGCACATTGCAGGATCTGGACCTCAGATATCAATTTCTTAGATAAAGTCAATTTGTTAAATAAAGTCCTCCATCCTTAAAGACATTTGCAACTAGCTTGGACAGACAAAGCACTAGATGATATATTGAACAGAGTAATCCAACTTTAGTAAGGGATGGACTAAACAAGTTACACCACTGTAGGCCACTTTTATGATTGTCCCATAATAAGATTTCTCTCTGTGTCTGGGCTTTCCATTACAGGAATACAGCCTCTAACTGTACAATGCTAATCTGTAGTCATGCCATCTTGCATAAATTCTCACCTGGGTCCAGATTTTCAAAGCAATTCAGGTCCCATTTAGGTACCTGGAAATCCTGCCATTTCACTTCGGTACCTAAATGGGAGCAGAACTCTTTAGAAAATCTGGTCACTTATTTAGGTGACTGAATAATGTTGGGTGCTGAGCTGTTTAGAAAATCTGTCCCTGATCTCACTCCTGCACTACCTTACCCCAAAATTATTGGAGTAACAAGCTTCCCCAGTGTAGGTAGTGAATTATCATTTTGCACCTAACAATAGTTTCCCACTTACACAACTACCTATCTTCCACTACTGTTCCCATCTCACCAGCAGCCATATGCTGCCCTTTTGCAAATACACACACAGGCCAACTGTTCCTTAAATCCATCAGAAGAACTGAGGCAAATCTGGAATCAACAAGACATAAATACAAGCAACCACAGATCTGGAGCAGAATTCAATATAATAAGTAGGAACTAATGAGTATTTTAGTTCTTCAGATTTTCAAGTATTTATTTTCAGTCACTCATTTTCCTTCTCCTGCAATCCTAGTACTCCATGACTACTAGGGTGACCATATTTCCTAAAGGGAAAACAGGACACCACGTGGGACTGGCCCAAGCCCACCCCCTCAGGGGACTGGCCCCAGCTGTTTGCCCCGGGGCCCCCTCCCCGCAGGGCTGGCCTCAGCTGCTTCCCAGAGGCACCCCTCCCAGACTGTCAATGGTCACTTGAACCCTGCCAGCCCCCCCACTCGAGGCTGTCACTGGTCACTGGAACCCTCCCTGCCTCCGCCCCCCCCCGCCCCCCGTCACTGGAACCCTTCCTCCCCCTGTGAAGATCTTGCATCTCTGCTTGCCCCCGCATGTTCCTCCACACCCCACCCCACTTTCTTGACAAAAGTGGGCATTTGCTCTGCCAACTTCATCAGTTGGCAGGAGCAAACGGGACAAATGCCCACTTTTGCCAAAAAAAGTAGGGATGGCTAGAACAGGCCTTAAAAAAAGAGACCGTCCTGGCCAAAACGGGACGTATGGTCATCCTTGCATGCCTGCCACTGAATGAGCAAGTTCCCTTTCTGCCTGCTTTTCTGAGAAATATAGTATCACATTTTCCATTGTGTCAATCTCTGCTTTTCCGAGGTAGGCTCATGCACACATTGGCTTGCACTTTGTGCGTGTGTCACTGCTCTCTAGAGCAGTATGTCAAAATTGTTCATGGTTAGTAGTTTTTCTCTTTTTCTTTTAGATTGGTTGATGCTGTTTAAGTGGCTTTAGCCATTACAAAACATCCAGATTGCTGATCCAAATGTCACTCCGAGAAGAATAATTTAGTACGGCACTTATCATTACATGATCCTAAAGCCACCTTCCCTACAAGGTAATATACCTCGACACTAGCCAAACCACCAAACTAACCAATGTTTTATATGGTTTTAACACATGGATTACATTTGAAATGACATTCAGTTTTTCACTGGACTAATACCTAGTTACCTTCCTATGTGGTTGTGCTTATTGTGTTCTTTCAGGAACCACTGCCCTGAAATAAACTTCCAGAATTCCTGCAGCACTTCAAACTGTGCAGTTTAAATATTTTAATAATGAGTAAGAAGTTTAAAATAAAGCTAAAACACTGTTTAAAGCCACAGATGGTACTGACAGCTCAAAAAGAAAATGCTTTCTTTGCTGCATCAGTCAATACAGCTGTGACTTGACACTGAATTTTTAAACCTCCATATTGTGCAGAGATTTTTTCCCCTTGAACCAAATCTTTCAGCAAATGTGCTATTCCAAAAGCCACTGAGCCAGAATCAGCCCAAGTTCTACAGTGAATTCCATTGTCGAAGTCCATGATGGAGGTCAAAAAGCAATAGCATAGCCCAGGGAAATGTCCAGGGTTGTCAGGAATGTGATGGTGGTGATTCATTGCAGTCTCTACCAACAAGGCTCCTATATAGCCCTGTCAAAGTTCCTTCCCCACTCTGAACTCTAGGGTACAGATGTGGGGACCTGCATGAAAGACCCCCTAAGCTGCTTCTTACCAGCTTAGGTTAAAAACTTCCCCAAGGTACAAACTTTACCTTGTCCTTGAACAGTGTGCTGCCACCACCAAGCGTTTTAAACAAAGAACAGGGAAAGAGACCACTTGGAGACGTCTTCCCCCAAAATATCCCTCCCCCACAAACCCTACACCCCCTTTCCTGGGGAAGGCTTGATAATAATCCTCACCAATTGTACAGGTGAACACAGACCCAAACCCTTGGATCTTAAGAACAATGAAAAATCAATCAGGTTCTTAAAAGAAGAATTTTAATTAAAGAAAAGGTAACAGAATCACCTCTGTAAAATCAGGATGGTAAATACCTTACAGGGTAATCAGATTCAAAACATAGAGAATCTCTCGAGGCAAAACCTTAAGTTTCAAAAAGGACACAAAAACAGGAATATACATTCCCTCCAGCACAGCTTATTTTACCAGCTATTAAACAAAAGAAAATCTGATACGTTTTCTAGCTAGATTACTTACTAACTTAACAGGAGTTGTAAGGCTGCATTCCTGATCTGTTCCCGGCAAAAGCATCACACAGACAGACAGAACCCTTTGTTCCCCCCCTCCAGATTTGAAAGTATCTTGTCCCCTCATTGGTCATTTTGGGTCAGGTTTCAGCGAGGTTACCTTTAGCTTCTTAACCCTTTACAGCTGAAAGGGTTTTGCCTCTGGCCAGGAGGGATTTTATAGCACTGTATATAGAAAGGTGGTTACCCTTCCCTTTATATTTGTGACAAGCCCTAACCATAATCTAATACCTTATCACTCCCAAGCCAGGCAAAAGCCAAGTAAGATAACATAACCCTCAAGGAAGGAGTCTTCCTTTGGGCTTCATCCGTATCAGGGCACAGAGAGGTGCAGGCCTTTGCATGGAAGTATAATTTACACCTTCCCATACTAATTTTGGTGAACCTGGAAACAAACCCAGGATATTTACTAGTCGAAGAGGGGGGTAAAGGGAAGGTGGTTCTTCTCTACCATTTCTTTAAGGAAAAATAAGAACAAGAATGCCCTCAATGGTAGAGGCAACGAATTTAGAAGATACAAAGAAAAACATGTTTGTGCAGTGAATAATTAACCTGTGGAACTCACTGATTCAAGATATTATTACTGCAAATAGCTTAGAACTATATAGGTTCAGTCATTTGTGTCAAGGAGAACAGCAAAAACTAACTAGGAAAACAATTAGAGCTCTTGTCCTACAAATCTTTAATTGCATGATTAGTCCTTATTTACACAAGGTTTCTTATGTAAGAACTGCTCATGTCAGTAAGCACTTTCAGGATCAAGTCACATGCTTCAGCATATGAACTGATCACCTGCTGAAGTCTGGAAGAAATTGCCCTTAGGGCATTACACAATTAGGTGAATTAGGTGCATTGTGGTAAAATTCATCTCAAGCATCTAGCATTAGCCACCATCAGAGATAAGTACTGGATTAGATGGGTGATTGGTCTGGTCCAGGAGAGCATCTCCTATATTATTAGCCACATCTTCTAATGTGTGAAAAAGACACATGGCAGAGAATACACAGTCACTGAAGAATCTTATTTTAAAACTTCAAAAAACATATTATCTTGGGGGTGGGGGGCTTTAATAGCTAAGCAAACAGACTAACTGAATCACCCTACTCTATATTCTGGCAAAGGAAAAATTTTCTGATTTCATGATTATTTGTGTGTCTGAGTGCCAGGCTCTGTTTATTTGTATTTCTTATATCCTATTGAAAAGTCAGAAACTTAGCAACATATTGTGTAAGTTAGTTTTGCTATCATAGCTTTTTTTTTTTAAACTCATTTCCTGTTTTTGGAAAGCGTAGTTAAAAAGATTAGGACATCAATGCCTTACCTTCAGTTCACAAGGATAGTCACCAAATTACACTAAACAAGAAAGAATAAAGAACACAACACAAGAGGGTGGGGGTGGGATTAGAATGTAATATGAAACTGGTGAATAGAAAATATGATTCCTCTGTTTTCCCCCTTCTTTGGAGTTTTTTATCATTAAAAAAAGATGTAAGTACAGCTCAACATAAACTGTAAATGATATGAAAAAACAGAAAAAGCTAACATGGGAGAACTTGTGATGTTCTGTATTGCACTGACTTCAAATAGAATGGTCTCTCTACCAGTGAGGAAAAGAATTGGAATAAAATGCAAAATTGCATCTATCGTAGAATGAAGGATGGTTTTCTTAGGCAAAAATGAATTAAAAAAAAACAAACCCTCTTCCTTTTTGCTGTGTTGTGATGCAAACTGTTCCTGTGCGCATCACTGTGTCTTATAGCTGAATTCTGTAAACATTTTCTGTGCCGATAGAGAAGGGTGCACTTTGCATTCCTTTCTCAATATGGTAAGGCTGCAACTTATACCTCTGACTTATCACAGCATTGGGAAACACATGTTTTCCCCTTATTTGGTAGCACACAGCATCTGGAAAGGAAAAGGGACATACTTCACAATACCAACACTGAACAGCTACCATAATAGATCTGTCTACCAAAGCCCACATGCCACCTAAGTTTTAACAGGATCTAAAGCAAGGCTGTTGATATTGTTACCACTTTGACAACTTCACTTACACTGCAATGTCTACAGAGGAGGCATCCAGGGAAGAAGGATACTCTTGTGGATCAGGCAACGGATGGGGCCTCAAGAGATCAGGCTTGGATTCCATTCTCTCTAAACAAACTTTCTGTGTGGTTTTCGACAGAGGGTCTCATTTTTCCAGCGCTCAGCACCAAGAATCAGTCAGGTTTTTGCAAGGTACCAATATGGGTTCCATTATTGTAGCATCTGAGGGTCATCAATAATGTATTTATCCTCCAAAGCCCCTGTGAGGCAGGGCAGTGCTATTAACTTCATTTTACATAGGCAGAGAAAGACTGAGGGCTTGTCTACAAAGTGCTTTAAAACACATCAGAGGGTGCAAATTCTAGTACGCACTAACTGGCCCATGTAGACTCTGCTGGCACACACTAATAGCTCTCTAGTGCACGTTAATGTAGTCCTGTTTGAAACAAGACTACCCTGACATGCACAAGGGTATTTTTAGTTTATGCCAGCCAGGTCCATACAGACCACTTAGTGCATGACACACTAGTATGCACTAGAATTTATACCCCTTTGGGGTGGATGAATGTACCATCTAGTCAAGCCCTAAGTGATTGCCTATGGTCACACAAGGAGTCTTCAGCGGAGCAGAAAATTGACCCTTGCCTCTCAAGTCCCAAACAAGCACCCTTACCATTGGACCATCCTTCCAGCCATGCTGCATGAATTAAAATCAGTAAACACACTATACTTTTTAAAAATTTGTATCTTATCCTTGGTGCTACAGGATCTGACCCGGAATTCCTTGTGCCGCCAAACATCATCCTCAGTTCTGGATGCACAAGGAAGGGAGGATTGAGCCTGGAAGATATAGTTAAAGAATCAAAAAGTATATGGCAAATGAAGGGGTATCTAACAAAACGTACATTATTACCCTTTCAAGATATGGGATACTAATGCGTCTCAGCCTTGAATCAATGTTGAGCTATTTCTAATATTCTAAAATATTCATCTCCAGTCATTGTCAGAAGAGATTGGAAGGAGCCATCTGTAGTAGAATCTGTTTAAATGTGCAAAACGCCCACACACATTTTAATTTTGCTGAAAATTCAGCTACATGATGCACCTGATTACTTTTACAACAATCAATCAAAAGTTGGCATTAGTTCTCAATTCATTTGTCTACATCCACTTGAATAACAACACTTAGTTTCTTTCCAAAGCACATTACAGGCATTGTCTAATTGATCTTCACAACAATCCTCTCTGAGGTAGGCTGATATGTATTGTTACACCCATTTTACAGATGGGAAACTAAGGCAGAATGGCTAAGTGACCTTTCCCAGAAAACTCTGATCCAAGTGGTTTCAAAGGCAAGACCACAGTTCACATTTGATTGTATCCCAGCAGGAACCATTTAGACCACACTTTTCACCATACCTGGCAATCCAATTATCCAAGTATGTCTGTCATGTCCATTAATGTATAAATAACGTCCAGACCCATTTCAACAGCGGATTATTTGTTTTGTTTTTGAAAACAAAAAAAACCCCCAAAACTAACCAAATAAAAAAATCCTGATGGATCTTTGTGAAGGAGACAAGTACAGTATTAAATGAGTCTCACAGATAGCTACAGTGTATGCACACTATTATAAGACAGAAGAATAAGCAAAAGGAAAAGCATACAGAAGTTCTAAAGAAGGATGCATTTGGGGAATGATTCTTGCAAATTCCATTATACCCATTCAGCCAGATTCAGACCGCTAATTGCATTCAACTGCACCCAAAGGAGAAGCTGCTCTGAAGAAGGAATACATTCTATGGTGAAGGGAGGTGAGAGTACCTCCACTACCCTGTCACTTGGGGATGTCACCAGCAGAAGCAGTGTTAAGCTATTTAAAATTTTATCGGAGTCCGACCTTAGATGATCTGCAGCATATGCTTCAAATCAGTACCTAGGGATGTGGTGGATTCTCCCACCCTTGAAGTCTCTAAATCAGGATTGGATGTCTTTGAAAAGAGTTGATCGTGAGGTTGCTGCTCCAGCTCAACCAGATGTTATGGGCTTGATTCAGGATTTACTGGGTAAAGTTCTATGATTTGTATTATGCAGGAAGTCACACTGGGTGATCACAATGGTCTCTTTTGGCCTTAACATTTATGAAGGAAAACCATCTTGCCTCTTAAAAAAATCTTTTAAAATATACTGCTAAAAATCTTCCAAAAGAGGAGAAATATTTTCACTCACATTAGCAATTGTTATTTAGTTATGTAGCCCTATTCACAAGTATCATAGTGAGCGGTTCAGTAAATAAGAAAAAGACAAAAGTAAGGACATCCCTTCTGAAAGACATTCCATTATGTAAAATAAACAAGCCAAACAAAATATCAACCACAACATGTCGTGTCCAGATACTGAAATACACTCCTTCAAAGAAACAAATTACTGATTACAAACTATACATCTGAGACATAAACATTATGACAAATAAAGCCTGTATTGTACTCTTTGTCACAAAGCATAGTGAACTGAATGCTGAGATGATAGAGGAGAACAGGGTTTAGTAATTCATTGTGAAATATGATCATACTATGGTAAGTCGGCTTCCCACACTGAATTAGTGTAGCAGAGCATTTTGGAGGTTTGGATTTTTTTTTTAAAGCTCTCAGGATTTTAGAATCAACAGTCATTTGTATTCTTCTAAAATGGTTATAATAAAATGATAATTTGATTTATCATTTTCTAGATAGATCTGTACTGACCAAATGGCAAGGTGTCCTCAGAATTGTCTCATTTCCACCTGTTCCTACAATATGTGCCAGTTCTATGTTTGTGAAAAAGAGCTGATAAAAAGCAAAGTAACCTAGATTAAGACTTGAGGGGGTGGGGAAGTTTGGAAAGGAGAAACAGCATTTTTCTTGGAAGGAAAAAGGTATGGGGTGAAGTCAATGGGAGTTTTGCCATTAATTTCAGTAAGGCCAAGGTTTCACTCATATAATTTAAGTCTAGCAGGATCTGAGAAAACATTTTCAGACAGATTCCAATATCATTCTCCACACAAAGTAGGACCTTACTCTACAAACAGTTCCTTACGAATAAAAGAAGTCAGGTTGGCACAATCTAGCTTTTAGGTACAATGAATTATGGTTTGTATTCAGAGATCTTGATTATTTGTTAGACCCTTATAATTTCCACTGCATTGCTATTACAGATAGATAAGACATATTAGATCATCTAATCCATTACCCATATTAGATCATCTAATCCTACCCCATACTGAATATATTTTCTGGTATTATGGGCCTGTGAACAAAATGAATCACAGGTGATGCTCACTCTCAGAAATAAACCAACAATTACATAACACCTCTGCAGCCATGCACCATCTTGTTTGATCTCATCAGAACTTAAAAATGATGCAAGTATCCAACCTAGTACTTGGATGGGAGAGCGACTAAGAATGTTGAGACACTGCAGGAAGTGGGATCGGTGATGCAGTAAGTTGCTCTCTGATCTTGTCCCACTGAAGTCACTGGGAATTCTACTGCCTCTGACTTCAATGGAAATAGGCTCAGTATGGAATGAACACTCCAGCATGGTGTTAGGGACCACTGTGCTGCTGAGGATGTCACCTTTTGCATGAGCTGGGAAAGCTATGGACTACCTGTGATCATTACTGATCACCTCCCCCGTTTTGTAAAAGCAGGGTTATCCTTGGTGACTGACCAGGTAATTACTTTTTGCCTATTTAATTTCTCCCTTGAGCTTCAGGCAGAGAAAACACCGCTTACTTTCTATCCTAAACTACAGTGCAGTGTTTCTACATTTCTACATTTCAT
This sequence comes from Lepidochelys kempii, assembly GCF_965140285.1. Taxonomy (NCBI): domain Eukaryota; kingdom Metazoa; phylum Chordata; order Testudines; family Cheloniidae; genus Lepidochelys; species Lepidochelys kempii. Next base: position 27,811,471 of record NC_136381.1, on the reverse strand, counting down.
TTCTACAATGAGCTGCTACATTTCAGACTAGAGGACGCTGCATGTTAGAGATCGGTGAAGTGCTCCCTTAATATAGCTGGTGAATCCTCTGGGATGGGTTATGGTAAATGTAAGATCATTATCAGTCAATAGTTAATACATGACTCATGGTACAATATAAAATTATCAGAAGTGCACATATTTTAGAAATCCCATTCGCTGACTTCCATAAGGGTCCCTAAAACCACTCCAGACATTATACTACATAAAGGAAACATCAGTTATATCCATGTAACACGCCAGGAGATTAATAGGGTTGGGGTGTACCGATTCTTCTCTCACATCCAGCAGTTTTACACCACAGAAATTCCACCGACTTCAGTTGTTTTCCTCCTGATTAACAGAGGTGCAAAAGGAAAACCAAGTGGGCAGATCTCCTGACTCTCAGTCATTGGCCCACCTGTCTCCTCATTCTTACTCAAAGGTAAAGAGAAGACATTTTCTGGAAAAAAGACTGCACGGAAAATTACCACTAGAACTGTGTTGTAATAAGCGGTTTCACTTTGCAAGGTTTTATGCAAAACATTTTTGAGTTCTGATCGAACTGGATTCTCCTTCCCTGAGTTTGGGGTTCAAATGAACACAATGTGAAACTCATTTAACACCAGCAATGTCATGTGGTGTCTATGCAAACCTATTCTTCTACCCAAGTTCATTTAAAAATGGGTCGAGGTTTGGACAAAATGTTCATAAATCATAGCAAACCTGGTCTGAATTGTGTATCTGCTGTGAAACCTAAGACCAGGCAAGTTTCATTTAATTTTCAGTTCTGTTCCAAACATATCACACAGCCCGAATCATCACTAAACCCTCCTGATTTCTGCTCAGTGTTTCATACTATTCTCCAATAGTCATGGTAACAATGCAGGTATGAATTCTTTGTTTAGCTGAATCTGTCCTATAAGAGGCAGAAACTTGAGCCAAAAAATCAAAGAAGCTGCACTCATTTCCATTTGCAAAGAACTGCTTTACTGTCTGTCTGCAAATAAATCTCCTTGGTAAATAGCTCCAAGGTTGAACTAGAGAATACTGTATGGATCAAAGAATTCATGTCTTCCTGTGTAAAGTGAACAGGCTGCAAGCCTGTTTGTCTAAAACAATTAGGGCTGGTATGAAAAGAAGGGGGGAAAGAGACAAATAAGCTACAGCTGATTTTACTTTGCCAAATATTTGGGGGGGTCAAATTAATAACCGATCAGGGCCCCAAAACAGTCTAATTTTTGTCAGTTGCCAAATTATGCAAGGTGCTGCCAATTCTGGTTGTCTAACAAATCAGTACCAGTGTACATTACTTCTAGGCTGAAGTCTGATTGATTCTGGTCATTATTTGTGCTGATCTCATTTTCACACATGGAATCAATATGAAGGCCAGATGTTCATTTGCAATGAACCACTGAGCGAAACTACTCATCTACACGCAACTTGATCCTGGACCACAGCACAACAGCCCCATCTCTTCTCCTCACCAACATAGAGATTCATACAGTACAAAAATCTATAAAACATTCTGCTAATATTTCTGTCAGCTGAATGACTTTTACAGTACTATATAAAGTTGACAGATAATACATGCCAGTCCTAATTTGAGATAGACCTTTCTTTTGGGACTTTAACCATTGAACAAGCAAACAGATTGAGCAGTGACATTTATTAGAATGCATAAATCATTTCCCTGTAACCACTCCGGGTACTGCCTAAGGAGGAAACTTCTAAGTAGCCTATGAATCCTAACATACTGGCTAAGTTACTACATTGTATGGTCATTCTGCCACTGGCTTATCGAGAGTTCATAAAACTTTTCAAGAGTCATTCTCTAACAAACTTTTTATTTTTTTTAGCACATCAAGCTATAAAAGCTGTACTAACAACCTTTTCTTTTTTTTAACAACAAGAAAAATAACTACTTTCTTTGCATTTTTAATTCAATCGATATAATTTATAACTGTAAAGTTTTCATAGCATTTGCTCCCATGGTAAATTTACATGAAACTGTTCCTTTAATTCAGCGCAGACACTAAGCTAACTGGATTTCTTTCCATTAAACTATACCTAACAACTGAATCCTGAAAAAGTTTTGTGTGCAGAACTCCCTCTCCAATGCAATTTGTGCATAGAGAGGGCTTGCAAGCTTAGACATTACAGTGAGGAGTGCCATGTAAGAACTTGGGACAGACAGAAGCTCCTAGGACCTGAGTCTTATACCCAGACCCCTTTGCACTACTAGATCATAGTATAAATATAATATGCAAAGGAAAATCCAGCCACTGGTGTTTAAGGTGGACATGGGATCAATGTATAATGTAATCAACATATTTAATATTCTCTCTGTAATGAAATTTAAGGTGTTGTGGGTTTTCTTTTTGTTTTTTTCTCCCACAAGTCAACTGCAGATAAAAGTAATTACTAAAGTACTACAGTTTTAATGGTGAATCATCATTTAAAAACTTGACTCACCTATTCTTTCACTATTCAGTGTGTCAGATTTAATGAAAAGCACTACACTGAAAAAAGAAAGAAAAAATCAATCAGGGCCACATCTATAAAATACTTCACACATTACAAAAGAAATGCGTCCTTCTGATCTTTCCACAATGTATTTAAAGTTGCTTTTTCTTTCGTTTTAAAAGCAAATGAAACTTCACTCATGATGATGATTCCATACTTCATGGTCCATCTGTTTCCTCTGGCTCCCCTGCCATTTTGGTCTCAGAGGAGTCCTTTTAATTGCATTTAGTCTTATCCTGGACTGCATGAGTCTATTCCCAAGGATGTCTGGTTTTCATCAGGTAATGACCATTAATTTTGGCTGCACTGCCTTCTATATCTTGTTGAATGGCACAAGAAACAGAAGCTCTAAGCCTTTTCTTGTGTCTGCACTAATATTTTGGAGCCCACATTTTTCTTCAATCTCTGACTGAGGCTCTAGAACAGAGGTGGGCAAACTACGGCCCGCGGGCACATGCTGCCCCCGGGACCATCCTGCCAGGCCCCTGAGCTGCTGGCCCAGGAGGCTCATCCCCGACCCCTCCCCCACTATTCCTCTCCCCAGCAGCCACGCCGCTGCGTGGGGAGCGGGACTGCAAGCTCCTGCCGCTCTGAGCAGCATGGTAAGGGGGAGGTGCCAGCGCACATGCACGGCGGTGATACAGGTAGGGTAGGAGGTCCTGGGGGGCAGTCAGGGGACAGGCGGCAGTTGGATGGTGTGGAGGTTCTGGGGTGGTCAGGGTTCAGGGAATGGGGGGTTGGATAGGGCGTGGGAGTCCCGGGGGGGCCTGTCAGGGGGTGGGAGTGTGGATAGGTCGGAGCAGTCAGGGGACAGGGAGCAGGGCAGGTTGGATGGGTCGGAGGTTTTGAGGGGGACAGTCAGGGGGCGGGAAGGAGGAGGGGGCAAATGGGGGGGAAATGGGGGCCAGGCTGTTTGGCGGGCACAACCTTCCCTACCTGGCCCTCCATACAGTTTTGCACCCCGATGTGGCCCTTCAGCGAAAACGTTTGCCTGCTCTAGAATGTTAGTCTTGAGAGATGAAGGCTATTCCAGTGAGAAAGAAACAATCTAATTTGGGGGCTATCTCCACACCATGTTCTGTCATGCATATGAGCTTCCAGGAATTATTACTTCTCTTGTTACTTATACTTTCATTTTATCCACGAGACCCCCAGTTCATTTGTAACTGCATATACTGTTGAATGTCCTTTTCACTTATTAGCAGAAATGCCCTTAGGCATATAGAAGTACAGACTATGGTATTGCCATAGGTCCTCCTTTGGGCCTTACAAATCCTCTCTCAAAAGATTCTAAAACAGAGGTAACATTTATAGGTTTCCAGCCATGTAGTTAAGGCTACAGGTTTGTTATGGCAATTTGTAGGGAAAGTCACAGTGAAAATGGACAGAAGTCATGGAAATAAAATTAAACCAGACATTGTTTCAGAAACCCAAACATTCTCTATCTTTCCATTTTTATTTCAAATAATAATAATGTAGTATGTGAGGTAGTAATAGTTAACACAGGAAATATAATACCAGAACCTACCCTTGAAAACTCAATCTCACTTTCCAAAACTTTCATTCATTTGGCACAACTATTGAATGTCACAGCAGTGCAAGTAACACTACTTTGTCACTTTGATCCATTGTCCTCATGCTCTCTCCATTCATAGTTTCTCCCAGGATGAGCTCTTTATTTCTTCTTCATAGGCCAAAAAGAAATGACTGAGCTCTCTCTCATTTCATTATTGGGATTTTGTCATTATTTTCCCAGGGCCAAGTCTTGGTTTTACTTAAGTCAATGGGAGTTTGTCATAGCCTTCAATGGAGCAAAGATTTTCTTCCCTTCCAATCTCTCCTCTTTTATAGAGCTTCCATTGAAATTAAAAAGAGTTAAGGTTTCTTCTTCCTTAACTACTTTTACAAGGGGTCTTTCATAGCTATCTGCTAGCAAAAGGGTGCGGAGCAAATCTTCTCCCTTGAGACTCAGCAAACATCTTTGCAATGCCCAATTTCTCACACACTTGAGAGGTGAAGACAGAGTCCAGATCCAAGCTTAGATCTTCAGCTTGTGACCTGATGTTTGATGTATGTTTCTTTTTTAAAGCTGATTTTTACCTTACTCCACCAGCATGTGTCATTTTAAAGCAACAGTACTATCAGATCAACTTCAATTAGTTAAGTAATTATGACCAACTATGCATAGGACAATCACAGTGCTAAAAAGCGTATAAAGAGAAGGAAAATTCTGTGTATTTTCTGATAATTGTCACCAATATAGCCTTCAAATTTATCAATTTTTGCCCTTGCAATTTCAACTACCTCTGCTTATAACAGGAAAAATAATAGAGTCCCTGTTTCTGGAGCTCTACAGTATGTCTAGATCATTGTATTAGCAAATACAATTAGCGAGGATCATTTTTATTATCATTCCTGAGCAGTATACATTAACATTTTAAATATAAAACCATTAGGCTTGTTCAAGTATGCAAAAACGTACTTATCAACAATTAAACTGCCTGATTAAAAGAAGTGATTTTTTTGTCCGTTCATTAATCTATTTATATCTTATCCCATTCTCTTTCTGTGTCAGATAATGCAACTCTGCAGGTTTTATCTTGATGCCTGAGATCAAAATAGCATAAGGAAATGTAACATTGTATGAGTTTCCAATTGTAATGATGCCCTGGCAAGGTCAGCTGCAAGGATACTGCTTCAGGGAGTCTGCATCTGAAAATTTGAGCCTCTACTACGTGAGCTATTAGTTTGAAAGCAGTAACAGCCTCATAAACCTCTATATGTTGTCCAGCTACTAGACGGGGGCAGTCACACTGGCTATACAAGACTTTCCTAATCTTTTTCAAAATCTCGAAAGCTAGTAGACCATATTGTCACCTAGTGTAAATAGCCCAGCTCCACTGACTTCAATGAACTAGGCTGGAGATCCAGCAGAGGATCCTCCCCTTCCCTGAAATTTTTAGGGCTTGATTTTCTTCTCATTTACATGGCTGTATATCAGGAATAACTTCAATGAAGTGAACAGTCAAACTACTGTAACTGAGGAGGATCAGGGCCCTGGCCTGAGTTACCTCATATTTTGCCCCCTGCTTTGTGAGCCTGGGTGCTAAGTGAAGTGATGCCCTAAATCACCTTAGCCAAATTACTCTCACTGTGGGGCTGATCCTACCATCTGCAGAGCACCCAATCTGTGGAGTACCAGGTGCTCAGCAGTTTACAATGTCAGGTCCGTTCTTTGCAATGAAGCTAGCCCTGGTTAAACTTTCTAGCCAATTTTTCAGAACGCATCTCAGGTTATAAAATAAACAGCTCATAACAGTCTTTGTACCTTACCACTTTCCTGTGGTCACTAAATTAAGTTATCCTGCCCTCCTTCTAGCTTAAAAAAAAGGCAATTGCAGATTCCCAGCTGATTGATTACCTGCTTTACCTCAGGTCATCCTTCTATAATACATGTTTTTCTTCAACAGCTATTAATCTGCTCCCCCTGACTCATAAATTGTAATACACCAGAGTTTCCTGGGAGTCGGTCTCTTGGGCCCACCAAAGAATTTCAAACTTCCTCAGATGACAAATGTTCCCCAGTTGTCAATTTCCAGCTGAGAAAGGTTTTCACTAGGATTGAAGTCATCTTCCATCAAGTCATATGTTTTAGCTCTGACCTTGGCTTTGCTCAGTTAATTTCATGTCTCAAATATTTTCTGCTTAAAGCTTCTTCTGTTGTTCACCCAGTCAATTGACCTGGAGTGTGACTGTCATTTTGTTCTATTTATCAATATTAGATCATTTCTCGTGCTGAGCCAAAGATCTTTGAGGAAAACTTTTTGTCTTTTGTCTCTTTTGAATGTCAAGGTTATTAGAATTACATTCCAGGCCCTGATGTTATGAAGTCTTCTTATATGTCAAAACTAAACTCAAGGATTCTAATTCTCCAAGTACATGATATTCAACCAGATACACCTGTCTTGAGGTCTAAACTGGCTTTTTATGGATTTATTGCAGAGCTGATCTCTTTGCAAGAATAGCTGCCCCCAGTGGACCGAATCTCTCTCAAAATAATGAGTTATGTCTATTATCTCCACATATCTTATCATTAACTTTGCATTATTTTGGCTTTGGTAAATTCATTCAGTACCACAACTAACTTATTTTTTTCACTTTTTAATTAGATATTATATAGAAGCCCTTAATGTGCTTCTGTAGCTGACACCTATGCTAGCAGATAAAACAAAGTGGGTTATGAAGAGTCAGTTTAATTAACTTTCACTTTTTATCTCATTTACTTTATATGGAAGTCTCTTAACTCCTTATGTACACTGTAAATCATTTCCTACTCTTATGAACTTGTTACTATTTCTTTTAAGAACGGTAACCTTATTAAATGTCCTATATTCTTGGAGATATATTAATGGAGAAAAAAGTTTGTACATAATTTCTAAAGCTGTTCCCAAATTCCTGATTTGGAAGCCAAAATTCATTGGGCCACAACCACCATAATTCAGTGGCCTGATGGATGCAGTGCATGATAGCCTATCTCTGGACAAATGGCCATATAGTAATAATAGAAAGTATTTCATGTGATTTTCTTTTAAATTTTGGTATTCTTTTTTTCTATACAAAGAAAGAATGATTTTTTTAACTTGTACACTACGATAGATAACCACTGGGAAAGGTGTGGGGGAGGATCTTTCAACCCAGCAAAGGTACTTTTTCTTTTCACCATTTAATTTGGAAATCCCTCGGCCCACGCTGCTTCCTGCAGCCCCCATTGGCCTGGAATGCGAACTGCAGCCAGTGGGGGCTGCAATTGGCCGAACCTGCGGACGCTGCAGGTAAACCAACCGGCCTGGCCCATCAGCGGATTTTCCTGATGGGCCAAATGCCAAAGGTTGCCTATCCCTGAGCTAGATGATTTTCAGAGTACACTGAAGCACTATGTTGCCCACTGCATACTGTTGCTTTGTTGACTTTATGCATTATCCATATCAAAGGACCTTCGAAAGAAATATACAAAGTTATAAAATAAAATTAAAATAATTGAAAAGCAGCAATGACAGGATGCTTGTTTACTGCATTAGAATAGTAAGTAAGGTTGCCATTCTGTCAGTAAACTTCATTTGTCTATGTCATGATAGGAGCTGAGCTACCAAGGTTATAGGTGGCTTATAAATAACAGAGATAAGATAGTGAGGAGTGACAGAACGGATATAAAGAGATGAAGAAAGATAAAAAGATACACAGAAACTAAGCTAAATGATAAAATAAACAAATCAATATGGAAAGATCCAAAGTTCACAAACTTTTTCAAAGTGCGAATTAAATTTTAATGAACACAGAGAATGCCTCATAGACCACTGCACTCTTTTTCCACAATTGTGCTGACTGCTTGTATCTATTTGTGATTAGGTCAGACTTTACATGAGGGGCCTACAGATGCATTCTGAATAAATGGCTACTTGATTGTCATAGGGACAAATAGGTCAATAGGTTGCTTATAACCATCTATCACACCTTCTACTGATGTGCTTACAACCTTCTGTAACACATACTACTCATATCTGTAGCATTCTTATAACATCTATTAATCATTTCTTAATCCTTTATAAGCTATTTATAAATGCCCCCTTAATAGAAAGGGAGACCTGTGATTGCATAATACTCTTGAAGTAATTGGTTTAATTACTTATGTGGAAAAATAATTCTAGGGATGTATTTAATATATTTTACTCTGTTTTAAGGCAATTCAGCAGCTGGAAATAAAGAGGAGAAGCCAGGATTATGTGATCAGCAGCTGTCAACTGACCAGAACTTTGGGGACAATTAAATCCAAATCCTAACATCACAGCTAGGGCCCATATGTAATTTTAATTGTGTCCTAGGCTCCTAGAACTTTGTTTGACTTGTTTTTCAAGTGGTTCTGCAAATACATTGAAGACATGTAAGTGTGAATTCAGTACAAGCAAACTGGCTTGTATGTATTTTGTTCTTCCTGTTTACTTTTAAATCACCCTGAAAAGTGATGTTTGTAATAGGTATTCAAAAAAACTTCATAAGCATTGGAAACTAGTTCTCCATGTTCAATACTCATACAACAGTGCTCCATTTCCTGCCCTTTTCTTTAAGGATAAAGGATAAGAATACACTACAACAAATGTATGTGGGTCCTGCTCTATTTCTACAACTCCCAGCACTGGGGAGTCCAAATATATAATGCAGGAATGAATTCCGTAGCAGAAAGCTCAAATGAACCTCACCCCTTGCTTCAGATGCTAATTCATACTCAGATTTACATCGCTCTCCAAGAATTTCTAAACAAATCAGTGTTTCAGAAAATGTTAAAAATATTTTCAGCTTCAGTGGAAAAAATGTACCCTTCCTCCTTTTACTACTTAAAGGAAAATTTACTTTCACAGAACGATGCAGGTATATGAAAGAGTTTCTCGGTATTTCAAAGGGGATCTTTCTGTCCCCGATGCCCTGATCCTGCAATGAGAAGAGTGAAGAAAAGACCCTATGTCTACACAGAACTCATTTCAGAACTGAGGCCTAAGTGTCCACTTTGAATCTGGGTCTGAAAGTTCAGCAGCCCTGTTTAAATACATATATATATTACTATTAACCTGAACAAAGTTCAATAGTAATGCTGCAAATCTGCTTGGCTGAAACAATGAGCAATTCCTGTCACTCACCTGTGGAGCAATTCTTTTGGGAACCCAAGACTTTATTTCATTTTGATAACCATAAGGAGCTAAAATGAAACTGCCGAAGATTTTAGCTATCTTGCACGCTAACATGGATTAACCTTCAAAGTTCTTATTACCATTTAGATAGATATTCCTAGCTGCTGTCTTAGGTCAGCAAGTATTCAAATAATTGGAAAACCTTTACATTACATAAGCTCTAGAGAGATGCAGCATAAGGGCATGTAATCTTTTCCAGGGAATACAACATGCACTGCATCCTTAAGAGCTGTTGAGTGCCACCTTAAAATGTAAAGAGTTTGATATTGCTTAATTTTCTTCCCTTTTTTAATTAATTTCATTCCTTTTTTTTTTTTTTTTGATTCTTTCTAGGTTCCAAGTTCCCTTGGGTAAACAACAGAGGTGCGTCTTAAGAAATGTTTCCTGATTTAAAAAAAAATAGCAAGTCAACCATCCTAGTTAGTGCCATCCATTGGTAGCACTAATACTGCAATCAGATGACAAGTATTTCTATCAAAGCATCTTTACAATGGCTCCCATTCACCCACAAGCATATCAGGCCCCGTATTCTGCTCTCTTTCTAATTCACTCCATTTATCTTATTCTTTTTCCCTAAGGGGAAGATATTGCACCACTCTTGTTATGCCAAGATCCGAAAACGTTCTGGCTCTTACCCCGGCTGTGATACAGCAGGCAATCAGATCACCATTCTGCAGAGTGCAGTTGGATCTCCAGATAACTCAGAAGTTTATTATTATTATTTTAGGCCTTATATACACTTTTTGCTAAATAACAACTCGTTTCAAGTTGCATGTGGTGAAGTTGAAGTGTTTGGCAGACAAGAAAATATACAATATTTCAAAGTTGCAAAAGTTCAATGTGTTCTGCTAGTGGGTGAGCTATTTCTGAATTTAAACAAAAGAAATCAGATTTATAATAGAAAAGGAGTACTTGTGGCACCTTAGAGACTAACAAACATAACATAAGCTTATGCTCAAATAAATTTGTTAGTCTCTAAGGTGCCACAAGTACTCCTTTTCTTTTGCGAATACAGACTAACACGGCTGCTACTCTGAAACCTGTCAAATTTATAATGAATATGCTGTGTGTTTGCATAAGCTTACAGAAATGCAGAATGGCACAAACTGTGCAATGTTAAATACATTAAATTCTCAGGTGCACCAGAGCTGAAACAGTCCCAATTTCAGAAACTGCAGTTCCCTCAAATCCTGATTGATCTAGTTTGAGCTCACCTTTGGTGCCTTTAATCAATTTACATCAAAATATTTCACCACCATAGAAACCATTGATGTAATTAAAAAAAAAACAATCTTTCCATATTTTCACATTAAATTACAAAGTTTCAGTGTGTTCCACCTTCAGTTTCTGGTAACAGGTTTGGGGAGAAATTTAAAATATATAAAGAAATTGTTAAAAAAAATACATTGCAAGATGTTTAGATACCATGGTGATAAACACTGTACATACCTTAAGATCAAACAGGTATAGCAACTTAATCTGTATTAATTCTTTGAGAGTCATGCAAACAACTAATGATCTGAGTTTTTTCCCTCATGTACAGTTTTTTGAATAGTAGACTGCTAAAATACACCCTATGAAGTTCCACAGCCAGCCATTAGAAAATGGTTCCAGCAACAAGATACACTTCCACATACTCCACAGATTTAACATGTGAGATTCTGCATAAATGTTTCACATAATGGTTAATTTAAGTTTCATGGTGAGCCAGGAGACAACCGTGGAAAATTTTGGTCTGGGATTTTACCTCAGCCACAGAAGAAGCATGTAACTGTACAACTGTGTCATAACTCTCTCAGTTGGTTAATTCATCCCTGCCTCATCCATCATACTGTTGCATGAAGTCTTAAGCCCTGATTTTGCATGAGAATGAACTAACCTGGACCCCTGGATGCTTGGACTGTTGTGTACTTGCAAAATCCCATTGGATATTCTAGCCAATCCATACGCAGGACCTGAGTCCCTAATGTGCAGACATGCAGCTATTTTCTTCTTCCTGTCATTAATCCCATCACATGGGATCCACTCTGAGTCTTCTCCCTCAAAGTGCTCTCTTCAATGCCCTATCCTTTATCACATCATAGGCAACGTATTCCTTCATAGCACCTCACCACTTCTTCTTGGGTCACCCTCTCTGTCTTCTTCCTTCAATTTTGATTTGTTGGACTCTTTCATATACTGCTTTACATGACCAAATCAGCTGAACTTGCACTCCCTCATTTTTTTATGGGCGTTACTTTGATCAAGTCTCTAGCATCCACATTCTTCACCTGGTCTTTCTTGCTTACACCACTCATCCATATCAAAATTTGCATTTCTGTGGAACAGCTCATTTGCTCATGTTTCTCCTTTGTTGCCCACTACTCAGCACCATATGTTGAAACTAGATGGACCACTGTTTCATAAACTTTCCCTCTTAATCTTACTGCTCTCTTCTTGTCACATGCTACACCACGTATCTCTCTCAACTTGAGGTAGGCATTTATTGTCCTAGCTCTACTTTCATCATCCATTTCCCAATTTTCCCAGAACCCATTTTTATCAGAACCCAGATATTTTGCTTCTGCCCATTTAGTTTCAAGGATAATTCTTCAGTGTTTACATTACTGAAATTACATACCACATACTCTGTTTTTTCTCTGCTTATTTTAAGCTGATTTTTCTCCAACACATCTCTCCATTTATCAAGACTGTCTTCCAGACTATCTTTCTCCTCGCTGCATAGAATGATATTATCTGCAAGCAGCATGCATGTGTCTCCTTCTGTATGTTCCTTGTGAGGGTACACAGGAAAAAGATAACAAGAAAGCGCTCAGTGCTGATTACTGATGCTCTCCCACCTTTACCAATGCTTAATCTGTTTCACCAGTAGATGTTCTGAGTATTTTTATTGCACCTACATATGTGACTTGAACAAGCAGCACATAAACTTCTGGTACCGCTTTCTCCCTCATACTCCACCAGATGACTTCTCTTGGAACTGGTCAAAGGCCTTTTCCAGATCAGTGAACACCACATAAATATTCTTCCTTTTCTAATTTTTTCCACTAGCTCCCTCAATGCAAAAACACCATCTATTTATGACCTTCCTGGCATAAATCCATATTAAACTGCACTTACAACTAGTTCAGTTCCTAGTTTCTGATCGATGACTTGCTCCCACAGTTTCATTGTGTAACAGCTTTATACCTCTATAATTTGTGAAGTTGCCAGCATCACCTTTTCCCTTGCATATCAGCACCAAGATACTTTTCCTCCATGGGTTTGGTATCTTTTCCCTCTCACAGAATCAGAAATGTAGGGCTGGAAGGGACCTTGAGAGGTCATCAAGCCCTACCACCTGCACTGAGGCAGGATCAAGTAAATCTAGACAATGCCTGACAGGTGTTTGTCTAACCTGTTCTTAAAAACCTCCAATTATAGCGATTCCACAACCTCCCTGGGAAGCCTATTCCAGAGCTTAACTACCCTTATAGTTAGAAAACTTTTCATAATATCTAATCTAAATCTCATTGGCTTCAGATTAATCTCATAATTGAACTAAAGAGGAATGTCAGCACACGTCTCTCTTCTATTCTCAGCTTTTACCATGCTTCAATAGGAATTCTCTCTGGGGCTAGTGCCTTATTAATTTCATTTATTTTATAACATTTGACACTTTATCTGGTGTGATAGGCTCCACTACACCAAAGTTTACCGTTTTGAAGCTGCATTACTCTCTTGGGTTTTCCTCATTGGAAATCTGTTAAAAATACTTTTTTCATCACTCCTTTATGTGACTATCACCAATCAAAACCATACAGTTTTTTCTTTGATGAACCTCACTTTCTGTATATCTTTCTTTCCTATGCTTTCGCCTATGCGGTCTATATACTTCTTCTACCTTTCTTTGTTCCAGGTCTTACATAAAGTTCCTCAAATATGTTTGCTTTTGCTTTTGCAACTACTTTCCTGGCCAATTCCTTTATATCCTCGTATTCCTCCAGGTCGTCTTTGCTCCTACTCCTTTTGCCAATGTTTAAACATTTTCCTCTTATCTTTTATCACTTTTTGTACTTCATTGATCCAACACCAAGTTTCTTTTTGAAAAAAGACTTTCCCTTTCTATTCACCCACAAATTGTTTAGCACTCTCCAATATATTTGTTGCCATAAAACCCCAATATAAATAGCTACAGTTAACTGAATTCTTAGATTTTAAGGCCAGAAGGGACCATTGTGATAGTCTGACCTTCAGCATAACACAGGCCATATAACTCCCTCAAATTAATTCCTGGCTCAAGTTCAATAGCTGTGGTTGAACTAAAGTCATGTCTTGTAGAAAAGTATTCAATGTTGATTAAAAAAAATCCATTGATCCACCATAACCCTTGACAAGTTGTTCCAATGCTTAAATACCCTCATAGTTAAAAATTTGCACCTCATTTCCACTCTGAATTTGCCTAGTTTCAGCCTTCAGCCACTGGATCTTGTTACACTTTGTCTGCTGTATTGAAGAGCCCATTTTAATCAAATTTCTGTTCCCCAGATAGATACTTATAGCGTGTGATCAAATCACCCTTTGACTTTCTCTTGGATAAGCTAAATAGATTGAGCTCCTGGAGTCTCTCACTAGAAGGCATGCTTTCCAATCCTTTAATCATAGCTTTTTTTCCCTCTGAACTTCTCTACTTTATCAACATACTTCTTGAATTGTGGACATCAGATCGGGACACAGTATTCCAGTAGCAGTTGCATCAGTGCCAAATACAGAGGTAATATAACCTCGGTGTTACTGTCTTCATAGCACACATATCTGTTTTTCTAGGGGATGTTTGAGGGGATTTTGGTTTGATAAAAGAAGGGCTCTTTTCCTGTAGTGCATTAACTAATGGAAAGCTTCCATTGACTTCAATGGAAGTTGGACCAGGCTCTCTAAAACTGTGAAAAATAACAAAGTGTGGGTGTGGTAGTGGTGAGGAATGCCTTGATGGTAAGGACGCAGCGCAATTTGAGGTAATTCCACCCACAGGCCAATAATCCACATGTGGAGCAGTAACATGTTCAGGTGACCATGAGTACAGCACCCTGTGTGTGTGTTTATGCACAGAGTTCTTAGAATGATCACAAATGGAAGATTTCACCTCATTCACACAGGGCGACTCAAAACAGAACAACCTTTTTGTCTCTAAGTAGAGTTGAAAATAATTTACTGTGGGAGGATATTTTCACCCTGCTATCAACTGTGGTAACAGAGCTTAGCTTCAAAGGCCATAAACACATTCTACCATGGTAAATTTAACATGGATAACAGTCTAGAAGCAGAAATAAAAAATGGTGATATGCTTCACTTACAGCAGTAGATACGAACAGCATGAGGACCCTTGTCATTTTTTTGTTAAGAAAGGATGTCAAAGATATTAATGTTTTCCGATGACACTAAAAATCAAGAGGGCTCTTCTCCTTCTTCAGTCTCATACTTTTATCAACCAACTTTACATGCTGTATCTGTTAGTGTTTTCAGGCTCAAAAGGATTTTTATGCCAACCAATAGCTGTCTATTATAGCTGATATACAAGCAGGTGAAAAGTAAGTTGATACTGTAGTTGAAAGGGAAATCCATCAAGACTTAGAACAACAATGTCAACAAAAGGCTCAAAACAAAGAGCAACTCTGGAAAGCTTAGATGTTATTTATTCAAGTGACGCAAAACATGCGGCTGTGTACTATTTAAAAACGGTGTAGGAACATATGTGTGGAAAACTTATGTAATACAAGGGGGTAACATATATTAAAGAATATTCTGCATATACTTGGAGTACATTTATATGTTGTTTAAAGTACTTATTTTGACTTGTGTGTCCTCTGTAATATCGAAATTTAAAATAATTTGTGTATAAAGCAAAGGTAAACAAAAAACAAAACAAAACAAAAAGCCAAAACCAACCCAACCTAACAAAAAAACCCACCGAAAAATAGAATAAAACATAAAATGAATAAAAACCATTGAACTTTTGCAAAATGATGTTCTAGAGACTCTGTAAATCCTATACATTCAATCAAACAAACCAGTCTGGAAAGAACCTGTAACGTGCATGTAGTAGTAATTGGCAGTGAAAAAAAACCTTGAAAATGAGGCAAAAGGCCTAATGCTTATCTTCTAAATCACTTAGCCCAGCCCGAGTGTTCATGCAGAAATTTGATAGCAGCTACGAGTTGCACTGGTGTAAATCTAGAATAACCAATAATGTTGGCACAGCCTGGAAATAGGGGTCTGAGTCACTGCTACTTTACTCCAGTTTGATTGGCAGTTGAAATCCACCAGAATCCATATGGTGATGCTGGCATCAAACGGGGATAAATGCAGTAGTGAATAAGGCCTAGAATTACATACAGTCTGAGGGCCAAATTCTGCTCTGAGTTATGCCACCATGAAATGTCTAGAAATGTTTTTATTTCCACCAGGTCTCTGCAGACATTGATGATGCAGGTGGATAAGCAAAACAGGAAGATACATCTCATTTTCAGCTCAAACTGAAAATACAGAAGGATTTTTATTTAATTATTTTTGCCAAGTGAAAAAGAAGAAAATCAAAAGAAGAAGAAAGTATAGCTTCAAACTTCTAAAATGGGCTTGGTAAAACCAAAGCAGAATAAAACAAACTGTAGAGACAAGTGGAGTGCCTCGCCATGCCCCTTCAAAAGAAGGCTCAGTTTGAGAGATAATGTCATGGGAAGACTTTACAGCAGGCTTCTCCATGTGTGGAGCTCGTGATGTATTACGGTGCATTGCTACCCATCTAATTCCTATCAAAGCATTCTCCTGGCCAGCTGTGTTGAAGAAAAAGAGTATTATTATTAATACCAATGATAATAAATAATATACATATATATCTCTACTAGGGCAATAAAAATTAATCGTGATTAATTGAGCTATTAAAAATTAATTCTGATTAATTGTGATTAATCACACTGTTAAACAATAATAGAATATCATTTATTTAAATATTTTTTATATTTTCTACATTTAAAAAATATATTGATTTCAATTACAACACTGAATACAAAGTGTGCAGTGCTCACTTTATATTTATTTTTATTACAAATATTTGCACTGTAAAAACCAAAAGAAATAATATTTTTCAATTCACCTAATACAAGTACTGTAGTGCAATCTCTTTATCATGCAAGTTGAACTTACAAATATATAATTATGTACAAAAAATAACTGCATTCAAAAATAAAACAATGTGAAACTTTAGAGTCTATAAGTTCCCTCACTCCTACGTCTTGTCTTGTTCAGCCAATCACTCAGACAAATATGTTTGTTTACATTTGTAGGAGATAATGCTGCTCGCTTCTTGTTTCTCTGAGTGACTGGCTGAACAAGACAAGACGTAGGACTGAGTGGACTTGTAGGCTCTAAAGTTTTATATTGTTTTATTTTTGAATGCAGTCCTGTAACAAAAAAAATCTACATGTTACACTTTCACGATAAAGAGATTGCACTACAGTACTTGTATGAGGTGAATTGGAAAATACGATTTCTTTTGTTTATTATTTTACAGTGCAAATATTTGTAATAAAAATAATAATATAAAGTGAGCACTGTACACTTTGTATTCTGTGTTGTAATTGACTTCAAAATATTTGAATATATACAAAAACTTCCAAAATATTTAACAAAATTCAATTGGTATTCTATTGTTTAACAGTGCGATTAAAACTGCGATTAATCACAATTAATTTTTTTAACTGTGATTTTTTGAGTTAATCATGTGAGTTAACTGTGATTAATTGGCAGCCCTTCTCCTCTACATACAGTACCATAAATGAACATGGAAGCTAGATCATGTTTGACAGGCTCAGGATTAAGGGACAAGCCAGAGCTACTTTATGCTAAGGGAAACCCCAACAGACATTCAGAAGGATGCCTCTGTATACCCTCTTGTTTGAGGGGCAGCATGTTCCCTACTACACCCCTTTGTTGAGTGCAGCCTTCCCCACTGTGCACAGAAGGGATTGCAGGGCCATGATCTACATCCTCTCTGTCTTTTCCTTCCCCCTTTTGAGGTTCTGTGTGGCCCTGGACAATAGGGAGAGAGCAGACTCTGTGCTTTGCTGAGTGCAGGAACCACAATTTGCCTGCTCCTTACGTAGGCCCCACATGGTTGAGGTGGGAAGCTCCTTGCACCTCGCATTCCTCCTCCCCCCCCGCACACACGCATAATAGCCTAAACCACAAAGCAAGATACATTTGTTCCCTTCAAGAACTCACTTTCGACTAACAAGCTGAAAACAATTGAGACACTTGGACTGGCATGATGGACGTGGCCGCTGTTTCAGTCCACCGTGGGTGGAAAGTAAGATCTGGATTCCTTCATTTCATTTTATTTCCTCTCTCTATTTTTCCTTGTCATTTGATTTCCTTTGCCCCACTGTGGAACCAGCAATCATGCTGACGAGTGCTTATTTGCACAACTGGTCTCACTGACGTAATCAGAACTATTCACATGAGCAAGCATGAACTAATGCAAGGTCTGCATTGTTGAGCCTTACAGGGCTTTTCCTTCTTTTTGGCACAAGATATTCCCAAAGGCCATGATTTTGACTCGGACCTGTTAAGGCTGAAGGTTCATAAATCTGGAGATTTGACACAAACGACTCCATAACCTAATTTGTGTACTGGATGAATATGCTTTACCTCATTTATATAAATGACAGCAAATAGCCCAACTACCAGAACTTAAGACTGACAAGGCTGAAGCATGGAGTGAGCTGTAGGAACACAAGAATCACTGTGTTCTTGCCTGGCTCTATATCTCCCTGGGCTCTGGTGGCTTTTCCAGGCTCTGCCTCTGGTTGCTCCCTGGACTGGATGGCAGGCTGTGGTGGCATTGGTAGCTCCTAATCCAGGCCACTGCTTCCCTTGGCTTGAAGAGCGATCTGGCTGCTCCCTGCCATCATTTAGCAGATGATCTGGCTGGGCTGCTGGGCCCCAAATCTGGGTGATAGTTGCCATTTGTTGGGTGTTTCTGGTTACTCCCTGGCTGAAGGTATTCTAGGTACATTAAGAGGGGGGCTGATTTTCAGAAGTGCTGATCTGAAAACTGCCATAGTCCTTAATTTTTTTTAAAAAAATCTTGGCCATAATGTACACAGCAATTGGAACTTGTTCCATATCGATTTTAAAAAAATAATTCTACTCAATTGCAAACTGTAGAACAGCTACTGATGAAACAGACAATTATAAAACAACCTAAGCAGGAAAAATCAGCAGCGTGGCTAGAATGAGTTTAAATTTTTGCTCATATAAAATGAAACAGACCATAAACTCAAAAGCAAAAAATCACTAGCATATGAATAAATCCAATTAAGCTGTACTTATTAGATCTATTACCATAATCAATCAATTAAATCTTAGACAGTCATCCAGAGATCTCAATTGCTCACAGCTATAATTAACCTTAATAAATAATATTCGTAATTAATAATGAAATGCCTAAATTGCGATTTTTAAAATAAAATATTGCTTCTAGATGCCAATAAAGCATTTATGCTACCACTCCAATAACTACATACTTCCAGAAGCAACTCCCAAAATGTCTTTCATCATCTTTCTTAAACCCACATTTTGAACAACCTATGCATCTCTCTTCTAAGCCATGCATTTTAGCACTTCACAAGTTTAGCAATAGCAATATTTTTCCTTCACTATTGTCACGTGTCTGGTGTTATCTCCAGGAGGCTTCTAATCTATCAAGTCCTTTGTTCCAGATAGAGACTCAATCTCAGGAACAGTAAGGGCTTCCAAGAAGTCTCAGGCTGCCTTATAAATAAAATGTATGCAATATCCCCAATGGGCATGCTCAGTTTTTTTAGTTCGACACTCCCTGACTGTGGGTACGGTATTTTCTCAGACAGGTGATGCTGTTCTGTTAATATACCCAGTGTGGGAAGTTTCTCTTGGCATCATGTCCTGAAAGATGATCCTCCAGTTCTGGAATGTGTGTTGGTCCCACAGAAAGTCTCTTTCTCTCACTCCACCTAGATAACCAGTAAAGAAGTCTTTACCCAGCCAGGCAGCATGACAATAAAACCATCCTTGTTGTCCGTCTCATTTTCATCATAGTTGCTACGGAAGCTGTGATGATATTCATGACCTACTTTTAGAGTCACTCATCCCTTTGTCTGTCTTTGTAATTCCCAAAATTAAATAATACAGGAAGAGCCAAATGACCATGATGCTGCTTTACCTGGATGATATCTCATTGTTTTAATTAATACTGTAGTAAACAAGTTAGCTCTGAACATACTTGAAATCCCAGGAACTTTATTTGCTTGTGCATTTAGTTGCCTTTAAAGAGGGAAGTTGCTAGGTAGGCAAAAAAAAATATTTTGCTGTGCTTCAGAAGGAAGACAACATAGTGCAATGGTTATAACTGGAGGGTAGAAGTTAAAAAGCTTCTGAGTAGTTTCCATCCAGGCCACTAACTCACTGTCTAACCGAGGTCACTAAGGCCCACATTTTAAAAGTCAAGTTGCTTTGTATGTCTTCATTTTGAATGGCAAACTGAAGACATCTGGGACTAATTTTAAGAGGAGCTAAGCGTTCCACATTCAACTGAAGCCACTAAGGGCTGTGGGTTCCCATCACTTCAGAAAGATTGGGCCTTCAGAGTCTTAAGGTGTGCACCCAAAAGCAAAGAAAATCTCAGTCCTGACTCCTCCGTTCCTCAGTTTTTCCGATCTGTAAAAATGGGGATAACATCTACTCACTTCATTACGGTATTCTGAGATACTTGACTGAAACATGCAATACAAGTACACAGTATAACTGTATTATTAGGATCCTAGAACTCAAACACCAAAATGGGCTGCCCTTTCGTTTATTTCTTTTTCAGTGCATCAGTGTTATTGATGGTGTGAACAGGAAAGTGCTCAGCGTCCAGAACCAAGTTAACAGCAGCTGCAAAACAGCAGAGGGAACTCAGTATTCTGCATTATAGCATGATCATATCAAAATATGTTGAATGATTTCTTTTTCCTCTATATTTCTCAGTGTCCTAGTGAATCACAGATGGCGGGTCCTGGTCATCTAGCCCATTCTCTTGTAAGTGTGCAGGATTCTCCTTTACAATAAACTCTTAGAGTGTTTACTTTCAAGTCCACTATCAAACACCTTTAGTTATTTTCTAAGATAAGTTATTGTATTCAGAAAGACCAAATCAGTTCTGCTACTGATGTGCAGAAATGTTCCTTACAGTATTTATTTGGAGCATTCCTTTACAAAAAAGCATAGCATAGCATTCTATGAAAAAGTTCCAAGATATTACAGCTCACTACAGATTTGTGGCTTACTATGTATGTGATACAATATTGGTACTATTTCATTCTCAATATACCACAAAAATAGTAAAAGAAAAAGAAATCTATTTTAAGAATGTTTTAGACAGTTTTATAAATGGTTATTGGAATTATTTCTTGTATCCATCTGCCTGTAAAACCAAGTGCCTTGGTTACCAGGAATTGTTTTGAACAGGGCTCAGAGAAGGGAAAAAAATATCATTTTTTTCTCTCTTCCTATCTACTCTCCTTCTCCCCCCAACCCCCAAAAAATCTAAAATTGCTTTTCCATATATAGTAATGTCCCAAGTTTTAACACAGATAATCTGAAGGCCTGCAAGACTAGATGCCAATATTAGGCCCTATTCAAGGAGAGGTAAATCACCTTGTCCATGGCATAAGGCTCCCAGTTCTAGTTCGGAAGGGCCAGTGATCCATAGACTTAATGCTGTGACATTTTTATGCATAGAAATGCTCTCACTGGTAAGGCAACAGCTCACCTGAGCCTCAGGCAAGTGTAACTTTTTTGGCGGGGTCTTGGGATGAGACAGATTTTAAAACAAACACAGACTGTCTGAAAGATGGATTTAGACTAAGTCTTACGGAGAAGGATCAGTGGACAGGAGATGTGCTCACAAGATACAAGATTAATTGCACAGGGGTCTGATAAACGTATTTTATCACAGACCTGTGCTCTTTAACATACGCTCACCAATGTATCACATGGTTATCTCTCTCTCTCAAACATACACAGAGTGTTACCACAAAAATATTTAAATGCATTTAGCAGATCACCATAGAAGAAGAGTAGAACAAGGAAAACATGTATGCTGATAAAGCAACAAAGTCCTGTATACTACTAGTGTTCTGTGCTGAAGCTCCAGAAATGCGCAATAATGAAATAATAATTCATAACTGAAAATTAATGCTCACTTTGGGGAACACATTATAAACTATCTACTAAAGATAAAATTACATTAGTTCTAGCACACTCAAATAAGGAACTTCTCCAATTACTATACATTAAAGAACAGTGTTTAGCAAAGATGGAGAATATTTGCTTTAGCTAATAATAAACTCAATGTGCATATAAGGATTAATTGTAAATGATACATTAAAACTACATTACAGCAGAAACCTCTAAGCTGAACATTCAGAAGCGGCATATTTACTCAAAACCTGGGCTTCTAACCATTATATTTACAATAAAATCAGCTAGAGCTTCTGAGAGGCTGAAGGGTGACCTGTACATATTCTTAAACACACTTCAGAATATTCACACAAGATGGAAACTGTCAGGTCTAGCTTTGGGGTAGAGAATCTTCTATGTTTGCAAAAAGCACACAGACACTATCAACCCCAATTTTCCTTCGTCTCATACAGAGCCATACACCTGGCTGAAGACAACAGCACCAAAGAGACTCCTTGCAATGCAACCAGGTGTTCATCATCCCTGCAAAGTCAATAATACCATTCTTTATCAGATGGTAGATGGTGCTCACTTTATTAGCAACCTTGCATTAAGCGGCATGAAGCAGGGAACTAGTCCTGTTTGCTGAAACCCTGAGAGTTCTGAAAAAGTAAACCAAAGCTAGCAACAAAAGACTACTCAGCCTTGATTTACACCTATTGCACCAATTCATGCATAATGTTATTTTCCTGCTTTGGCTAAGACTTTGCAACCACTTCCTATGATCAGGGCCTCTACATTGCCATCATTCAACAGCATTTTTCAATCAACATAGTCATTTTAATGTGGCCATCAAAGTAGCTACTGTTGCTGGGTCCCAAAGATACACCAGATAGATGGTCAAAAAGGACTTTGAATCATCAACAAAAAGCATAAATACGTGCCAATCAGAACACAAGAAAAGCTGTGGACTAGGGAGAGCACAGAGTGGATTTCTTCTGCCTTACTGTAGTCTGCCTCCAAATCTAAGGAGAAGCCCTGTTCTGTTTGCTCTCAGAAACTAGAGCCATGGCAGGGCATTTTGGGTTGCAACATTGCCAACACTAAGTCTGGCAGGAATACTCAGGTGAAAGGGCCAGGTGCACATTAAAACTTGTTCTGAGCTGTCAATATGAACCTCTTTCAAGAGCAGTTTGGTGCAGTGCTAAATTTTGCTCCTGCCTCTGCAAAGGACCAAAAAGAATCAGGCTATTGCAAGCTTCATTGTTTTAAGAAAATACATTACATTAAAATTCATTTGTGAGCACATCTCTGACTTCAATGGGCTTACCACAGAAATTAATCTGGACTAATGTTTATATAATTTAAAATATTTCCATTAATTTAGAAATAATATTAAAAATTATAATTAAAAACAATAATAAAACAAAATTGTTGTGGTAAGTTTTATTTGAAATGTTGACTGCTCCAGAGTTAACAACATAGGGTAGTGAATGGCACAGGAGTGCTGATTGTCTCAACAATCATGAATTTCATATCTCCAGTACCTTGCATGCTCAAAGTGCTACACAGAGAAAAAGGAAAATTCACCACAGAGAAAAAGGAAAGAAAAAGAAACCTTACACTCTCCTTAAATATATCCCATTACTTAGAATCAGTTGCCCATTAGCAGTAGAGAGGCACTGAAAAGTAAAACTAAAGTGAAATCAAAAGTTTCCCTAACCATCCAATAGCAGCCTCTGCTTCAAAACCATTAGACGATGAGTTAACTTATTAACGGGGCTAATTTAGTTAGACGATGATGATCCGTCCTCTCAAATGCCTTGGGATACTGTTTGTGTGCATGTCTCTTTCCCTCTCTCTCCAATAAAAACCCAGGGGACACTTATGATGGGTGTCTGGATCTGAGCATGTGATTTATATATTCCCATTATGCCTCTGAAATTTTGGGTTGTTTTCATACAAATAATTTGCACGAATAGGTTTGGGTAATCACCAAAGTTACCTGACTAAGGCCTTGTCTGCACACAGATTTTGTATCAATATAAACATGTTGGTTTGGGATGTGATTTTTTTTACCCAAATAGTTATCTTGGTACAGCCAGAAATAGAATATATACGGGTCTAGCTTATAGCTGTTCCTGAACAGGAATAGCTATATATCGATATAAGCACCTTTACACAAGGAAAACTGTCCACAAGAGGTGGATTATTTTGCTCTACCTAAATGTAGTATTATTAATGTGATACAACGTTTGTGCATAGACAAACCCGTAACATATTCAGGCTTATATTTCTACTGATGGGGCATCATTAAGAGGAACAAAAGCCCAACGGGAACCTGTTAAGGTAGGGTTATTAGGACTAATAGCCACAAACACACATCTAAAGAGGGACAATCAGAGAGGATATTTATAGTCCATACCTTCTCCAGCTTGTGGTGAAGCATGATACAGCCCTAAATCTGCAACTTCTTTCAGGAGAACAAAGCAGCTCAGCTTCCCTACAAAGCAGAAAGACCCACTCTGGCACGAGGAGAGGGAGAGAAACTTCCAAGTACACAGATACTGACTCAAGTGACAGTTTTCGGGTAGCGACTCAAACAAAGGACTATCTATTTTTTCCTGCCATTCACTAACACCTCTGTATTGGGTACCTCAGCTCATGGACTACATTCCAATACTTTTAGCAATGGTAGTCTAAGGAATTTTAAAATACTATTT
Organism: Lepidochelys kempii; assembly: GCF_965140285.1. Lineage (NCBI taxonomy): Eukaryota > Metazoa > Chordata > Testudines > Cheloniidae > Lepidochelys > Lepidochelys kempii. The sequence goes on along the minus strand of NC_136381.1, from coordinate 27,787,230 downwards.
CTTGAATAACTTGTTTGTTCTCTAGTAAATTTTGGCTAAGATTTCAAAGGTGCATGTCCAAACTAAAGTGTACAGTTAGTCACCTAAATAAGAAGCTAGGTTTTCTAAAGTGCTGTGTACCCAGAAGCTTCCGCTGATGTCAAAGAGAACAGATAAATACGCAGCACTTCTGAAAATCAGCCTACCTTTTCTAGTGTCTAAGTATGGCGTTTAGGGGGCAGATTTTCAAAGATACTAATAGTAGTTAAGCATCTAACTCCTACTGGTCCTTTGAAAATTTACCCCCTAAAGTCCGTCCTTAGCCAACTATCTGTGAAAATCTTGGTTTTTACTTTTATTTAAGAAAATGAGTATTAGATGTGGTGATGGCTAAGCAATTGATGAATAACGGAGAAACAGCTGTCTGGCACTTCAGAAAGAAGAAATCTGACTGGAAGCCAAAAGACAGGTAGCAGTCAGAGCACCCAGTCACCTGAAACTGTAGATGATTTTATATTCCACCAAATAGTGATAGGAGGTCTGGTGAGGTTCAATGTGATCACAGGATGAGCTTAGTTTCCCTTTGTTTCCAGAGAAAATAATGTGGCAATGGGGAGTGCTATATGTTTGAACAGCTTCCAAAATGATTAATGTTAGTAAATATATTGATGTATTGACTGCAGGACTAATTGGTCATGGACTGGGCCACTTTGTTCTTGAAAAGATGGGTTATAGCTCCAAAGGACAATCTGGAAAGTGCCAAATAAGTAAGGGAGTTAATGTCTCTAACTTCGCTGCCCTATAAGTCCTTGATACTGCAACTTGCTTCCTTCAGGCAAGCTCCTAGGCCTTCATAGAGCCCTGATGATTTCAAAGTGGAAACTAGTTGCAGGATCAGGACCTACATAAGTATCACCCAAAGTGACTCACATTCCATAGAAGATAAGAAATTGATTTACTGACAGTTATCTAAAGTGTTACCAAATGACAATGTAACAATCTACTCATGATGCTGTAGCCTCAGACAATGACAGGTAGATTTAGGTGTCACTCTCACTAGACAGTTCTCAAATCTAACTGTCTGATAGTCTCTCTCAGTAGCAATAATGTCAACATTGAAGAGCAGAGGGACAAAAGTAGTAACTAGGATATTCCGTTACACATAAGTCTCCCTGTAAAATGTGTGTGCTGTCTGAAAACAGGAGTTCACCTTCATTCAAACATCATAAGCACAGCCATACTCAAAATGATATTAAGGTACTAAAAAGAGCTCTTTGATCTTTAGGTCTAGCTCCCTGCTTACTTGCACACAAGTTTAGTTTAAAGCAGAGGTAGCTCAAAAGACTTGAAACAGAGTAACCCAGCTAGTATGGTGAGGTGTTAGGCTCATAATGGGTTTCCCACTCCCTCCACAGGAAAAGTCACAAAGCAAAATATAGCATGTGGAAGTGCTTACACAAGAAGTTTATCTTCTAACAACTTGCATCAGCAAAAGCGTTCAATAAACTGTTGTGGAGGATTTTTAATGACTTTGTCTGGTTTTACATCCTCAATGGTTGTAAGCTTCAATGGCAATAAACTGGATTTAAAAATAAATGAATAAATCCCAGGATTAGCATAGCCAGTCCAGTTTCTAACTACCTGATACTCAGTGAGACTGCCAGCTGGTGTAAATCTGCATACCTCCATTGAGATGAGTGGACTTATGTTAATGGACTTATACCAGCTGGGGATTCTTCCTGACTCAAGCTTTAGTAGTAGAATGAAAGAACCCTGAAAAGTGGCCTTGTTAGCTTCTGGAGGATTCCATTTTGTCTAAGACCACTTGAGAAAAAGTGTCAAAAAGGAGATAAAAGAGCAGGCCAAGGAACAAATGGTGGTTCAAAAAAAGAAGAAAAGTATGAAAAGTAAGCTATGCTAGAAAAAAAAAAGTGCTGAAGATGGCAGACATATTCTAAGGGACAAACGGTGACTTCCTGGATTTAAATGAGATGAAAATTTACAATGATAAACACACAGACAATTCTATCAGATGACAAATCTGAGGAACTGTGTGCCTTCAATGTGCTTTTAATGATCATTAATCAATGTACCTGAGATTGCAGATATACTCCTTGTTTCGTTTCTAAGGTGCCTTCTCTCTCTCCTCTGATAGGATCTGATCCAAACCCATCGCAGTCAATGGAAAGATACCCATTGACTTCAGTAGCTTTGGATCAGGCCCTCAGAAAGCCCTGCAAGAGAATTATCAGCTATCTTCATCACTCAGTCTCTACTTTTGTTAAAAATTTAAGTGAGATAATATCTTTCTTTCTCATCTATGGGTTTGATTCTATCTATACTTTGTACAGGCTTAGGAAATTTAATGACATATTAGATTATCTCACTTTATCAAATCTCAGTGAAAAGAAACCTTTTTCCACCCTTGAGCATTTTTTCACCCCTGTTGTCAATTTTGTGATCCATTATCTGGTCCTTTCTTTTTCTCTCCCCATTCAGTGTAAATCAAAAACTCTCTAGAAGAACTTCCTGGATTCTTATTGAATAAGGCTAATCAAGTTCTCAGAAAACAATCCTACTTTGTATATCTATCCCCATCTCCAATCTCTTCATCAAACAATCCTATTAATGATTCTTGAAGACGCTTCAACAAAGAATATTTTAGGTTTTCAAGACAAAATTCTCTAGTGCCAAGTTCACCACTCTCTTACGTTTGATTTAAATCTCTCTTTACACATGTGACTACTAAAATAGTGCATCCATCAAAAATTAAAGATTTTGCATTTTGTGCTTCAACACATTGCTTTTAGGGCCAAAGAAAGAGTTCAGTTCTATTTGATTACATAAACTTTTTTTTTTTAATCCAAAAGGTTTTTTGGTGAACCATATGTTCTGCATCATTAAAATCAGATATTGTGGCTTTGATCTTTAAATTCTCTCAGTTGACTGCTTCTCCAAACTACAAACTATTCCCGCTTTTGAAGTTATCTCCTTGTTTTATATAGCAAGCCTGAACCTTTGGCTAAATTTGATAGGATTACAAGATAATAACCATATACCACTGTACTTTTAAATATATTTAGACTTTGTTTGAAAAAAACCCAAACATGTAGATCTCTGAGAAGACTTTAAGGCTATAACGCAGAAACAGACACACAAAATTATATACATATTATTAAATACTTAAGTATATAAGCAGATCTAGGAATGTTTTATTTCACTGAGCATTAGTTTGTACCAAAAGTAAATATCAAAGCAACTATCCCTTTTCATAAAGGCAACGAGAAACTTGGTGAGATGGAGAGAGGAAGCCAATGGATCTGAAATGTAGGTCCAAATGGTGGAAAAAGAGGAAAATAATGAATTTTTGCAGCAGCATTTAAAATGAATTAGTGTTTTCCCCAAAATGGGAAACAGAAATATTAGAAGAGGAGGATGCAGAAATGGGAGTTGTTAAATTATGAAGGCATGGACAATATTAATAATAAAAAATCAGGCTGGTTGAAATTTTCTATAAAAAGTATTTTATGGACTCCATCATGTATCCATCTGTTTTTGGATGGCTCCCCAGCCAGTTCTCCCATGATGCATCACAGCAAGGGAGATGTACTCCAGGTAGAGAGCTTAAATGACAGAGGAAAATGGAAGTTTTATACACCCGAATGAAAACTCCCATGAGATACCATGGTGCTGTTTCCAAACTGAAAGATTTTCGACCAAATAAAATTGCTTTCAATTTTTCATTGAGAAGTCCAAAAAAAATTGTGAATAAAAAAAACCCACCACAAAAACATTTTCTAAACAGCTTTAAGAAGTAATAATTATAAGGAGGGAGAGAAAAGGGACAATTTAAAGATGGAATTACTGAGTGATTCACAAAGGTAGTGGTTGGAATAGGTGGGAAGCAATGAGTCACTCATTTTGCACCATGTTATTGTTTGGTTTTATCACACATACCATATGTAGTGAATGTGTACAAATCCATAAAGACATATAAAGAAACTTATTACTTTGCTGACTGGGGATAATGTAGAATTCAAGTTCCCCAAATACCATCTTATAAATATGACATTTGTCAAGCATAAAAAGATTAAATAAAATATACAGTGTCAACACAGTAAGCTGGTTCCCTAATTATTATTCTTATTTTTCATGTGTGTGCGTAAATAAGAAACTTCACATTCTATTTTAATTTGGAAAGTTATTTTCATTTCAAGTGTTCTCTGCATGGGGCAAATGACTTTTGAAGATGAAAACATTTCCCACACATGCTTCACATCATGTAACAAGAGAAAGATCACTCCCAAATTCAATCTCACTCATGGCTCACTTGCTTTCTCTCTCTCTTTTTTTTTTTTTTTTTAAAAGAGTGAGATGTGTTTGGCAAATCAACAACAGAGATACTTCAGAAACTGTCCAAGTCATACAATGCCAAACTGATTCAGGCTGAATCACATGAAAAGAAGAGAAAAAAAAAAAAACATGGGGAGCAAAGTTATTCCTACACACCACCTTTTTCCAATTACTCATCCTAGTAACTGTTTACTAAGATCTATACAGTACTGTGTATTTGTGCTACCATCACATGTTGATAGTACTCACCAGCTCTAAAAATCAGGTAACAGGCTTATATAGGGTGACCAGATGTCCCGTTTTTAAAGGGATAGGCCCGTATTTAAGCCTTCCTGCAGGTGTCCCAACTTTTTCTTAAAAACAGACAAATTGTCCGTATTTTCTGTCTCCCCCTCCCATCAGTACTGGTGGATCCCATCAGCGGTGAGTGGGGGGGTCCAGTGGCCAGCGATGGGGGTGGTTGTGCAAGGCTGGTGGCGGGTCAAAGCTGCAGCGCACAGAGCCAGCCGCTCCCCCCACCGCTCTATCCGCACAGCCCCCACTGTGTGCTGACTCTCAGCCAGCAGGGCCTCGCCCACCCCGTTCTGTTTCCAACCGGCACTGGCTACAAGCTGTGGTAGCTGGTGAGAGCGGGCAGGTGCCAGGTGGCGGCCGGTTACGTCGCCTCTGCTGCCCTCCCATCAGCCCTTTATGTGCTCCCCCTCTTGCCGTCCTCTCCTTGCTTTGCCCTTCACTCCACACAACCCCACTGCTCCTCCATATCTCCCATCCCACCCCGGTCAGGGCGCGCTCCCAGCACTATGCGGAGAACCAGCCCCTGGTTGGAGTGCTCAGCTCATCAACAGCCTGGCTGGCAGGCTCCTTCCTTTCCCCACTGCCTCTGGCTGGGCCTGCGCCCCAGGAAAGCCCAAGACCCTCCGGCCCTGGGTGCTGGCCAGGAGGAGCCAAGCCCTGCATGTGCCAAAGCCCTGCACAGCACTGACACAAGGAAGCCTCTCTGCCCCTCAGCTAAGCTCTGGAGTGGCAGGTGGGTGAGAAACCGATTTTCAGCCTGTTTGCGCCCTGACCATGCAGGCTCCACAGGCCCCCCAGGCAGGGGCTTAGCACCCTCTTCACCCCCCAACCCTAGGTCCTGCCCCCAGGGAGCGCTGGGCTGCTCTGTCCCCTAGGCACCCTAATCTGCTGAGCCACCTCTCTGGCGGGATTCGCTGAACTCCCTGCAGTCAGGTTTCCTGGGCCCTGGTGCACAATGCACCCTTAGGACTTAAGCACTTCCTGTCCACGCTGTAGCCGGGGGACAAGAGGTGACTGGGTTATGCTGGTGGCCAGCAGCAGCCTGGAGGTGTTAGCTGCCTTTGGACACTGTGCGGTCAGGAAAGGACAAGCTGCTTCCAGCCATAAGGGAGTGGGGGATGAGGGAGTGGAGAGAAAGAGATGAGCTCTGCAAAGCACAGGCAAAGTCATCCCTTCCCCCACTCCCCTGCATCTGGAAGCAGCTCCCGTCCCTTCCCTCCCGCAAAGTCCCGAAAGCTGCTGCTGGCCACATTCTAGTGTGAATCTTGGCAGAAATCTGGGGAGGGGGGCATGTGAACCTGTGTGCCCTCTGCCCATGTGTTGCCTTGAGAAGACGTGGCGCCAAGTACCAGGAGAGGTGGGTCCGTCCCGGAGACCCAACCAGGCATGGAGGGCGGAGAGCGCCAGGCAGGGAGGATAGGGTCGGTCGGTCACCCCCCTGTGTGAGAGGGGTGTACAGGAGTGTGTGTGTGTCTCCTCTCCCTGTGTGAACTCTACAGCCTTAAAGATAAGAAGGTAAATAAAAAGAATCCAACTACGCAGTATTTCTTTTTAACATGGGCTCAGTCAACTTGATGTTAATTTGAATGTTTGTACTGGAGAGTTCTGATTGAATGCCATTGAATTCACTTGAATACAAGTAATTTTACCAGGTGTCCTGTATTCAGCATAGGGAAATATGGTCACCCTAGGCTTATAAATCCCACTTCTGCAAGCACTTTAGCACATGAGTAACTTTACTCAAGTGAGTGGTCCTACTGAAGTGAATGGCCCTGCTTCTGGAAAGGGCATTTCTGAGTATACACCTGTTTAAGTGTTTGTAGGATCAGGACCATATTTCCTGCTTCCTATCACAGTGAAACTGTGTATTTTGGTCATACTTTATATTAAGGCTCCATTTATGAAATGTTAATAAATTAACAGACATTATCAGCATGTAACAGATATGAGCAATATGTGTTACAGATGATTAAAAGTACACCAGTAGAAAGTGTTACAGATGGTTATAAGCAAGCGACTAACGCTTTGGATTCTGTAACAACCCACAAGAATGGTTTACCCATTTATTACAATGGCTATTAATCATTTATTAACCCTGTATAAACAATTTATAAATGGAGCCTTAATATACAGTGTTACCTGTTTTTTACTCTATTTCCAGGCTACAAAAGATAACTTTTCTGTTAGCATCTAACATCTTTTGTTTACGTCTCCGTTTGTGTTGTAACATTGCCAGCAACATCAAAGAAGTGTCTATGCACACGCTGTTCTGACAACAGTTTATATAGGCTAACTGCTTCTATAGAACTACAGGGGAAAGTTCATACATAACTAGGCAAAATTCAGGTGGATTTGCAAATACAGCAAAATCTTTTTAACTACATTTGTGTGTACTGAAGAACAAGACAAGGACCATGCTAGGCTTCTTTGGCCTCTTAAGACCCAGGGTGGGGTTCTGAATAAAGAGAACACATCCTTAATGATGCCTCAAAAACTCTCACAAGAGGTGCACAAGGACATCAGCCGCTATTCCAGCACATAGGCCACAATAGAAGTCATAGAAGTGCTGTGATGGAAGGAAACCTCCATGCAGGAAGGAGAGGCAAGTTCAATCTCACTCAGTCTGTTTAGTACCATGCATAAAGCCCTATACTCAGACCTTGGGTGGGTAGGGATGACTTTCATCCAAAATGCACAACATTTATATTTAAGGTAACAGCACTTCCCTGGTTCTTGAGAAAATGCAAACTATATAATAAAAGGGAAAACTGAATTAGGGCCTGATCCAAGCTCATTGATGATTAATTGAAAGCATTCCACTGACTTCAATGGACTTTGGATCAGGTCCTTGATATTACTTATGTACCAGGTAAATTATCTGATCATTTGTTCATGAATTAATCTTAATCCTATTTTACAAAAGCTAATGTTCATCTTCTAATGACAATCTAATTACTTGGTGCTGTGTTTACTATTGGGAATGAACCACATGCCACGTCACTGTACGCTCCAGGGAGTGCTACAGTGATTGGGAGGTTAAAAACTCCCTATCTGTAGAATCACTTAACTCACTGGTACAAATTATTTCCAGATGCTGATAATTATCACTCCTGGTGTTTGATATTCCGGACTCTACATCTAAATTTATACTTGACAAGTTAAACTTTTCATCATGTGTAGCAATTTCTCAAAAACTGAAGACAAGGACAGACACACTGGTGATGGGTGAAACCAATTCCTCTTAAAATAGCAACACTTAATTACAAGACTTGTTTTTTTCTTTTCAAAGTATTTTAAATCTACTCTCTCTCCAGAGGGATTAATACTGTATATTATTACACAGATAAGTATTATTTCATTTACTTCATTAACAAGAAATGTGAATGGCCAAATTCTTTCAGAGATATCTGTAAACGGTTAAGAAAAAATTCCATTTAAATGCCAACTTTTTACATTTTTATATATTTTATCCCATTCTGTCTACCCATCCATCCCATCCCATCCCCACACTCTACACATATAAAATATATGTGTGCATATACAAATATACTCATAATTAATACATACAATATACATATATAACTGCCATGAAACAAACAAGGCAACTACTTAAGTAGCCAGGAAGCAAGTAATCTGTGATATAGACACCTAAGATTGAGATGAATGCATGGGAAAAAGTAGACTACATCCAAATCTTATCCTTTCTTGGGTTTATATTGCTAGTTTTAACCTACTATAATGTTTTTATAAGGTTGTTCTTTGAATATAAAACACACTGTGAAACAGATCAGTCACCTGAGACTGGAAGCACTCTGAAGTGAATTTATTTCAAAAGTAACCAAAAGAGATTGATTTATGGTGAGCATTTAGTCTGTTCTCATTTGCTGCAGAGAGACATCTACTGGTGATCCTAGAAGAGATCAGCCTGAAGATCTACTGCAGGAGGATTATTCATATAAACCTTTCTTAATACATGCAGGTGTATTTTTACAATGGAGAGCATATGGTGTTTTTTGTGTTTTCTCAACAGCAAGCACCTGCAGGGTCCAGACTCTGAAATGAATCTCTGAATACCTGGAATGTTACTACTGACTAAAGTAAGGCTGACAGACCTTGAAACTGAGCCAATTTGATCTAGGGTCTCACAGATTAAATTATTAGTCCAGTGAACCATGTCACTAGACTTGTACTTTAATCTACTAGATACTTCCTGGCCTTTGTTCAAATCACAGCAGAAAAAAAAGAAAAAAAGAAAACTTGGAATATATTGGAACAATGACAAGCAAATATTCAGGAATTTCAACAGATGAGCATGTGAAAAGCACACTCGTTGCAAAATAATTTCTAAACACTGGTTGTCTGCGAGTCACAGTACATTGGGCTACATATATTTGACCAGGACCTCATCTGGTGTAAATCAGCATGACTTCCATGAAGCAATGCTGATTTTCACCAGTTAAAGATCTGGCCCATTTTACTAAAATAAGATTTTGTATTTTCTTGATGCTTTTCACTTCAGAATCCAAAGCACTTTGCCAAAAACCCTGTAAAGTATATAAGCCCTATACTCATTTTACAGTTGGATAAACGGAAGCACCAAAGGTTAAATGACTCAACCAGAGTCACTCAACAAGTCAGAGGCAGAGCAAAGAGTAAAATACAAGAGTCATTCCATTGTTCTCTCTAACCAATAGACCATAAAACCTCTTATACCGATCAGTCCATTTGTGTCTGACTCTAACTGTAACTGAAAGGAAAAGAAAACACTGTGTCCATTTGTTCTGTCTACCATCTGGGCCTCACACTGCTACAAATGAATATAACATAAAACAGAAAGGAAAAGAAAGAAATTATCTCTGTTCAACTCACATTAAACTGAGGTGTTAAATTGGTAGATTATGGACCCAAATCCAGAAAATTTATAGCAAGAATATATATAAACTAACAAAGGCATACTAGAGTATTGGGGTACTTGAACAGCTTGCCAAGTGCAAGAGAAGTCTAAAAAGCCCATAGATAGCACATACAACAAAAGAAACATAAAACAGCCAGAAGCTTATTTCCTTTGTGATTCACAGAGCACATTGCAAAACCGCAGTGAGTTGGCATAAATTTGTCAATTTAAGCTGTAATAGGAAGTATCTGGTGCTAGAAGACTGTCCTTAGTGGGATACAAGTAAAATGAACTGATGTGAAAAACAGGACATGAGAGACAGCAAAAATAACTGCAAGCTCTTATTGATTTTGTCTATTTCAATATACTTTGAAAACTACCTCTCTCACACATGCACACAGAGTGCCAGCATGTACATAGGCACTTTATTTTGAAAGTCCCCTTCTATGTTGTATGCTGAGCACCATCCTATGTATCCCTGACTTTTGCTCCAGTACAATCAATACAAGCATATATCACTCCCCACAGTTATGCCTATGTCCGGGGGAAACAAACATACTCCAGAGTGAGTTGCTCTCCTTTTCTTTTCTTTTGGAGAAAACTCTAAAGCTTAAATTGCAAAGGAGTATAACAATGTCTTCTAGCACATTACATCACTACACTTAATCATCTCCAACATTCTTGCAAGATTGTCCAATACTTAAAAAGGAGAATTCACTTTATTTCTGATAGGAGAATCTTCAAGAGTTACTTGTATACTTTCTTTTTTTTTTTTAATTCAATACATTCCATCACCCTTTCTTAAGATATTCTTGACACAATTTAGCACAAGGACTGTAATCCAATACTTATGAAATGAGCTGTCAGGCGTAAACTATGCCAGAATCTCTTAAGTCCACACACAGCAGGACACAAAACTAGTAGCAACTGTACTGAAATACAACCAATAGGAGAAGTCAGAGGTCAAGGAAGCCACATGGAGTCATGCTACAGCCAACAATGAAACTTAATGTACTTTCCATGTCCAGAACCGTCCACTATAGAGCTTCTGCAAAAACAGATTAATGATAATAGCAGCAGAAACTTGAAAAGAAATGCAAGAAATGGAGGCTTAGCCAATATTCCATTTGTAATTTGTCACACTATCACACAATAAGGCTTCAGCCTGAATGTGTTGCCAATTTACAATTCAAATAAGCTTCCCTGAATTTTAAAAGAATGGACAGTATGCAGCAGTCAGTATGACACAAAAATGCCCTGTCAGGTTAATTCTAAATGTACGTTTTCTTTGCTACTGTTAACTAATCACTATCATTACTTTTGGTGTTTAAAGGATGCAGCGTGTATTAAGAAAAATGTAACTTTTGATCCCTCACTGGCACCCAGCTATAATTCATTTCTTGATTACCAACAATATTTACTTCCTGATTTACAATATTTTGCTTTTTAAACTGTTAGTTGGACATAATTTATTTATCAGCGCTGAAGATCAAGGCATTACCAATGGAGGGAATGTGCTTGGTTAGGCCTTGATGCAAAGCCTATGGAAGGCAATGGGGGCTTTTGAGCCAATCCTTATGTAAAGCTTATTTTCCTTAAACATTATATTAGCAACACTGTGAAATTCCTCCTTGCTGTAACTCCATCAGCTTCAGTGGAGTTATCACAGGGATGAATCTGGCCTATTGTAAATTGCTGTGTCTGTAGGAAGGTGCACTGTCTTGATGATGCAATAAATAAAGCCCATGCTGTTTCTGATATTCTATTAAAATGAAAGCTGTTATTACAGTAGATAGGAGGTTGTGGCCTAAAATTAGACTTGCCATAAACACTAGTATAATTTGGCATAAAATCTTACTATTTTAAATATCTCTTTATTAATTAAAATCTATCACTTCATTTCTGAGAAAGTAAAACAAGGCATGAGGGCCCCAGAACAGGCAAAGTACTTAAGTGTATATTTAACTTTAATCACATAAGTAATCCATTGAAGTCAGTAGGTCTACTCACATGCTTAAAGTTAAGCATGTCCCTAAGTGCTTTGCTAGATTGGGGTCTACCTTTGCAGAACCTTAAAAAGGAAATAACATGTGTGCATCTTGGTGAGCAGAACTGCAAAAATAACCATAAATATCATTTGACCATGTGATTAAAAGATGTAATACTTCAGCTATTTTATAAATTCACATAAAGAATGAGACACTGGCAAACAGACTTAACTCCAGTGCAGGCCTACCACAACCTGCATGCTTCTTTTGAAAAGAGCAAAACTCTTTTTTTTCCCTAATCAATATATATGATCACTGATTTGAATATATGTACAGACTGAGGTAGAAAAATCCTTCTCTGAGTCCGTTTTCTGCAACGATTGAATGGAAAATAGAAAGGAGATTTACACACAGGGAAAACAGTTGTATCGACTCAAAAAGTCTAGATTACTCACACAATGAACATCCCATGTGTTTTCCCAAGCATTAGCCATAGTAGCTTAGAACGCCTGAGTACTAATCCCAATACTGACATTGGTAATCTTCTGTGTTCTTTGTCAAATCACATGACCTATATGGTCTCAGTTTCCCCAACTTCTGAAAAGAGGATATTCCTTATCAGCCTCACAGAGATGTTGTGAGGATTAGTTAATGCCTGTATATCACGGTATGTTAATTTTCTAAATCAGAGCCTGCAAAATCACATGCAACATAAATAACAAAGTAACCTGAACTGGAATTGTAGTTCATTACACTCTAGGACAGGGATCGGCAACCTTCAGCCTGTGCCACTTCCTGCAGCCCTCATTGGCCTGGAGTGGCGAACCCCGGCCAGTGGCAGCTACGATTGGCCAAACCTGCGGGTGCGGCAGGTAAACAAACCGGCCCAGCCCGTCAAGGGGCTTACCCTGGCGGGCCACGTGCCAAAGGTTGCCAATCCCTGCTCTAGAATAAGCAAACTGCTTTAGATAAAGCAAAAAAAATCAATTGAAGCTTCAACCCAAACTAGAACTGAACCCAAACTGAACTCTTTTTGAGGTTCAAAAAGAATTTTGTGTAAAAAAAAAAAGATTACTACTCATCTCTCTTTCATTTCTGGTCTTAGCTAGTAGTCATAAGAATAAGTTCTGATATCCTGTGGGAAAGCTTGCTCTTGTGGCATTTTTGGCTCATTTTGCAGATTCAGAAGAGGTTTGGGTAGTTCAGCTATGTATCCCAATTTTTGGATACTTCTCCAAACAGAACTGAAGTCTCTAGCATTTGCTGATCACTAGTTATAATGTTTTCATTCTATCCTGTGTAGAAGTAGTTTTATATGGAATAAAACCTTCTTTAAAACTATGAGCAAATGTTAAGGCAGAGCAAGTTCTGAAAAGGAAAAAAATTCAACTCCCTGAGGTGGCATTCACCTGGAGACTGCAAAGGGGTGGAGCTCTTAATCCCAAAATTAGGCTAGTAAGAATTCCAGTAAAAAACACCTGGAAATTAAAAACAAAAACAAAACCTTTATGTGGCAGAAGAACAGTGATGCTATACTTTAAAGAGTATAGAATTCAGAGTTGTCCAGTAAACTAAGCAAGTCAATTTATTTACTGGTCCAAATTCTGTCTCCCTAGAGGGCTTCTGTCATTTTAATAACTGTGACAGTCAGCCAAACACTGAAGTCAGACAGAGCTTGACGTTTAGACTGGTAAACGGCATCATGTTTGCTGACTGATTCGATTATTACTTCTTTCAGAAAATTATAACTAGGGTCATGTTTGTGTTGCCTGCTTCCTTTGCACTGGATGAACTTCTGATTTTACAAGCAATTGAATCTAATAATGCCAGTGTTAGACAAAATAAAACTTTACAGAGTTGAGGTGCAATCCTGTAGTCCTTATGAATGGGAATATGAGTAGTTCCATTAGCTTTACTGGGCACATGATGAGACTCTTCGTATTTTTTATGACTTCCTTCTATCAAGACTAGCCATTAAACATTCTTGATTTCTGCACATGCTTTTTTATACTTAATTACCTCAGAAGTCATGTTAATGAGATGGAGAGACTGTGAGTTGTGTTTTAGACCAAAGAATAGGATACAATTTACCATAATTTTATTATCACAGCTTGAAATTCTAATTTAGAATATTATGCCATTGGCTCAGAGCAGAAGATACATTGAACACACTGACTCCAAAACCCCAGGCCCAATTTGCCACTAGCATAAGTTTGTGTAACTCCACTGCAGTCAATGGATGAAATCTTGGCTCTACTGAAGTCAGTGGGAGTTTTGGCAGGATTTCACCAAATACTGTTGTGCCCACTTTTACCAGCAATTTCCCCTTATAATTTGATTACTTGGTAACCAACATATGTATAAAATATGATAAATCCATGACAACATTTTAATCAATATACTTCCTTTCCTCCAGACAGGATCCCAGTGTATTTTTAAAACTATATTAATAGCACATGGATAGTTGGGAACAGAGCTCAAAACAAGAAAGCAATCTATACTAACCACAAAATTTTCTAAAGTGTCACATGGGGTTTGGCTATGTGATTTCCATCAAAGTCACTAAGCTAAAACCTCACAATGTAGGACTAATTGGACAGTGTGTTTCCATCAGCAGTTCTCTAAAGTCCTAGAATATTTAAGAAACAGCCTTGCATGATTCTAGAGTCCCTGCCTACAGGGTCAGGCCAGAATTTTACCCAAAACCTATTAATTCAAAGACTTACTACTCATGATGGGGGAACCCCCCCCCCCCCCGCAAAAAAAACCTAAAATGACCCAAAGCCAGAAAGCAAATGAAAGAATCCCGAAAATATTATTTTTAAAATCTAGTGATTTTTAAACCAATCTCATGATTTGGGGGAGGGGGAGGTGTCTCAAATCATGATTTTGTTTTTAATCTCCATGCTTTTCTGCTCTCCCTCAGCCTTTATGATCTCTATAGTGTCCAGGTCACTGAACTATTCAGACCCTCTCCAACATCCAATTGTGTATCCACTAGTCTATGAACAGTGTCAGGAAGCCTGCCTCTGCTAATGACAGGTTGCAGAGTAGCAGCCGTGTTAGTCTGTATCCGCAAAAAGAATAGGAGGAATTGTGGCACCTTAGAGACTAACAAATTTATTTGAGCATAAGCTTTCATGAGCTACAGCTCACTTCATTGGATGCAACATGAGCATCCAATGAAGTGAGCTGTAGCTCACGAAAGCTTATGCTCAAATAAATATGTTGGTCTCTAAAGTGCCACAAGTACTCCTTTTCTTTTTGCCTCTGCTAGTATTCTTTGTTTTCCCTAAGCAGGGGAGGAAATGGACCTGACTCTTGTCAGTTTCACAACTGCCCACATTTTTCTTAAGAGAAGCAGTGAACACTGACAAAGATTAAGGACACTTTTCACTCTGTTACAGCATGAAAAAAATGTGATGAGCAGCATATGTACTGGAACCGTCTGCAGACTCAGGAAGATAACACTACATTGTTTATATGCAGTTCACATATGGAAGGTTATCTTCACACATACAAGGCATGGAAACTTTATTTATTATTATTTTGCTTCATGGGCAGGTTTAAAATATAAGTTTAAATTCTGCAAAAGCTGATGGTATCCACTTGGAAAAGCTTCGTACTCATCATGAGTGAGTAGACTGGGGGATTTTTCAAGCCATGCCTATACGATTACAGTCTAGTAAGAGAGAATGAAGAATATTTAAGAAAAGAAAATTACACACAGTATATATTTTCACTTCAGATTCCAGTAGAAGTTAGAAAGGTTGTATTTAATGAGACCTATTGCCTGTCTACATTCTTTCTTGGGACATCTTCAGCAATTCACTAACACAATTCTATTAAGCAGGAATATTTGTAAACTGGGTTAAGAGGCACAGCAGAAAAAAATCTGTTCCTAAAAGCTGTATTCTTTCCAATGTTGCACCGATTATAAAGTAGAACTGACAACAATACTAATAAAGCTAAGATAGGATAGTTCAAGATCCATTAAAAAAAAAAACTCAACAACAGAACACAATGGAATGATCATTCCCTTAAATCAGTGATTTCCCTGAAGCAAAAAAAGGCTTTTTGGATTACATAAAGAGTAAACTTGGCACCACTTCATTTAAGTGCTGGGCCTAGTTAGGAAATGTCTGATATAATGCCAACAATGGGCAGTAAAGCTGAAGCACATCAGTTGATTAATGGGCAAGAACCATGCTTTTTTGTGTGTTTGTACAGCATCTAGCACAGAGAAACAAACATTTTTCAAAAGTGTAGTCTACAAACTGGATTTGGGGCCAGATTCTTTCCTCAATAAGATTTTGTGTGCCTATCTTATGTTCAGTCTTTATGTTTACAAATCACATACATTATTTAATAGTACAATACAATAACTTCTGTTCTTATCTTATAATTCATCTTACATAAACCCAGCATTAAGGTGGCAGATCTTATGGAAAAAGCACATGCAGTTTTTCTTAGGAATTCTGAATGTTTAGTGATGGTTTCAATTAGGCTCCTCTGTTTGTATGCATATGGATTTCACTGGATTTTTTTCCCTACGAACAGCCTTTATGTTGAAAAAACACACTCAGTATACACAGTAAGTGGAACTCTCATGAGATTTAGCACTTCTGTAAGTGGGAATAATTCCTAATTGACATGATTGGGCCGTTAGTGACACCTGTGCAGCCCCACTGAAATATAGGGGGCTGAAGGGGTATAACTTCGTAGTGTCAGATTTTAAGGCCAGAAGAGACCATCTGTTGTCTGTATATTACAGACCACAGAATTTCACTCAGTTATCCATTTTTTGAGCCCAATAATGTGTTTGACTAAAGCATATCTTCCAGAAAGGCATCCAGTCTTGATTTCAAGACTCTTAAGAGATGGAGAATCCTCTCCTTCACTTGGTAGTTTGTTCCAATGGTTAATTGGTTGGTTGATCGCGACTGGAGGTGCTGCGAGTTAATCACCTCTCTGTTAAGAATTTCTGCCTTACACTAATTTGAATTTGTCTAGCTTTAGCTTTTTAGCCATTGGTTCTTTGCTAGATTAAAGAGCTTGTTAATATCTGTTATTTTCTCCCTATGAAGATGCTTATACAATATAATCAAGTCACTTCAAACTTCTTTTTGATGAGTTAGAAAGATTGAACTCCTTAAGTTTCTCATGGTAATACATTCTCTCTCAGCCCTCAAATAATTTTTGTGACTCTTTTCTGCATTTGCTCTGATTTTTCAACATCCAACACATAATTCTAGAATCTAGTATCTTACAGCAGCATTTCATTCTGTGGAATTCCCCTCAGCTGAATTTGGCCTTCAGTCTAGTTGTAATCGGATGTATGGGACCATATTGAGCAGAAGTCCATCTGTAGTTTAATTCATTTCCATTGCAGTGATATTTTTGTCTTCTAAAACTGATGCAGAGAAAGTTTGTTTTCTGGAAAGAGTTTTAGAGAACTGCTCAGACCACAGAGCATGAAAGACAATGGATCTCTGTGTCAGGAAGGTGTTGCTGAATGATTGATTCCCCAAAGGCCATACATGGAGTTGAGCTCATGGATCAAGCAGAGAGTATGACCCTAAATTGATATCAGAGGAAGCCAGCAAGTTAAATGAAGTTTCCTTTTTTTATTGGTCATGCTGGGCATGGCCCATTATCCTTAAATGGACTGGGCAGTGATTGTAGAGAGAAGAACAGGATATTATCTCCATCCAAGCTTCTTATATTCTCCAGAGCAAAGACCATGCAATGCAACCAATAAACAGAGCAGTTGTAAAAGCCAGCTTGGCTCCTCCTTTCCTCCCAGGAAAAGAAGACACAAACCTTTGAAAACTGACCAAAAAAAAATCCATTAAGACAAAAATCATTCAGGCAAGTAAAAACTGTCCAAAGAACTCATGTTCAAAGTTTTTACAAACCTATTCTAAATTAAGGTCAGTAAGACTGATCCTCCACGGCCACTCTTTGTGCATTCATTGTACAGCTATGCCAAAGGAACGTTAAGGGGATGGAAAACATTACTGAATGAAGAATTGTGGTTTCATAGCATTTCAGATTCACTTCATACAAATGGAAATGATAAATAAAGGGACAAAGCAGTGGGAAAATCAGGCCTAGTGCAAGTATATGGTTAAAGCATCACTATCTCATCACAAATCTACTTGTCTACCCTTGATAGATCACATTTTGTCTCTCTGACATCTCCCTCCTACATGTCTTTCCATCACCTAAACTTTACTTGGCCAAATCCAATCTCCTTGGCTCAGATGTTGTAAATCAACTGAGCTCCATTAATTCCAGTGGAATTATGTTCATTTTCACCAGCTGAGGTTCTGGCCCCTTAACTTTTTTACCAAACTCTTCCAATTCCCACTTGCTCTATCTCTGGTGACAACACAGCTACCCTCCCCATACACAGACCAGTAACCTAGGAGCCATCTTTGCTGACTCCCTGTCTCTTGCCACATACATCCAGGTCGTGTCTAAATCCTCCCACTTCTTTCTCTATATATCTGTAAGATCTATTCACCTTATCAAAGCTCTTGGCTAGGCACTCAACATTCTCCGGCCTTGACAACTACAGCCTGCTCCTCTCTGGACTCTCTGCATCACCTCCCCCACCACAGTCTATTCAAAACACCTTCCGTACTCATCATTCTGACCATATCACTTTCCCTTCTTTGACTCCTTTCCCCATCTCCTCCTTTTCTACCATATCAAGTTCTCAACTTTTGTCCTCACTTCCAAAGACCTTCAGAATTAAACTCCTCCCAACGTATCCATACTTGTGCCTTACTGAGTTGCCCATGACTCTTCCGAGCAGGGTCATTTCTTTATTACGTCTTGTAGCACAATGGGGTCCTGATCCCGACTGTAGGCACTGTGAGTTACCACACTGGAGAACTCACAACATGTGAATTGCTCCATTCAGTCAGATAACAATAACATCCAGAATCATACATTTGTTGGGATTACTGGGAGGAATTCACCCCCTGCTGATGTAGAAGGGGTGTGTTTTGCACGCTCTGTACCACAGTACAAGCCTGGCTCCACAGGAGTCTTGTGGGCTGAAGATTCTTGGAAGAAATGTGGAGCCAATAAGTCGTGCCTCTGTGATCCCTCCGGGTAGATTTTCTAACAATGGAGGCTAGCAGCCTGGGTTCAACAGCAGAAATCAGGCATGAGTCAAATCCTGAGTGTTTATGTTTGATCCAGTCATGGATCAGAAACATAATGTAGCAATTTACTTTTTCCCCTCCCTCTCTTCCATTTCTATAGTTTTTTGTTAACTCTCTTCAGTGACGTTGTTAATAGACATCTATGCTATAGAATTATTCTACAAGCCTTTCAGCAATAGGTTCAAGGAGCTCAATATATTTAGTTTAACACAGAGAAGGTTAAGAGGTGCAGCCTGTATCAAGCAGAGTGCCCTGGTCTGTCCTGGGGCCAGTTTTGTTCAACATCTTCATTAATGATCTGGATGATGGAATGGATTGCACCCTCAGCAAGTTCACGGGTGACACGAAGCTGGGGGGAGAGATAGATATGCTAGAGGATAGGGATAGGGTCCAGAGCAGTGGTGGGCAACCTGCGGCCGTGGGCCACACACGGCCCGTCAGGGTAATTCGCTGGCAGGCCACGAGACAGTTTGTTTAGACTGACCATCTGCAGGCAGTGGGAGCTGCAGAAAGCGGCGTGGGCCACAGGGACCAGGAACAGTGAACCATGGCAGGTGGGCAGCAGTGACTGCGGATGGTCAATGTAAACAAACTGTCTCATGGCCCGCCAGTGGATTAACATGACAGGTTGCGTGTGGCCCACGGGCTACAAGATGCCCACCACTGGTCCAGAGTGACTTAGACAAATTGGAGAATTGGGCCAAAAGAAATCTGATGAGGTTCAACAAGGACAAGTGCAGAGTCCTGCACTTAGGATGGAAGAATCCCATATTCTACAGCTACAGGCTGGGGACCAGCTGGCTACGTGGCAGTTCTGCAGAAAGAGACCTGGGGATTATAGTGGACAAGAAGCTGGATATGAGTCAACAGTGTGCCCTTCTTGCCAAGAAAACTAACAGCACATTGGGCTGCGGTAGTTAGGAGCATTGCCAGCAGATCTAGGGAAGTGATTATTTCCCTCTATTCGGCACTGGTGAGGCCAGACTGGAGTATTGTGTCCAGTTTTGGGCCTCCCGCTACAGAAAGGATGTGGACAAACTGGAGAGAGTCCAGTGGAGGGCAACAAAAATGATTAGGGGACTGGGGCACATGATTTATGAGGAGAGGTTGAGGGAACCGGGCTTATTTAGTCTGCAGAAGAGTGAAGGGCAATTTGATAGCAGCCTTCAACTACCTGAAGCGGGGTTCCAAAGAGGATGGAGCTCTCCATCCTTCAAGGTTTTTAAGGCTCGGCTTGACAAAGCCCTGGCTGGGATGATTTACCAACGATTCTTCATCACTGGAGATTTTAAAATTATAACTGGATATGTGCTAGTTCCAAAGGATTTATTTTGAGGAAGTTCTATGGCCTGTGTCATGCTAGATGATCACAATGGCCTCTTCGGGCCTTGGAACCTATGAATCTAAGTGCTAATGGCATTTTTTCATGCCCTGGTATTTTATGTGACCTTACTGGACCTCCTTCTTATCCACAGTTCCTAGTTCTCATTAAATGGATGCTTCAATTTCTTTACAAAAGAGCACTCCTAGGCAAGATTTGCCTAGAGTAAATATATATCACAAGATTTTTAATTAAACAATATTCAGTTCCAAAGATTATTTACAAGCTTCACATTAGCATATACTTCAATAAATCAAATTGAAGAATGCCACTTAAAGAATCCTGTTAGTCTCACATGTGCACTCTGTCCTGCACGCTTTAGATAAAGTACAGCCTGGCATACAGGTAGACTGGCGACTACAATACCTATAGAAATAAATCTAAAGAAAAAATCTTACTATGCTGCTAGTCCAAGCAACTCATTGAACAGAACTGCCAAATCAGTTCCTATGAGGCACTGACTCATTTCCCAAGATCCTCTTGTCTTTGTGGCAATAATATGGTTTTGCTGTTAACCTGAGAGTGAATGCTGCATCAAAATCAATGAGATGTTCTTCATGAGCATCCATGTACTTAGAAAATTTTAAATGAGAGAGGATGTAACCCCTGGTAGAAATTATCAGGACCTTTACTTTTGGGAGTCTGGTCCTTTTAAATTACCTTTGAATCTGATTACTTAACTCTTCATCTCAATGTTTGTCAGAGATGGCTGTCTTTTTGTAGCTAAAGCAAAATTCACCCTTTCAAATTACTGACAAGTGGCACTGAACTATTAAAGTACTATATTAATACAGATTACACTGATTAATAATACTATTAAAAATTGATTCAATGGTGCTCTCATTTATAGCGCAGAGACAGACAAAAAGAAATACACAAAGAGGCAGAACACCTATTTTGTTCCTCTTGTGACAAAACAGAGAATTAACAGGTATTTTATTTTTAATGAATGAGAAATTTTGGAAAAACTTTTTAAGATTTTTAAATAATGTACAATTCAATATTTTCAAAGGGAAAAGCCTGTATGCCAAAGGCAGCTCCTGAAAAGTTCATAGATTCATAGATATTTAGGTCAGAAGGGACCATTATGATCATCTAGTCTGACCTCCTGCACAATGCAGGCCACAGAATTTCACCCACCACTCCTAAAAAAGACCTCACACCTATATCTGTGCTATTGAAGTCCTCAAATTGTAGTTTGAAGACCTCAAGGAGCAGAGAATCCTCCAGCAAGTGACCCGTGCCCCATGCTACAGAGGAAGGCGAAAAACCTCCAGGGCCTTCCAATCTGCCCTGGAGGAAAATTCCTTCCCGACCCCAAATATGGCGATCAGCTAAACCCTGAGCATATGGGCAAGATTCATCAGCCAGATACTACAGAAAATTCTTTCCCGGGTAACTTGGATCTTACCCCATCTAAAAACCCATCACAGGCCATTGGGCCTATTTACCATGAATATTTAATTACCAAAACCATGTTATCCCATCATACCATCTCCTCCATAAACTTATCGAGTTTAATCTTAAAGCAAGATAGATCTTTTGCCCCCACTACTTCCCTCGGAAGGCTATTCCAAAACTTCACTCCTCTGATGGTTAGAAACCTTCGTCTAATTTCTAATCTAAATTTCCTAGTGGCCAGTTTATATCCATTTGTTCTTGTGTCCACATTGGTACTGAGTTTAAATAATTCCTCTCCCTCTCTGGTATTGATCCCTCTGATATATTTATAGAGAGCAATCATATCTCCCCTCAACCTTCTTTTAGTTAGGCTAAACAAGCCAAGCTCCCTGAGTCTCCTTTCATAAGACAAGTTTTCCATTCCTCGGATCATCCTAGTAGCCCTTCTCTGTACCTGTTCCAGTTTGAATTCATCCTTCTTAAACATGGGAGACCAGAACTGCACACAGTATTCCAGGTGAGGTCTCACCAGTGCCTTATATAACGGTACTAAAACCTCCTTATCCCTACTGGAAATACCTCTCCTGATGCATCCCAAGACGACATTAGCTTTTTTCACAGCCATATCACATTGGCAGCTCATAGTCATCCTATGATCAACCAATACTCCAAGGTCCTTTTCCTCCTCCGTTACTTCTAGTTGATGCGTCCCTAGCTTATAACTAAAATTCTTGTTATTAATCCCTAAATGCATGACCTTACACTTCTCACTATTAAATTTCATCCTATTCCTATTACTCCAGTTTACAAGGTCATCCAGATCCTCCTGTAGGGTATCCCTGTCCTTCTCTAAATTAGCAATACCTCCCAGCTTTGTATCATCTGCAAACTTTATTAGCACACTCCCACTTTTTGTGCCCAGGTCAGTAATAAAAAGATTAAATAAGATTGGTCCCAAAACTGATCCTTGAGGAACTCCACTGGTAATCTCCCTCCAACTTGACAGTTCACCTTTCAGTAGGACCCGTTGTAGTCTCCCCTTTAACCAATTCCCTATCCACCTTTCAATTTTCCTATTGATGCCCATCTTATCCAATTTAACTAATAATTCCCCATGTGGCACAGTATCAAACGCCTTACTAAAATCTAAGTAAATTAGATCCACTGCGTTTCCTTTATCTAAAAAATCTGTTACTCTCTCAAAGAAGGAGATCAGGTTGGTTTGGCACGATCTACCTTTTGTAAAACCATGTTGTATTTTGTCCCATTGACCATTGACTTCAATGTCCTTAACTACCTTCTCCTTCAAAATTTTTTCCAAGACCTTGCATACTACAGATGTCAAACTAACAGGCCTATAATTACTTGGATCACTTTTTTTCCCTTTCTTAAAAATAGGAACTATGTTAGCAATTCTCCAATCATACGGTACAACCCCTGAGTTTACAGATTCATTAAAAATTCTTGCTAATGGGCTTGCAATTTCTTGTGCCAATTCTTTTAATATTCTTGGATGAAGATTATCTGGGCCCCCCGATTTAGTCCCATTAAGCTGTTTGAGTTTCGCTTCTACCTCAGATATGGTGATGTCTACCTCCATATCCTCATTCAAAAAGTTGTCATATCTGTTTTCTCTCAGCCAATTAATTGCCTTCTTGGGACTTGATTAGCTATTATCACAGACATGGGTTACCCCTAGATAGAATTAGATCATCCCTTTCTGCAGCACACTTGTGGAAGGAGCCAGGCCTGAGAAATAACTACCCACAGACAGGGAAACAGTGAAAGGAACTACACAATACTTTCCGGAGTGCCTCATGTCAAGGGAAAGGGGTCTGGGATGCCACAGAATTTGAAGAAGGCAGAGCTGCCTAACCCTATAAGCCTCTCGGATCCACAGAGAGCTGAGCCAAAGATAGCTGCTCTTCTCCATTGCGCCACTGTTCTCGCCTCCCACCTCATGCAGTATCATTCCACAAGGAGACATGGTGCAACTAGTTGGTCTCCCTGTGGCACCGTTGTAACAGCTGCAGAGGAGGTGCAGAGGAATTAATATAATCTCTGACAACATTAATTCCCAACCAATTTATCACATGAAACTTAGGTGCATCTGCCAGGACTATACTGCTCTGCCCCTCCCAAAATGAAACTCCATTGAGTGATTCCACTCGCAGTCCAGTGGAAACAAGAGGTGGTGGGCATGTGATGGTATTGCCTCCTTCCATACAGAGAGCGTTCTAGCAGATTTCGAGACCCTCAGTGGAAGAGTGGCAGGGATGAATTGGTCCATGGGTTTACAGTTAGACTACTGAGTTTAAGAGAATAAGATCTTTTAAATTGTTTGATAAATTAATTTACAGATAACAAGCAAAAGCAAAATCAAATTATTCATCAAGAAATCTGTCCTACCTTGGCGTCCCATTGCAGGAAGAGCTTTGATAACCAGTTTCACAGAGATTACCTTTGTGAAATTGCTTCTGTCTCCACTTCCAGATAGTTGGGGGTTACTTACTTGCTTTGAAGTAAAAAATATCCTTCATGTCAAATATGTTACAGAAGAACAAAGTCTGCAACACCATCGCAGCTCAAGTCCAAAAATATCCCTTCACTGTATAAACTTGAGGTCCCTTCAGTAGAGAACATAGCATTACTTGCGGAATTCTGGTTTCCTGGTCTGATAAGCTCTATTCTTTCTAAGCCAATTTCCTTCACTAAGTCCTCTTGTCTTGTTTTTCACAGAAATTAATCTATTACTGTGGGTGGCATAGGTATTGGTAGTGGGAATATCCCATTTTTTGTAAAGCAAGTGTGAAAAATGTATGCTAATAAAAGACATTTATCATTAAAGCACCGTAACTCCTAGATTTATTGAAGCGTACACTTGCAAGTTCAAAGAAACAGAACAGATCACTAATATTATGATGCTTGCTGCAAGATGAATGAAATGATTATTCAGGTTCTGAAGGAGGAAATGTTTTAATAGAAGTGCTGTATTGTATCTGCTAAAACATCTGAGGTAATATTAAAAATACAATTGTGCAGAAACAATTGTATGGAGCAAAAATAATCTTCAAGAAAGAAGTCAAATATACTTCTGTAACATGATTTAGGAAGAATGTATTTGCAACACTTAGTACACTTTCTCTCTTATGGGTGTTTTGCTAACACAGCAGAAAAACAAGCTAGTCAGTTAGCTTTCACCTCCCCATGCAGTACCAGTCTTTAGCAGGTGTGCCTCAAGGACTTTTCGGTCTTACTCTTTGAATCATTCTGTACACACTAATGAGCATCCCTCTTCAGCTTTCATTATTGGTCCCTGACAAGTCAACATAATAGGAATCAGCTTAACAAACTCTACTCCCCAGTGACGTGTTCAATTACCCAGGCTGTACTTCTCTGCAAGAGGTCTGAGGGGTTGCTAATTTAACATTGTCAAAAAAATAAACAGAGGTATCAGTTACCGTTCATCTTTTGACCCCCGAGTCACCAAAACTAACCAGACACATCCTAGTACAATGGATCAGCAGATTAAATGCTTAAAGACCTGAGTTTGTTTTTAAAATAAAATTAACTAACACCAAAAAAGTGGCTGAACTCAGAAGTCACATTTTATAAAGTAAGAAACTGGAAAGATATTGACACCTCGATAGCACATATCTGCTTCTATATTTCTACATTTTTCAAAACTGTTTCATTTCTCAGTTGCATAGAATGAGTTGTAGTATTTATTACTTGTTATTTACTGAAGTTTGACCACTGCATCACTTTGTAAAACAGAGGTCCAGCTGTTTCCTGTATCCAGAAATAGGTATAAGAAATATAGCACTTGTACAAAAAAACTGTATCACTAAAAAAAAATTGATGGCAAAAGTGATGAATACGGAAACAGAGACACAAGTGAATCTCTGAAAAAGAATATCTTCTGAGGATAGACAACTGTAAGACACAAGCCATATGTTAGCCACATAGAAACTTTCTGTAGCTTTGTAAGTGATCTAATCAAATGACTAAGAGCTGAACTCTTGTCTTGTCTATGCACTATAAGGGTTCTGTTGGTTTGTTTTTCAGGGGATGATGGAGATTATTTGGAATAAACTTGAAGATAGTAGACTCATATTATTAGTTAGAGCCGTACCTACTACATAAGGAGCTGTGCCAACCTATTTCACTCTGCTTAGAAATTACTTCAAAGTTTGTGGAAGTAAATGGGATTCTCATACATTTTAAGCCAAATGGGACCATTTTGATCATCTAGTCTGATCTCCTTTATAACACAGGCCCAAGAACCTCACCCAATAATTTCTGCATGAACTACTGCCTTTTCGTTGACTTCAGTAGTTTTAAAACAGCCTCTTTTACCAACAGACATTGACCCTATTTCACCATATTTCAGTTCCAAACCTCTCCTGATCCCAAACTCCGAATGGTGAAAATCTATGTGGGTTTTTATTATTACTCATTGTGAAACTTTATAAAGAAAATGTTTTAACTTTTCAGTACACTTGTGCAAAATATTCACAAAGATGGACAAAGCTACTCAAAATTTGCATTCTTTGAGCTAATCCTAACATATTTGATAATACGTTCACATACAAGGTAGGGCCTCCACCAGAAAACATTGGGAGGAGCCTCTAGAATGTTGTACAGCTGAATCAAATTGACATCCCTGACATCAGATGGATTGAGGAATTCTATTTGCACCTCAGAGGACAAGCTAACATGACCCAAGAGTTAGCAACTTTTCCTAATTCTCCTCTTAGAGCTGAAGCTAGACTATGGTCAGAAACCATCTGTGCTGAGGAATATGGCTAGATACTTTGGGGGGGGGGAGGGGGAGGAGAGTAACAACAGAAGCAGACTTTGGTAGAATAACCAGTCTGCTCTCCCAAAATAGAGGAGAGCATGCTGCAGAATCTGCTTCTACTCTAGACATTACAAATGTTTTTGATATTTGTGAGGCTAAGTTACAATGGAAAGGTGCAGGAAGGTTAGATCTCCAAACAAATTAGACAGATTAAGGGGGGATTCCTACTACTTTTATAGACTTTCACATGGCTGAAGCAGGTTCTTCAAAAGCATTGTGCCTGGATCTTTCCCTTCCAACAGGTGTACATAAGCATGTCTCAGTGAACAGTTTAGGAATGGTGCAGGAGAGGGAAATAAACTCCACAGCCTTGGTCTAGCATAGTTCTGCACAGGATAAACATTTCTTGCCCATGCTTCAGGATTTATCTCCCATATGACTCATATTGAGTAATTGTTTTATCATTCCTTTCTGTTATGCAGGAGAAGGAACTTGCTTCTGCAAGGCAGAGCGGGGTAGGGAATTTGGGAGAGACATTGTGGCGTGATCTAGAGACATCCGTGCCAAACCATTTGGCTGGATCTGACTTGTACTTCTGCCCATCTTTCACATGATAACAGTGGCTGACCCTGTAGCTCCAAAGTGGGGTATGTGTGGCAGAAGAAGCCCATACTATGTACTTTACTTTAACACAAAGTAAATAGGACACACAACAAAATGTGTTGAACTGTTCTTTAATGAAGATTCTGCAGGGTTGTGATAATTGGGTGTTATTACTGATGTGCCTCATTCCACCAAGTATGAGTAAAATTGCATACTCTTTTGATAATGTATAAGAAAAATGACTGCATATGTGTCTTTTCTGTTGTCTGAACATTCAAGGTTCAACAGATATCAATCTTGTTTCACTACTATGTAACAAGAGACAAATCGTGCGTGCAATTAAAGAGGGACTAAAATTCTTCTCTTTGAAAGTTCTACCAACAGCAAACACATTATACTCAGATTATGCCAAACACATCAAACCATAATAAGCCAGAACAGAAGTTGAAATAAGAACAGTTTCCCATTTAAATGTGTCACAACCCCTTTTACTATGTATTTATGTTGCACTTCCTGATGAAATCTTATCTCTTGATCCCACTACCAAGATACTAGATTTTTAAAAACTCAGTGTCAGAGAGAGAGAAAAGAAAAGAAAGCCACAAGAAAACAGTATTGGCAGCATCAAACCACTCTTACTGGTGCTGCAAGTTCTTCTGGTTTATTAACAAACAGTGAACAAAGTATCAACCAAACTTGTTCTGATGACCAGCGCTGCAACAATGCAGTTTTGTCAGCATGTGAAAACCAGTCACATAACATACACTCTGGCATTATCAAAACCTCTCTTTTTTTCCTATCTGCCGCCTGCCCTCATCCTCCCCACAAAATTAGACTCTAGTGGATATTTTACTGTAACACTACACAAACCTCACAGCACATTTTATACATAACAGCCGCAGCCACAATAAGACTGAAGTACCACAATTTCAGAAAGAGATGGTAGAAGTTAGCAGCCACCAATGAGCACTATTGTCAACTGGCTGTGATAGACATATCTATCAACAGTTGCTCACTGTGCAATAATAAAGAAAGCCATGACAAATCTAGAACCTGTCTTAGCGTATCAGCACATGAATGACATCTACAAGCAAAACAACATTTGTTGATCATCAAATGCCCTATTTGGAAGATCTACAAATTAGCTAGGAAATTACCAAAATCAACATAAAATGGAGCACAAACAAGAATTAAATCACTCATAAAACAGTGGCAAAATCTCATTCCATCCCCTACAATCTCCAAACAAACTGATCAAAATAGTTCCAACACTTAGTCCCAGAATACTGCGAGTGTATCTCAGACAAAGGAAAGAAAGTTGAGAATAATGATAAAGGAGGATTATGACATTATTAGTGATCTCTCTCAATCTTTCCATGGAAACATATGCAGAAGAGCAGCCTCCCAAACAATGAGACAGCTGTCTGGCAGATACGTGCTCAAACACTGTGCAGAGATAGGTAATACCTGTTTGTGTTCCACTGATGGTTTACCTGCACAGTACCTCATGTGACAACTGCTCATCTTAGGGGAGTCTGAGACAGAACAATATAGAGAAAAAACAATATTTAAAGAAGCCAAAAGTAGGTTAAAAGTCCCCCTACACACAATTTCCTTTTGCAGTACTTTTTCCTCCTCTTCCCATGTTTAGGATTGTTTAGAATAGGCAGCAGATGCTAGTTAGACAATAATTAATTCAACACTAGGCAGTCATTACAGTAATCTTAAGGAATTGCAGCTCTGTACTTTTTAGTTATCTAGTTAACCATAGCTAATTTGATAGTCTGCAGAGGTATAGCAGGTCAACAGCTTTAACACCTACTTCATTAATACCAAGATTTTCAAGGAGGAAATAAAAGAAAAAAGGAGACATAATAGGCCATCAACGATTTAAAGAATTTTCCAAATACATAAAACCCCGAGGTAAATGTTATATGAGATTTGATAGGGATTACTTCCCAGACTTGCCACAGTTCTTTTTGTGTGGAGCATAAGGCAGCACCCATTTAATGAAAGACAGAGATAAACTATTATACATAAAAGTGGAATAGGAAAACATATGCAATGATTACATATGGAAATCAAAAGTGAGCACAATAAGTCTATTTTCTGCTCAAGACAGCAAGAACTATACTCTACTTTTCCACATTCATAAAGCAGCACCAAAAAATGATCTAGAGAAAAAAAATGTCATGTTAAAAAAATACCCTTCTTCCTTACTCCCCCTAAAGTTAACATTAACTATAATCTGTTTAAATTTAAACAAATATCAAATTATTATAGCAAGTCTGTTTTAGTGACAGGGGACATTTCTAAACTCAACATGGTATACAATAGTAAAGACTTGCATATTTAGGGAGGTAAATGGTCTCTCCACAGAAGATGCATAGAGAGTGTATCATTAGCTTTTGAATGAGCATGTTTAATCCCCTCTTCTCTTGTGGCACATCTATTAACAGAAGGATCATTTACACCAGGAAGGCCCAGTTCCAGCAACTAAGTCAGGCTACAGGAACTTATTCCTTACTGAATGAATTATCACATGGACCAGTTTTAGTGGATGGACTATGCTAGTAATAGTGGATGGACTATTTAACTATTGCTAAATGTTTGGGTTTATGATTCTTGGGTCCTCCACTGAGTATCCCTGCATGAGACAATATACACCTTACTATGGAGCAGGGGTGCCCGCAGGGTGAACAGAGAGCATGTCATAAGGCCTGCGGCATACTTCAACACAAAATTCTAATGCCTGATTCATTAGAGTTTTGTCATGTTTACATCAATTTAGCTTACACAAGTGTGAAAATAGTCAATACCTACATAGAAGCAACCTATCTAAATACATATGAAAGAAGCTGAACTTAAAATATAAGCTAACAGACGTATTGGAGCATAAGCTTTCGTGCGTGAATACCCACTTCGTCAGATGCATGTAGTGGAAATTTCCAGAGGCAGGTATAAATATGCAAGCAAGAATCAGGCTTGGGATAATGAGGATTAGTTCAATCACGGAGGATGAGGCTGTCTTCTAGCAGTTGAGGTGTGAACTCCTTGGTGTTAGTCTATAAGGTGCCACAGGACTCTTTGCCGCTTTTACAGATCCAGACTAACACAGCTACCCCTCCGATACTTAAAATATAAGGCGACTTTATATCTTATTAAAATATGTTTAGAATGTTTGGCCCAGACAAGGTTGTGCTCAGGTTTTTGTGGCCCTCCTGTGTAATAAGGTTGGGCACCACTGCTATGGAGAGTTAATAAAGGTTCAACTTTAGCTTGGGTATTAGAGGCCTGTGCTTATGGAACATGTTGCATGCATGTCTTTAGCAGGTGACTGTTCTTCTGTGTGGATATGCAGATTTAAGCCATTACACACAGGAAGAGACAGTACCTGCCTGAAAAGTTTACAATCTAAATTCACAAAAGGTGGTTGGGGGGTGGAACACAAGGAAAGTGGTCAGGATGATGATGGGCAAATGACTTGCTAGTTCCATTTCCACCCTGAGTGACATGTAAATGGTGGAGTACAGGGTATCAGCATACGTACAGTGGGGACACTTACAAAAGTCATTTAATTTTTAGAGGCGTTAACAATTCCAGCAGATATCCATATACATAATATGAGGAATAACTCTAAAACTAGAATGGGTGCCCACTGTATAACTTATGTACACATATTATAGTTACATATTTTTATATATACTATAGACCTTTTTAACATGACCTGTAACAACTCTGCTGGATTTATGCTCAAGAAGCCCAAACCAATGAGCTAATGAAGAAGTATCCAATATGTCAAAGGATAGGGCCCAAAGTTTTATTAAAAGTTAAAGTAATGCTATCAAGGATAACAGACCTGAAATTCATATTGAAGAGAGGAAGGGGAAAACAGCCTTCCAAAAAGAGAGCTGTAACAGTATTAAAATCCCATCTGCTTCAATGAGTGACCTCTGAGCAACAAACCCAAAAGGATAATAGCTGGCAAATGGGGAGAAATGACAGAGGACTTCAGAAAACAGGAATCTCGTCAAATTCAATCTTCTTTTAGATAACAAGAATAGAATTGAAAGGAAAGGAAACAGACAATGTGATATACACAGAAGCCATTTAATAACAACAAACTCACCACTGCAGCTTTGGTGATGCTGGGTCACCCAGTCAACAAGCATTTCTTTTGAAGGAGCTGATCATTTATTTGCCAACCAAAGGACAGTTAAATGCAAAAATAAATGTAAGTTTTAAGGGAGAGCAAATACATTTGGGGGCCTGTCAGTCTTGACAGTGACCCTTTGAGAGGCTTGGTGCTCATAAGCCTTTGAGCTCTGGTTTGAAATGATAGTACTAAATGTTTAAGGGTATTTAAATTACAGACCTTGTTTAGTAAATGGAACAATTCCAAAAAACAACTATAGAAACATATGCAGCTAACCAATTAATATATATTTTGTGGTGATATGAGTATCATATGCTTTAAAACATTAATGACCATTTGAACTGTTAAATGTTAAATATGTTAACCCATTGGTATTAATATTTCCATTTCCCCTCAGTACCACTCACGAATCCAAAACAAACTATTAGTAATTAACATCAACAAGCACTCATTCTTGGAATCACTGGGCTAACCTCAGAGATACTATTTTCATATTATTAAGCAATTTTTAATCACTACATTTTTGTCATCTATCCACTAGGTTTCTGGATAATTAAAATTTCCAAATCCATAATATGATCATAACTCTGCTGTCTAGATTTATGAAATTACATATATATTTTTTTTAAAGTAGCTGAAGCTTAAATTGTCAGATATATAGCTCTATTTCTGCTTATGACAAAGCAATTGTAAGGGTCTTGCTATTACTAACAATGGAGATGAATTCTTTGGAATGCTAATGTAGTGATAAAAAAGGGATTTGAAATTCTTTACCCTACTAATTTTGCAGAGACACTCTACCTCAATTCAACCCTCATTTGTATGGATCCCATTACTTAGAGAGAGCATTTCTGAGCCTTCAGTTCCATCAAACAGCCCTTGAAGCCTGAGCAACAGTATAACTGCATTGGGTTGAGGTGGAGAGGGAGCAGCGTGAGGAGAAATCTAGTTATGTCAAGCGTGAAAAAACATTGACTTAAAAATCTCATCAAGGCTACAGTTTGCTTCCCCTCCCAGCCCCACCTGCTCCAAGTTAAGTGAGTTTGGCCAAATCTCTCGATAATTCTGAATTGTGACGGAAGTAAATATGGGATCCCTCCAGATTTGTTCTTATGATTGTTCTACTCTATTTAATCTATTAATATCAATAAATGCAATGTGTATTTAATTGTTGTTCATAGTCAAGGCCAGCTGATGTTATATATTCTAACAATCTGTGATAAAGCATGAACCTAAATGGGAAAGAAAATCTCTTCTCTACACAGATTCTTCACCGTTTAAAGATTGGTGGGCATGCACAGTGCAGTCATTCTGAACAGCATTCTCTCTCATGCACATTAATATTGCTTGTTGCACTTGTTTCTTCTAAAGTTGACCTTATTACATCCACCCAACATCACATTTGCCTAATTGCCCTGTACATTTGCACTGGCTTGGAGTCTAAAGTATCTTGGACTTCTATCTGAAAGTTTTAATATCCACATCTATTTTTAAGTCTAACACTCAGAGAAGTCTTCAAGCAAGATTAGAAAGTACATTGCGCAATTGCCCTTAGGTTTCCTTCAGTGTTAATGTGGGAAGAATAATGAAAATTGAAGATACAGATAATCCATACTACTCCTGTGCAAAAGGTGTGGTGAAAGACAACACCGCAGGCTCACTGCACAGGTAGAAGTAATTGTAACAATGCGCAGGAGCATTTGTTAATACAGCCTACAAACTACAAAGGAGCAACATAAAAGAAAAGGACCTTTTTTTTAATGAATTCACAACTAGTCCAGACAAGCATGATGCTAAATTATTAGCAAGATACGTGACATCCCAAGTGACTGTGCTATTCTGTGCTATTAAATTCTGTACTATTAAAACTAAAGGATGTTTACCATGCTGCAGTACTTCCCTTCAGTCACAGTATTTGTATTATTCCCTACACTAAGAAAGGAAAATGCGACAAATATTGCACTCATAAATGGAGGCGTGTCTGTATTTAAAACCCACTACGGTATAATGAACTCAGTATCCAAGGTTGTTGCTGCACCATCCAATTTAAGGAGGTCCAAATCTCTGCTTGGGATCTATTATGACTGGCACTGTTGAAGATTACCTCACAAAATTCTGCATTAATGTCAGATGGTGGAGAATTTGTTCAATCCCCTAATTTAGAGTCAGGTTCTGCCAACTTCACACAAGTTGAATTGTACATTCCTTCATATGTAGTTCCATATAAAGTCAATGTGCATTTTATCATAAGTAATGGTTGCATTCTTCAAACTGTGAGAATCTCAGGTGCATCCCAGACAAACATTCCAGGCCCAAATGAAACAGATCACTAGCAATGTCCTGAAGTGATAGCCAACAAATAGCAGCGCTCTGCTGATACTTACCCTGACAGTCAACAGGGTTAATTAATACAATGGCTCTTTTTGCTCCCATTTTGCTTGTTGAGCATCAGTTAAATATAATAAAGTCACTCTGGCTGATTAGCACCACAGTAAAACCTCAACCTGGCTCCAGAGGAATTGATTATAAAGTGAAGAATAAGGTTCTAGGCCCCGGCATCCCATATCCTCTCACACGTTTTGATAAAGCGAGAGCTACTGTAAAACCAAAAGGCAAAGCCATACTTTTTACAGATTTTATTTTTTAAATGACTTTTTATCACAAGTTATATAGTAACAATACTTGTAGTCATAAAGAATCTCCAATCCAGGATCTCAAAGTGCAGTCAACACAAAGGGAAGATTAATTAATCCCCACAACATGCTTATGGGTAAAGCTAGGTCATCAAAAAAAGAGAACATTTTCTGTGAAAATTGTCACAAAAAAATGTGTGCCTTCTTTTTCTGTCACCAAAAAAAAAAAAAAAATCAGAATTTGAAATTTAACAGCAAGCTCTATTTATGAAGTAGGTATTAATACAACCATTTATCTAGTGGAGGTATTTATAAGCCATCTATCACTGTGGAATCTAGGCAGGAGGCACATTTCTTAGAGGAGTAAACTGAGACATAAAGAGGTTGTGATTTGCCTACATAGAAAAAGGAATCAAACCCAGGAGCCCTGCCACCCATTCTAATGCTGAGCAATGCTCTCTCCTAAGTGATGCAGGTAGTAGTGCCATCCTCACTAGGGACAACACTCTCCAAAGAGAATTCATACCCAATTCCAGAGAGAGAGAGAGAGATTGATAGTAAGATAGTGACATATCTTTAACAGGAATAATTTCTCTCAGTGTTTGAGAGGCACTGGTATCGACCATCTAATTTATTAAATGCATTATTATCCAATCAATCAACCAGAGAATGAGAAAAAAAAATTAGCTCTGCTATTTGCTTCTGGGGTCTCAGAGAAGTCTTTGGTCTTTTGACCTAAACCTGATGGCTTTTTATTATTTCTTTTTTCCTCACAGGTTCTACATTTGTCATGGCTTTCTTTATTACTGCACCGTTAGATTCAATTAGATTGGAAATTGTTTAGGCAGCACCTAGCACAATGGGACTATTAGGACCCTTGGATACTACTGCAATATTAAAAAAACAGTGTAGAACAAATTGCATCACATAGGGTAAGGCAGGGAGAGGGATGAATCAGGAGAGGACTAGGTGTGCGTAAGATGCACAGTTGCAGGAGGGTACCTGGACTATAACAAGACCGAAGGACAGATAGGAAGGGATGAGCTCATATCGAGCTTTTATGAATGAAAATACCCAAATACTCAATATTTTTAAAAGGGGAAGGGGAAACATAGGCAAAGGTTTAACATAACACGCCTCCCCCCCAGAAATCGGGGCATTGATCCTGCATTGAATCTGCATGGTTGGATGTTTCAAATGAGCAAGGGTATTAGAATCAGGCCTCAAATGTGTAAACAGTGCAACTAAGGAAGGCTTCGGTGTGCACATGTGTGGCTAGCCAAGGTGCATAGAGAAATTTAGTAAAGAATAAGGACAGAGTTCATCTAGTAAGGAAGGCTTTTGAAAAAACTGTATTTTACTCTATATTTGAAAAATAGTCTGCAATCAGGTAATTAAAAACTGTTATAAAACCAAGTGGACAGAGTTAAGAGTGTGTGAGAAACTTTAATGTTGTCATTTCCTGATTTCTGACTGCTGAACCATGCAAGTCTGACTTTGCCTTCATAATATTCCTTTCTTTCTTTCTTTCTTTTATGGGGATGATAAAAATATTAAAAATTATATCCCAGAAGTCTGGAACAACATACTAGATTGAAAGATTCCTGAACTCTCAGATGTTATACGTTTAACAAAATGCAAGGTGGCTACAAAATCATGATGACTGCAACTGCGTTGGAATGTACCAAGATGAGCAGTTTTGCTTTTTTAATGTACAATCCCAGCTGAAAATGTATTATTCATGCATTAGGGAGGAAATATGGATGCTGCCAATTCTTGAAATCAAAAACTCTGAATTAGGTCCTCGAAGAATTAATTACAAGGGAAAGAAAGTGTTCTGGTATTTGTATATAGACTGACTAGTTCAAATGCAGACTGCACCTTCACCAAGACCTCAAGAAGTGAAGAACAAGGAAACTAGTAGTCAGGAGAAAATGGCCTTAAAGGTGTGAGTTTGTTCCTACTAGACATAATTCCAGCTCTTGAGAAACTAAAGGATCAAAAGGAAAAAAAACAACATGGCGGGTGGGCCAAAACCCCTGAAGTCAATGCTTCCATTAAATTAATCACAGCTTGTGAGACTGCTAGCCCCTTTGCAGCATGCTCCACTTCTGAAGCATTCCATTTACTCTGACAATTTGCTTGAACAGAGCCTCTGGCTTCTTGTCCCTCTCCTCAGATTCCAGTCACTTGCTGTTCTGTTAATTCAGAGTCCATATTACTTACAAGAAACACTGTCGCTCTTTAACATAATACTACAATTAGTATGATCGCTCTGTCAAAAAATTCCAATAAAAAAAAAAACAACACACACACAAACCTCGAAGCACATGTGCTGATCTAACTGCCACCATGCATGACAGAGTTTATACAAAAGGCCTCAACTAATGCATAACTCCAATTAACATAAAGGTTGCTAAAAGAAACAGGAGCATACAAAAACTCGGTTTTAAAGCTAATTGGGAAAAATCTGCTTCTAGACTGCATGGAAGTCTGACTAAATGTTTTCAATAGGCTTTTCAAGTAAAGGACCCTGAGGTAATAAAAGAATATATTGTTTCCATTTCCAAAGGATATAACTTATAGTTTCTTTAAAAAAATATCATAAAGGAGGAGATGTACCGTATAAAAAGGGAGGGTCACATACCTTATCTGCCTTCTTATGACACTGCTGACATCAACAGTGAAGGCATGACTACAGCTCCTGTGTTTTTTCCCCCTCTCTATTAGTTTTATGAGATTGGCTAAGATTTACATGAAAGGTTGCTGATCACCTAAGGCAAATAGCATGATCAAATAGATTAAATTAAAAGCAACCAGCCTCGACAAGAAATACGTAGAATGAGGATTCTATGAATGACATACTCATCTACTGTACCTGTGTACTGTAAATCATCAAAAGGATTTCTTGATGGTGCCAGACATAGTCATCTGACTGCTAAAATATTATAAGTTTAAACACTAGTTTTTCAGAATAATTAGCCTTTCAGTAGTTGAGAGCGAGGATATTCTTTAAAAGATTTTTTTCCCTTTCTTCCTCCTTCCCTCCCGCTTTCATATTCAAACACTTGGGGCAAGGCAATTTGACAC
Organism: Lepidochelys kempii; assembly: GCF_965140285.1. Lineage (NCBI taxonomy): Eukaryota > Metazoa > Chordata > Testudines > Cheloniidae > Lepidochelys > Lepidochelys kempii. Next base: position 27,750,476 of record NC_136381.1, on the reverse strand, counting down.
TGGTTTCTGTAACAAACCTGGTCAGGCAGGATTTCTCACACACCCTGCACAAAAGGCTAACCTCTCACAAAGTACTTATTTCAGATTTACGTCAAGGTTGAGTGAACTGCAGCCAGGGAACTGAGCTCAAAACACAATGTAAAAGGCCCCTGTGCTAATCACTAAGCCAATGGTTTAGTTGGAGGGCAAATTAAAAAAAATATATCTTTGCACTGCTTCATTTCCCTTAACACAACTATACACTTAACAAAAATGATCCTTACACAATAATAATTAAAAGGCCAAGCCCCTAAAAGTGTTGATATGTTTTTAGTGTAACTCTTAAAATACTTTATTTTGGGTATAAAAAAATGGGATTGTTATGCCGCTACGAATCTTGGCTTCTTTGTGTCTTTTGCTGATGGTGATATATTAATGGACTGGTTAGATGACGCTGTAACTCAGACATCAATCACAGTTGTTGTCACAAACCATTTCCTAGGACGAATAACCGGTATTGGATTAGAATGTGATTGTCAAAGGTGACACCCTGTTAGACAAGCTAACCAATGAATTAAATGACTGGCAAAGTCTGATAGACCTTGTCCAGACTAAAATATAAAGTGTGTTGTTAGAACGTATAAACTAAATCTAGGGTACACAATGCACACTGCTCAAAAGCTTGTCTCTCTCATCAACAGAAGTTGGTCCAATAAAAGATATTACCTTTTCCACCCTGTTTGTCTATGCTAGGTATTTAGAACATGGTAGTTAGAACAATATGTTCTATCACCACAGCTTTAAATCATAATCTAGACCAGGGATCAGCAACCTTTGGCATGCATCCCTTCAGGGAAATCCTCTAGCAGGCCAGGATGGTTTGTTTACCTGCAGCATCCGCAGGTTCAGCCAATCACAGCTCCCACTGACCGTCGTTCACCATTCAAGGCCAATGGGGGCTGCAGGAAGCGGCACGGGACGCGGGATGTGCTGGCCGCAGCTTCCTGCACTTTGACAACGGTTTGACAACATGCTCTACATGTTTGACACCCATTCTTGGTGGGTTTTGAATGGATTCCCAAGTAGTCTCCAAACATCCCAACGTGGTTCTTTACTCCTAGAGAGCAAGTATCAAAAGCTAGCTCAAATTATGCCTGCATGTAAATTAGTTTCAGGAATATTCTCACAGATCCCATTTCTTCAAGTTAACACTTTAAACAGCTGAAGAAATATAAGATTCTCCGAATGAAAAAGATGAGATGAAGAACAAATGTAGACACTAAATGATCTTTTCACCTCAAGTGCTGCAAGGTGTCACAGTAAAGCAGCACTGGGAAGCATACATCATATTCTTTGTAGAAAATGCATTGGCCCTGTTCTTCCAAAGGGATCGTAGCAGCCAGTCCTTTATGCCCCTGCAGAGACCTGTATGCCCCTTTGGAGGGTAAGAGGGGAGGAAAATGATGAATTATAATTTCTCCACTGTGAATCACTTTTGTGCTAAATTTGACCTACATTACTTGGTGTGTTGTAAATCTTTTATCACATTGTTAACATTACCATTATTTCATAAATTAGGCAGTGTGTTTATTCAGTGGGAAGAGATATCATATATGCTTAGTGGATCCAACTGCTCAAGGAACTTTATTACACATAATCTCACTCTTACACTTTCCTGTGGAGTAGTGTTTCCCAAACTTGGGACGCCGCTTGTTCAGGGAAAGCCCCTGGCGGGCCGGGCCGGTTTGTTTACCTGCCACGTTCGCAGGTTCGGCCGATCGCGGCTCACACTGGCCATGGTTCACCGCTCCAGGCCAATAGGGGCTGCAGGAAGTGGCGGCTGCTATGTCCCTTGGCCTGTGCCGCTTCCCGCAGCCCCCATTGGCCTGCAGCGGTGAACCGCAGCCAGTGGGAGCTGCGATCGGCTGAACCTGTGGACGTGGCAGGTAAACAACCCGGCCCGGCCGGCTAGGGGCTTTCCCTGAACAAACGGCGTCCCAAGTTTGGGAAACACTGCTGTGGAGGAATAAGAACACGGTATCGCAGTACTGGTTTTCCAGTTGCTCTCCGATGTCAGCTTTAGGGGAGAAAGGAAACATACAAATGAGATAAGAGATATATTAGTCAATGAACAGGACACAACAAATATCATTTAAGAATTAACAGTATAACCATCCTGTAACTCCAGTAATAAACATGGAGATGTTATGAAAGGTTTTCCCCATATTGCTGCAAGAACCCCAGCTTCTAAGCATTAATTGTTACCCTGTAGTTTTGGGGTGGGGAAATTATCTGCTGCTATAAAGATATTCTTATAACTATAAACAGGAAACACATTACTTCCCCTAAAAAGGGTAAGACCAAACTTTTCTCATTAGACTCTCTCAAGGGTTTAAACCCACTTTGCTGCCTGAAGATAATTAGCAGCACCAGCACCAGCTCTATCTTGGAGAGCTTTAAAGGAACAGATCCCCTTTTTTAAAAACTCAGTCCTGGAATATTATGTATGTCAGTGGTGTGGAAAAACCCAGGGAAACACTACTGCCATGAAGAAAAGGAGTACTTGTGGCACCTTAGAAACTAACCAATTTATTTGAGCACAAGCTTTCGTGAGCTACAGCTCACTTCATCGGATGCATTGAGCTGTAGCTCATGAAAGCTTATGCTCAAATAAATTGGTTAGTCTCTAAGGTGCCACAAGTACTCCTTTTCTTTTTGCGAATACAGACTAACACGGCTGTTACTCTGAAACCTGTCACTACTGCCATGGAAAGGGATCAGTTAAAGAGGGGTTGTGCAACAGCATAAAAGGAGGATTAGAGAAAGCCATTCTTATAAGGAAACAATGGAACGAAACTTTGACACACTCAAAAATTGCCACCCAAACCTGGCCATTTGGAGGCACTTTCATAGAAAATTGCACATGTCCACTTTTGCCCTTATTAATATCGTAGTATATATCAGCTATCTGCTGTATGCAATCGTCTTCTAGAAACTTGAAAAATACTCCCCCCACTGCCTTTCAACTTGCAAGCTGTCTTTTCTTCTTGTTTTGAATGGAGCTGAAATTAACATGGCTGATACTTGTGTAACAGTAAACTCCTTAGCTGGCTGTCCCCAGCTTTGTTTGTACACCAGCATCACTGATCGCTCTCAGTTCTGAAATCCATGCATGTTCACTAACCGCTGGCGTGGAAACAAGCGGAGAATATTCGTGTTGTGAGTGCCCCAAAAAAAACAGGTGTTTGGCTTGTTTTAATTTGTCTCTGAATGATTGGTGCTTGGGGGCAGGATAAGATTAGGAAACCCTTGGATGGAAAGTGCTGTAGTACTGCGAAGTGTTATTAATTAATAATAAAATAATTTCTGTGCTTTTGAAACCAGCTCACGGTGTACTACGGGCCAGATTCTCATTTACACTACAAGCTCCTTATACTGCTCTGGCACTTTGTAAAGGACCCTGACTTTAAAACATCTTTACGCTCTTAGATCAGTGCACAGTGACATTAGTGAAAATCTGGCCCTATCTGTTTTGCTTTACACATCTCCATAGAACTTTCCTCAATATGACAGATTCTCAGTGTCTGCACCCCAAGATTTCTGCCCATTCTTGTATCCAAACTGGGTGATAGGTGCATGTATAGCGAAGATTACTGCATCATGAGAAACTGGTCACATAGCCCTTTTTGCTCATCATTTGAAGCATTCTATTCTTTTTTTAACTGCTATCTGCACCCATCACTTAATCATAAGCAATTAGCAGGAAGACCTCACTAACTTTTCAGTTTTACAGTTCCAAATTATAGCATCCACCATGTACGCTGAAAAACAGTTTTCATCACACATACCTCAGAGATTGTTATGTCTGTGTCATCTAAATGAGGTTCTTTGTAAAAAATCCATGTCCTGCATGTTATTACCATATACAGTATGCTAAGAAAGCCTGAGGCAGATCTAACTATGCATTAGTTAGGCAGCTCTAAAGGGCTTTCTTTAAAATTCATATACAATGTTTTATGTCAAATCCAGGTGCTCCCGTGCTTGTTTATTCTAACTATATCTGATTCGCACAGCCCTCAGGTATAACAGAGAGGCTTTAACATGCACACAGGATAAAAGTAGTTTAATGATTTGTAACTGTGCACACTTCACTCACTAAAAATATGATGTGCAGTGGGGCTTCTGTTGTTGTTGTTTGATTTACCGACATTACAACTAAATGTGTCAACATTTAACCTCTAAAGGCCTCATCTAAAAGTAACAATCACATAATGGAGACTCAGTTGTTTTTCAATCCTAGAACCCTCCTCTGAATGTACTCAGAAGGATGTCACTTTTCAAGGTGTTTTTCTGTATTGCTGGTGCCAGTAAGATGCCTTGGTGCCTAACAAGGTCAGCTCCCAGACTGCTGCGCTGGGCATCACAAAATGCGGAAGAGATGACCAGCCCTCTGTGGAGATAGAGGCGGTTAGGGACTATTTAGAAAAGCTGGACGTGCACAAGTCCATGGGGCCGGACGAGTTGCATCCGAGAGTGCTGAAGGAATTGGCGGCTGTGATTGCAGAGCCACTGGCCATTATCTTTGAAAACTCGTGGCGAACCGGGGAAGTCCCGGATGACTGGAAAAAGGCTAATGTAGTGCCAATCTTTAAAAAAGGGAAGAAGGAAGATCCTGGGAACTACAGGCCAGTCAGCCTCACCTCAGTCCCTGGAAAAATCATGGAGCAGGTCCTCAAAGAATCAATCCTGAAGCACTTGCATGAGAGGAAAGTGATCAGGAACAGCCAGCATGGATTCACCAAGGGAAGATCATGCCTGACTAATCTAATTGCCTTTTATGATGAGATTACTGGTTCTGTGGATGAAGGGAAAGCGGTGGATGTATTGTTTCTTGACTTTAGCAAAGCTTTTGACACGGTCTCCCATAGTATTCTTGTCAGCAAGTTAAGGAAGTATGGGCTGGATGAATGCACTATAAGGTGGGTAGAAAGCTGGCTAGATTGTCGGGCTCAACGGGTAGTGATCAATGGCTCCATGTCTAGTTGGCAGCCGGTATCAAGTGGAGTGCCCCAAGGGTCGGTCCTGGGGCCGGTTTTATTCAATATCTTCATAAATGATCTGGAGGATGGTGTGGATTGCACTCTCAGCAAATTTGCGGATGATACTAAACTGGGAGGAGTGGTAGATACGCTGGAGGGGAGGGATAGGATACAGAAGGACCTAGACCAATTGGAAGATTGGGCCAAAAGGAATCTGATGAGGTTCAATAAGGATAAGTGCAGGGTCCTGCACTTAGGACGGAAGAACCCAATGCACAGCTACAGACTAGGGACCGAATGGCTAGGCAGCAGTTCTGCGGAAAAGGACCTAGGGGTGACAGTGGACGAGAAGCTGGATATGAGTCAGCAGTGTGCCCTTGTTGCCAAGAAGGCCAATGGCATTTTGGGATGTATAAGTAGGGGCATAGCGAGCAGATCGAGGGACGTGATCGTTCCCCTCTATTCGACATTGGTGAGGCCTCATCTGGAGTACTGTGTCCAGTTTTGGGCCCCACACTTCAAGAAGGATGTGGATAAATTGGAGAGAGTCCAGCGAAGGGCAACAAAAATGATTAGGGGACTGGAACACATGAGTTATGAGGAGAGGCTGAGGGAGCTGGGATTGTTTAGCCTGCAGAAGAGAAGAATGAGGGGGGATTTGATAGCTGCTTTCAACTACCTGAAAGGGGGTTCCAAAGAGGATGGCTCTAGACTGTTCTCAATGGTAGCAGATGACAGAACGAGGAGTAATGGTCTCAAGTTGCAGTGGGGGAGGTTTAGATTGGATATTAGGAAAAACTTTTTCACTAAGAGGGTGGTGAAACACTGGAATGCGTTACCTAGGGAGGTGGTAGAATCTCCTTCCTTAGAGGTTTTTAAGGTCAGGCTTGACAAAGCCCTGGCTGGGATGATTTAACTGGGAATTGGTCCTGCTTTGAGCAGGGGGTTGGACTAGATGACCTTCTGGGGTCCCTTCCAACCCTGATATTCTATGATTCTATGATTCTATGATTCTAAGATTTGGACCAATACCATCAAAGATTTCACATAAGCCACCAAAGAGAACTTCTGGTCACTGTTTATCTGATTTAAACATGTGACTCATCTTTACATGTCATAGATACTAACAGATTTACTATAATTTGATGTCCCCTTCACAGTTTAGGATAGGACTGTAGACATGCTCACTTTAAACAAAAAGGAGGGTATGGAGGAATACATAGGCACAGAAACACTTGTTTAAATGCTGAACAAAATATTACTGCAATAAGCTTGAAACAGTCATTTAGGTAACTTCTCCAGGTGCTGCCTTAACTTCCCGGTGCAGTTCTCTCCTTTCTGTACACAGCTCTTCTAAACCTTGATTTGCCTCAAATCTCGTATGGTTCGAGTTTCTCTGACTGTCTACCTGTTAACCCAGTGGTGAGCAACCTGTGGCTGGTGGGCCACAGCTTTCCCACCACTGAGTTAATCCATTCAAAGGAAAAGTCCCCTTACTCACATTGAAGGACCCAGTTATCTCCCCACACCTTCACTAACGTACACATCTCACTCCCTCTGTTTTCCTCCCAGGTAACCTTTCTGGACCTCTCTCACCCTCAAACTTCTCAAAGTGGTCTCCCCAGAGAAAAGTCTGCTTTCAGTTTGGAACTATGTCTCTCATTTTGTCTGTCCTCTTAACAAAACACTCAGCTTAATACTGCTTTAGACATACTTCTAGAATATGACTAAAATTACATTCTACATGAACAATAATGAAAATATGGCTGAATTCTCCCAAGGCCATACATCACTTCTTTCTTCAAAGAAATGTCACCCTAGACATTTAAAATTGCATTCAATGAATCGACTATTCACTTAAAAAATAATTATTTTATGGAAAACTACACAGTTTCAGCCATAGTCCTAGAATCTCACAAGCATTTTTGTTGGAAGCCAAACTGGTATTTCTGATCAGCAGACAAATTCTCTCAAGCAGCAGCTGATGGAAAGGTCATTGAATGCAGGGGTGCGCTAGCTCCTCTATTCGGAGGCATCATGGCTGTTAGCATAGCTGGCCCAAAGGGTATGTCTACACCACAATTAAAAACCAATGGCTGGCCCACGCCAGCCATCTCAGGCTTGCAGGGCTCGACCTTGAGGGCCTGTTTAATTGCGGTGCAGACATTCGGGCTCTCCCTGGAGCCCGGGCTCTAGGACCCTGTAAGGTGGGATGGTCCCAAAGCTCTGCCTGTAGTCTCCTGTCTTGTTGTTTGTTTCTTGTTTTTGCCTCTGAGCTCATCCTTTAGCCCTTTTAGTTGATATTCCAGCTTACATTTCAGAATACGGCAATCACAAGACGTTACAAGATTCCACTGAAGCTGTTTACTTGTACCCAATTCCTGTTTTGAGTTTCACCTTGTACCCAAGAGCCTCTCTTCTACAATAGAAATTGTATCTTCCAAATACAATCTGTTTCCCTGGCTATATTCAGACAACTTCCTTAGGGGACTCTGCTTTCCAACTTTCCTTCTTGCTGCTGTCATTATACGGTTTTCCACAGCAATTTCAGAGGCTCTCTTCAGCTGTTCTCTCCATCCTTCTTTGTAGCTGGCATATTTATTACCCTTTTTGTTCACTACAAATGTACCCAAGTTATCTATGGGTAACCTTGGAGACCACACAAAAATCAGGAAAAATATACACTAACCAGTTGTGTCATGTCTGGTGCAGTTATAATCATGAGCTACTTGCTTTAGATAGTCCTTCCGATTCAATTTTTGTGCTCTATGTTGGTTACTAGAACTGGTTGAAAAATTAGAAAATTAAAATTTTAACACCAAACAAACAAAACAAAAAATCACAAAAACGTCATCCTGCTTTCTAGCCAAATATAGAGCTGATCAAAAATTATTTCCCAATTATTATATTATTTTAAAATTTTCATTTTTTACAAAAATGGAATGAAGCTTTCACTACCATTTTTGCAAAAAATTCACCCGAATTGTCAATCATTTCTACTGGTAACATTATTAACAGAGTTTAGTTGACTCTTTCAACAGAGGTTTTTCTTGCAGATAGTTAAGGTGTGGTCTGGATGCTTTGTATCTCACAATACCATATATATTACAATATTAACATGTTTGTACAATAGTTGATCTCATGCTTTGTATCTATCCTGGTCATGGTGGAGTTTATGGTCCTGTAGATGCAGTTTTTTAAGTCACCAAGTTATCACAATGATAAATCAGTGCAGACAGGAGATATATTAGTCACTCTGGTGCATGAATTACATTTAAACTGTGCAGCATAAAACGTATGTGCAGAAATGGCTAAGAACATACTGCCAGCTAATGAAAAATAGCCCTAGTTCACAACTATGGCATCACTAGAGAGCTACAATGACATATTAGAATACCTCTAATGCATCAGAGCTGTGAAATATAGCTCCCTTCAGATGTCAAGCTATATAAAAAATAACCCCATGATTTTTTAATTTTTTCACTTGCAGATGACATTTAGAGTGTTGGTACTTTTCATATTTGGTGGTTCTTCAGCCACATTCACCTTAGTTGTAGCTGAGGAAGAGGGAAGTGCTCATGAATGTTCTTAAGGCATTAAAGGTATGATCTAGCTAACCGCTGATGAGACATTTTCAAAGATTTTAAAGAACCAAAAGATCAGATAGGCACCTAACTGGGATTTTGAAAATCCTACTACATATACTTATCTGCAGTTTAGTTAACAAAATACCTTAAAAATCTTACCCTTACTGTTCTTTACTTCACTCAAAGTCTATGGGAGCTCAAGCCACGCAGCCTTGGCCCTACAAGCCAATCAAAGTCCATTTTCTCAGTAAAAATGGCTTCTAAAACTACAGAAAGATCATGGGTATTTTCTCCTTTTGAGAACCAGGGAACAAACAGGATAGCCACAAAAACTTTCAAAACTGCAAAAACAAACAACATTCTCTCTTGAGAAATCATCTAGGTAATCTCCCTTAGAGAAAGAAATGTAATGTAAACAATATACATGGACATAATGTATAAATATTTTACTTTGCTGTTAAACATACATTACATAGAGCAGGAAAACAATGAGAAGGCTCTAGTAGCATTTTGACACACAGATGACATCACAAACCTCTTACATTACATTCTCCTTGTTACCGTATTTTCATTCACTTCCTCAATATCTGTATAGTCTTGTAGTTCACTTAAGTGCTATGTCTCTCATATATGGCACATACTGTACACACACAGAGAGAGACTATATACATATAAACTTATGTACATGCTCTGGATATGCACATTCACACATATGCTTACATGCATAAGTACCCAGACATAATAAAAATACAAATTCCTGCCAATGGAGGTGAGGCTTTTCTGATTAAATGTTCTGTGAGATTTCTCAAAGGGCACCTAAAATCCCTATGTTCTCCTCTCTTCATCTGGAAAATGTCATAAACATACCTGAGAATGAATGCATGGACTAATCTTTTATACGCACCGTAGATTCACTCGGTCCTTTTTTCGTTTGACACTAACTTTATATGTTTTAATCAACTGAGTAAGTTTTTATTTCTTCCCAAGTATCTCTAACAAATCACAGAATTTACATGGTAGGGAGATAAAAGGCTAAGCAAGTTTCTCAAGGCTCATGCATAAAGCCCATAACAAAGCACAGCTGACCTACAGATACAGACAAAGAGATCAACCATGTGTTGAAAATAAACTGTTTCAATAAATTCTATCATCCTGGAGGACAAGGGGAATAGCATGCTGATGATTTTTAAGGCGTGAGAATGACACTGTCATTTCCCTAGTCCAGTGTTACAACCATGTTGTTTATACAGTTCCAACCTCATTACCATATACTGTTCTCACCATCTTGACCTAACATGACTGGTTTCAAAACCGTTTGTTCATGTCAGAAGTGCAATCACGCCTGAGTAAGCCAAAGCTGTCATTGTAAAATAGTGGATCTAATATAAGGAAATAGATGTCTATTAAACATATACAATTTCAGTAATTAGTAATAATAATTTCAACTTCTATTGTACCTCATATCCCAGGCTCTCAAAGCACTTTATTAACATTAATTATGTCCATACCCCTGGTAATAAAATGAGCAAACTATGGTTAAGAGGGGTTATGTCATTTGCCCCAAATCATCCAGCTTAGTCAAAGCCAGAGACTGGAACAGAATCCAGTAGTCCTGATTCCCTCCTGCTCTAACCACTAGACAACATTCCCATTCCTATGCAACTTAATTATTTTTATAATAAACAGGTAATCAGTTGGTATAACCTATATCCCTTTCCTATTCACTCTAAATCATGCTGCAATCACATGGCTAAACAAACTACAATGTAAGGAAAAGAACAGGCTGAAAGTTCACATAAATGTTAATGTACACACACAGAAACATATCTGGGCAAATAGAAGATCATCACAAATTCTTATATTTTATAAGCCATAGTACAAATTTCAAAGCATTGTAAATGTGGGATTGTCAGATGATTGAAGAACATTTTGTAGTGTGATGTGCTCTGTAAGTGGCTTCTGCAGCACTATCTTTAAAAAAAATGCCGGTGCAAAATGTGAAACAAATCAATATACACGCACATATTTCACATTATGTTCAGCAAATATTAAGACCCAATGATCGAAAAATGCAGGGTCCCACTGTCTTCAGTGACATGGGAAAAATTACTGCAAACACCACCAGGTGTATAGTGTAGGTCAAGGGCTAATGTCCCACAGCATAACGAAGAAATTGTGCAGCCACAAACTCTGCATGTCAAATGAGGTTTATGCTTCAAACAGAGCCTGGGAAGTGTTTAGCAAAAGTAATCATACTCACTGCATCTAATCTCCCCACAGCCCTAATGCTTTAGTTCATTAGCACTCACCATCTAAGTTACCTTCCCTCTTTTGCCAGATTCTTACTTCTGCACATTACAAAAGTTCATTTCTTACCAGTAAAACTTGCAACACATTTATTCCTATTTGAATACTGCCACTGCTAAATTTGGAATAACTGTCTTGCAATAGTACTCTGAGCAGCTCCAATACAAACTGTAAAATGATAATCAACTGGCCTTTTGGCCTACTTTTTATTTATTTATTTTACACAGGTGTCTTTCTTTTGAATGAGCTGCACTAAGAAATAACTAGTCTCAGAAATATCACAGTACAACAACAGTAGGGGATTACTTATATTATATTAGCAGATAAAGGCATCACTCACACATCTCATAACTCTTTATTTTATGACTCAAAACACAGGAACTTCTTTGAGACGTTCATTCTGTATGCAGTATACGGGACAAACTGTGCATTTCCATATTTCTTATCCTCAAACACAAACAGCATTTTATTCCCTATATTCCTCACGTCCTAACCTTTGGCAAATCAATAGCCCAATTGCTATAGCACGAGAAAAAAAAAACATTGTTATTGTCTTAATAAGTTAAAATACCACAATTTAATCATTATTTTTATAGGAAAATAGCTCATAATATATTTATTGTAAACATTTTGTATTATTTGTTCCAAAAGGACTAGTGAAATCACTGGCAAATAAGGTGCTACTCACCATGTGTAAGGGCAATAGAATCAGGGCCCAGGTGAGTATTAGTAAGTAGTTAAATATGTTGAGCACTGATGCAGAATATACTTTATTACCTATATATTATTAGAATATATATTTGAGTATTTATTATTTGTTGCACGTATATCTCATATTTGATCCGCAGAAATCAAAATGTTTATAAATAACAATTAATTATGACACAATCTAAATACTACGGACAAACACCATCAATTTAACACTGTGGTTAGATAGGGAAGTATTATTACCCCTTTTCACAGATGTGGAAACTGATGAAGAGAGAGGTTAAGACATGAAATTTCAGGAATGTCTGTTAATTTTGGGCACAAAACCAGAGACAATCAGGGCCTGATTTGCAGAGGTAAGGAGCACCCACAACTTCAGGAAGCAGTTCCTCCTCTATGTAAACTGTCTTAGCTCCACTAGAGTCAATGGAGTGATGACAATTTACACCAGCTGAGGATCAATCCGCAAGTGAAGCCAAAAGCATTTATAGGTGCTTAGCAGCTCTGAAGATCAGACCCTACGTGTCTCCAGCTGTGCAGCATAAAACAGACAGGTAACATACAAAAATGGAGGCTCTTACAATTAGCAGCAACTTGCAAAACTGGAAGTGACTTTCCCAAGATCAGAAAGTGAATTAGTGGCACTTCTGGGACTAGAACCAAGGAATCTGAATTCCCCAGTCAGCTCTAAAAAACAAGAGCTGTCTTTGTATTGAGAATGTATTCCTGTCCCCTGCCTCTATCCTTTCTGGTAAAAAGGAAACATTTTCTTGCAGCCCTTTAAAAAATAGTTTCTGTTAACAATTATTAAGACCTTTTTGATTACTGGTACTCATACATTTGAACAACAGAAAGTTTTTTTGCAATTACTGCCATTTTGTAAGAGAAGCTGTAATTATCAAATATTTTAAGAATTAAAGAGCATTATTTTCCAAATACTTTATGGCTATTAATAGTCATCACTGAATTACTATCGGTATTTTTGTAAACCGAAAGATCATAATAATCAGATTGAAAACAGACTCTGATCAACTTAACACAACCCCTTAATGCAGAGCAATCAATAATAATGGCAGTACAAACAACTAGTAAAGACATCCGACCACATTTGAGACAGAAAAATATTTTTGTCTTTTTAAATTAGAATCTCACTTTCCTCTATCAGCAGATGGCAAGTAAAGTGCTTTTTGAATCCATATGGCTACATCTGATAGACAGTGTATTACGAAGTCTGAAATTAGATTAAAGCTGTTTGATATTGGCCAGACTGTAGAGGAAAGTATGATAAAGTTGGTCTTTCCATAATGAATACTTCCAACAGCCCATAGTCAGGGCTACCCATTCAGAGTCATTCAATCACAAATGGAACTTTTGGGACAGATCCAACCCTAGGGCATTCCCTGCCAGCGTATCAACTTGGAGCTTCATTAATTATTCTGTTCACTTTTGTTTTGATCTGCTCTAACACTTCTCCTTACTCCTGGTGAAAGTTTGTTAAATGGTACTGATAGAAGAAATCAGTACCTACACTTTGGGTAAGAAAATTCCCATGTCATGTACAGACTACATGCATGATGATAATCATTAATTAAGACAGACTTTAATGAGGGTTTACCAAGTTTTGATTAATCTCTCCCTCTCAGGAGACTCCCATTTCTGTCTTAGTTATATATCCATTGAGCAAATGGCTGCTAAGTAAAATGGGTTGAAAAACCTGAACAACTTTAGGGAGTTGTCAAAAATGTCTTCTGTCAAAAACTCAAAATAAAGAAAATTTCAACCAGCTCTGCTACTGAGACATGAGTTCCACAGAAGAATGACAAAAATATATAAAAAGAAGAGAGGTGTAAATAAGAACAGGGAGAAAACCCAACCACAATGAATAATTAGAGAATCCCAAGATGAAGGGGTCCCAGTAAACCAAAAGAAATGTCCTCTTTCTTTGCAACTTTTACAGGAAGGCAGAGGGGGCAGCAGATTTCTACATTACTGATGGAAGCAGTACACAGAGGGAATTTGGAGACAGCACACATTCACAGGCAAAGCATGGAACTGGAAATATTTGCTGAGCTCTTCCTGTAACTCTCAAAGCGCTGGGCATCACTCCTGAACTCACTCCGGATGGGTGGATGGATATGCTTGTGAGAGAGTTAATTTCCTAATGCTTTCAAAATCCAAACTCCCTATCAACGAGCTATGATATAGTAACAGATAAGACATTTTTTAACCTTGTGCATTTAAAAGTGCTCTCTCTTTATAGCCGTGAGATGGCTAAGGAAGTAGAGCCTGAATACTCTTGTGGTTCATCCATCCTAACTAGAGTAGCAGGAAGAAGGCCTTCAAGTATCTGTAACTATGACTAAGGGCTTGTCTACACTTACATGTTATAGCGCTCTAATTTGCTGGCTCAGGGGTATGAAAAATCACCCCCCTGAACAAGCAAGTCTGAGTGCTTAAAAGTGCTAGTGTAGACAGGCTCCAAGCACTGGGAGCCGAGCTCCCAGCACTTGGAACTAACCCCCTCATGGAGGTGGATTACCAGGAGCGCCGGGAGACCGCTCTCCCAGCTTTCGCGTGCGACCACACTCGCACTTCAAAGTGCTGCTGGGGGAGCGTTCCCACGACAGTGCTTTGAAGTTTCCAGTGTAGCCATGCCCTAAGCCTTCATACTGAGATGCCTATTCACAAATTTAAAATCTGTATTTGAGAAAATAATCTAGAGGTCTATCCCAAAGCTGGCCACAAGGGCCAGGAAGTCTAATGAAATACCTACTGCAGAAACTTGAGACATCCAGAAGCAAAAAGTCCAAGATCTGTACTGACTGAATCTGGGTCTCATGTCAGATAGTGTAATTTAGTCGTTTACTGGACCGTCAAGCCAGAACAGGCCAGGCCGAAGGATCAAGCTTAACAAACTCTAATTATCTCCTCTATCTTGCAAACGGAGTTTCTAAATCAAATCTGATCTGACAGTTGTTATGGATATCCATTGCAAGGACCTCTACCCTTCAACAGTTTAGTTAGCTATTAGAAGGCAAGGACAAATTGATTAAGTGAAGATTAAGTTTACCATCCTTTAGGCATAAAAGGAACTATTTAAAAACCAACCCAGATTTAAGACTTCTACTATACAAGAAGTAATTTTCAGTAATGGAAAACTCAGTACACTCAGAACATACTCTTTGCTTTTAAAATGATTAATATTGGTCCTATAAAACATCTTGCTAAATAACTGCAGAAGTTTCTGTGATCAGTGGAAAAGCTTTTTAATTTTTTTAATTAAAAAAATTCTACTGACTTTTCTTATTTTGGTTCTTATTTTAAAACCAGTAAACAGACTAGTAAAAAACAGAAAATATACATGTGTAAGTGCCAAGTTGTTTACAAGAACCAGAAGCCTTGAAGCCTAAAAGATTTTAATCAAGATTTCCATTAACTCCTTCTCTCCACTGACCCAGTATCCCAGAGTTTATAAGAATTTAAACAAAAGAAAAATCTTTATAATTATTTGTCCAGTCCAGTAAGATATAAAATAATTTTAGTAATTCACTACCAGGTGACACACTACAAACAATGTACACACACACAGATTGTCTCTCTTCATTATCAGCTGCAAAGTAAAATGTCAAAATGACCCTCACCGTTTACTATGTTAATTGAATTCAGAAGAATCATAGAATCATAGAAGATTAGGGTTGGAAGAGACCTCAGGACGCCATCTAGTCCAACCTGCTGCTCAAAGCAGAACCAAAACCAACTACATCATCCCAGCCAGGCCTTTGTAAAAGCCTCTAAGGATGGAGATTCCTCCCTAGGTAACCCTAGTGCTTTCCTTAAAAAAAACCAGATTGACTGAACCTAGTTTCACAATGCAAGCTTTTCAATACTTCTAGTTCCAAGTCAAATTTGGGGTTATGAGAGTATCCACCTTCAAGTATTGAAGAAACACATAATGTATACCAGAGGGTATATTTCTCCCCTTACAATTAAGGGCCTAACACCAGGAACATTAAAGGCAGTTAATGTACATGCATACATCAGGAAAAGAAACCCATTAATATTTAGAGATGTTATTCTCCAAATGTCTTATAAAGGCTATAATAGTGGTATATTAAGTCTCTCTTTGATTTGAATGTTTTTACCTCGCACTATGTGCCTTACAGCCATTTAGTCATGTACAGACTGGAGCGGTGAGAGCTTTGAAGTGCCCAGTTCCAGTGAACTTTCTAAGCTTTTCTATGAAGTCTGAAGAGGTTTGTGTGTTATTTACAGTAATTTCAGAACAAGCTCAGAGATTTATCCCACCACAAAGAGATACAATTTCTTCATAAAAGCAGGCGATATTCAATTGAACAAGGTCTCCATTTTGGGGGGATTTTTTAAAATACTTTGGCATTGTGACTACATCATACTTAAAATACACTGCACATGAACAATGATGCACCTAATTTTGGAAAAAATATATACAAAAGATGTAAGATATTTTTGTGTGGATGAGTTTTATTCCTCTGCAACCAGTAAATACAGTTCAAATGATTCACAGATTTAATTCTTATAATCATAGTGAAACAGCTGTGATCAGGCTCTATTTGTGGCATCTGAAGAAATTTGCACCCCACCTACTAAAAATTAGTTGTAAGCATCCAAAGATCTCATTTGAACATCTGATTGAACAAAACATGCAGGCATCGTTCCATGCCAAAAAAAGAGGAATTAGACCTAAAATATGCCTTTTTCTCACGAGAAATTGTAGGCTCCCAGAATAACATGTGAATTAAAACCCATCTCCAGCTTGTTTGCATCTCTCCTAGTCCCCATTCATAACAAAATCCTTGACAACTGCTCTGATTATTTCTTTTATTAGTATTTATTATTATTTAAGCACAAATTTCAGATCATAAAGTTCTTCCAAGAAGAAACAGCATGTGGTACAATCCATGTTAAAATGTACTGAGTGGAATTTTACTCGTAGCAAGTGCTGAAGGCAACTGACATGATTAAAGACTACAGAATAACCAATTGTTAAAGACTTCTTCCCATATGTGAAAGTAGGTAGTTTGCACCTCGGGAGTGCACAAGCCGAAATGAGGTCAAAAGTCAAATGAGAAATACGAACCTCCTGCTCCATGTGCAGATCTCTCTGTTCAGGATTACAAAGAGGATAGACATATTTACAAAGCGAGTATAAAATTTAGACATGCAACCTAATTTTTTTTTCCCTTTAACGTGTACTCCAGAAATTAAGGTATGATCCAACTTCCATTGAAGTCAACAGCAACGTTTTCATTCACTTCAGTGGGAGATAGATCAGGTCCTTCATGCACAATATGTCATCACAGCATTTGTTAATTCTGAAAACAGAAGCAACGTGACATGCTTACTCACATTGAATAGCCTCTTGCTGACCTCAGTGAGACCACTCATAGAGTAAGGTGCTATTCCATATAAGTGAAAGTTTCAGAATCTTACCCTATAGTGTTTCCATCTTACATGAAGCATTCTCCTCAGATTTTTTTCAAATATATAATTTTTTTAGAATGTATATAACAGCCTATATATTTGTGATAAGTAAAATAGACCAGAATTCATGTTATTCTACTTAAATGTGTGCTGTGGAATTAAAGCTAATATATAGAATTTGCACCATAAAAAATTAGGGTTGGTCAAAATAGTAAAAACTATTTGGATGGAATTATTTTTTAAAGAAGTTCTCTCAAAAAAGCATCTCAAGAAAACAATTCTAATTTTCAATGAAAAAATGTATGCTCAAAATCTGAAAAATTGTTGGGTTTTGCTTAAAAACAGAGATTGTTTTCTGGGATATGTTGCCACAGTGCCTCATGGGAGCTGTAATTCAGTTGCCTCACCTCTCCATTATACTCTATGTACTGGGCTCCCCAGTTGCGCTGTATCTCCCATGATGCATCTGGACCATAGAACTCCCATGATACATCGTAACCACGGAACTCCCATGATGCACTGCCTCACATTAACAACTGCGGGGAACACTGTATGCATGATGGGAGATGTAGTCAAACCAAGGAGCCCAGCCTATAGGAGAATGGGAGCATGAGGCATTTGAACTACTATTTCCTATGAGGCACAGCAGAGGCATTCCCTAATCACAATATTTCAGTTTGGGGAAAATATATTTCAGTTTTCAATTTTTCACTGAAATTTTCTGCAGGAAAAAAAGAAGTCCGACATATCCAATCAAAATATTAGCTTTCACATTCCATGTAATTTCTTTCGGGAGCGAGGGGGGCGTCTCTGTGCAGGGAGCATGGTCTTTTTTTGTCCCCTTTTACGGTAGTATCTGTGCACCTCACAATCATTAGTGTATTTACATTCACAACACCCACATGAGGTAGGGAAGTGCTATTATTCTCATTTTATAGATAGGAAACTGAGTTACAGAGAGACTAAAGGACTTGGCCAAGATCTCACAGGGAGTCTGCATCAGAACAAAAAATTGAACCCCAGGTCTCCCAAGTCCCAAGCTAATATTCTGATTACTTGCCTATCTTTCCTCTCCATGAGAAAAGGGCACTTGCATGAACTGGGCAATCACACAGGGTGCAACTGCTACACTCCACAGTGGGTCTGCATCCTCTGCATGACAGAGAGCACTATCCCCTAGACAGAATGTGTCCTGCTACTTCCCTTTGGGCAGCATTGCTCTCCACCAAAGCAGTATCATGCATTTAAAAATATTCGCCATCCTGTATAGGTTTGTTTGCACTGGGGCAATGCGGAGATGCACAACTTCAGCAAGAGCTACAGGGAAGCTTAATCATCAGGCCACACTGCTAGCTCTAGCATCTCCTGCAGTGGACTTGTGTGACCATGGTCCCCATCACACCGCCTCCCTTTGGAAACCAGCTGCTGTGCAGGACGCAAAAAGAAGGCTCTTTGTTCCCTCTACAGTACTGCACACTCATCCAGTAGCCAGGCACAATCTTGCTCTGGGATTTTAATTCAACTTTAAATAAATGTCAAATCTCGAATATAATACACTACCTATACATACACATATCACTTTTTTAAAATTATAGAGGTAGGACAGTGAAACATATACTGGCAATCTATGAGACGTTTAAAATACTCAGAACACTTCTCAAAGGAACAAGTAGCAAAACATCAAAAGAACTATTCAATCGTTATAAGCATGTATTTTAGAAAGAGAATTCAGTACAAGACATAAATGAAATATAGCAGATGTGAAGCTCTCCACTATATCAACTGTGCTACAATAGAGATCTTAAAATAAGGATCATTAGACCACATTAAAAGTAGCTACATGCATATATCTATTTTGATCAGTTCTTAGGTAACAAAGGAAGTTTCTCAGCACCTGCTGTGTGTATATTTATATCTATATATTTTATATAGATATACTTACATTTCTTCTGTTTCTGCACATATCTGTGCACACACCAAAACTATTTCCCATAGTGGGCATTTTTTAACTGGAAACATTAATCTCTGGATAAAATAGCTATGAGATATCAACAGAACATGAGTGTTCACTATTTATTTACAAATCTGTTTTTAAATCTTTACTACTTTGAAACTCATTTAGATATGTACAGCATCTGGATTCCTTCAGATTAATTAAAATTATGGCTATGCATTCCTAGTCCAATAGATTAAGCACTTGTTTGCAGCCTATCACAATATCCCTCCTCTAAAATGTATATTTAGTCTTTCTTTTAATTACCAAAAGTTAATGTACAAAGGATATCTGAAATTCAACACAAAGAACAACTGCACTTCCATATGTTACATGTATATTCATGCCACTTTTCCACCGTTCAACACCATTCCACTTCAGGCAAAAACAAAATTAGGGAAAATCCTTGCCTGCATTCATCTATGAAATTTAATTTTCCATTGAAAAAATCTACAAATTAGTGATAAATTCAGCCCTCGGACATGGTGTGCTGTTCCTGTTGAATTCAATTTGGCAGAATTTGGTCCTTAGTTTGAATGTAAAATACAAATTTTCATTCCACTGGAAATGTATAATCTAATGCTAAACACTGATGAACCTAAAAATAAATTATTACAATGTGCTTATTTTACTTCTCAAAACTTTTGATAAGTTTAATAGTTGATAAAATTAGTCTGAATAGTGCAAACGTCTTACTTTCAAATTTAAAGAGCTCTTGCCATTGAAAAATCTAGGAATTATATAGTTTACATTACACTCAGTTTTGTTTATGTGTGCGGTGCTCACAGCTGTATTTATTTGGTACTGTCACAGTGTTTTATTTAAAACAATAATTAGGCTATAGTTATAACTAATACTATAAGAGAGTAGCACAAGTTAAAAGTAAAAATTTAGTAATCCATTTGAAGCCTGGATAAAAGATGTTGCTTTGATGTTAGGTCTGTTCCTGAAACCCTACTTATTGTGAATAATCTTAACTCATATGATTAGTCCTACTGAAATCAATGGTACTACTCTTAGAAGTAAGGTTTGCAGGGTTGGGCCCTTTGTCAATAAATAAATAAAAAAGACAGTTAAAAAGAGAACAGAGGCAGATCTCCAGCTGGTGAAAACTGTCAATGTTCTACTGAAGTTAATGGAGATATAAGAATTATACCAGCCGATGACCTGCTCCCTGGGAATCAGATGAACGTAACAATAGCAATACATGTTACAAAAGATGTTGATCTGATCAGAAAAGATAGCACTAAGTAATCAGAGACATGTAAGCAAAGTTATTATTCATCATATTTCCTTCCTAATATCTATGCACATATTTTACAAAATTACATAATTACCATAAAATCCCATTCACTTCAAAATCCATATGATATTAATGACAATTCTTTCTCACAAGTTCAAATAATGAGACCATGAGTCAACCAGTATTACTTTAGAAACCAGTATGCATAATATTTTGCTTCTTCTTACTGAAGAAATTATGTTGATGAGCTAACTATCAAACCACTGAGAATAAGAGAGCAGTTCTGATTTCTGAACTAATGATGGGAATATAAAGGTTCAATTAACTATATGTGATTCTGAATTTCAATCCATATCAGCCATTTGTTTCATTATAGAATGTAGGATAGCTTTTGTCTTTGTTATTGACTCAACAAGCCAAATAATGCAGCTCATCTTAAATTGAGAATCTGGTTTTCTCTGCTAGAATCATTTTGCTATTGATCGTAGCAACTTCTGTATACACTGTTGCTTACTAAAAAGCCAGGGGGCTTGTAACTTAATGCTTCTTGATCTTTGTTCTGCAGACTGATTCACCTTTTCTCAGCGTTTTTGATGCAAATATCCACCCACTGTATTATTACAGTGCCACACCTAAATAATGATTTTACAGTCTAATACAGTTCTACTCATTCCCTGCCCCCAGTGACAGAAATGTACACAACTATGGGTGGGTATATATCCAAAAGGTGGGGCCCTCTTTCCATGTGACAACCCATCCCCACTCGACTATGCTTAAATTCAATTCTCATGAACCAGAAACATCTATTTAACTGGGCAGGTTAACATTTTTTTCAAGTTATATTCTAGTCCTATTTGATCACTGTGTCATGATGAGTAATGCAAAACATTTAATTTTCTTGTGGGTTTGTTCCAGTAGTTACTAAAAGGAGCCAAACACATGTTTGTTTCTAAGCTATTTCAAAGCTTTATAAAATTAGTTTAACTTCACTTTGTAGCCCATTCAGCAACAAGGGAATTTTACCATTCTCCGGTTTTGTGCAGGAAATCAAGGTTTCAAAACTTTTTCTAATCAAGTCCTTATCTTTACTCTGACGCTTCACTTGTCAGATGATCATTTAAATTTACCAGGTTCTATTTATACTTAAAAATTAACTCCCTGCCACCTCAAGCTCTGAACTGTAGAAACAGGTGCTTTTAACAAAACCGGAAGAGCTTAGCAGTTCTTTGACCCAACACAGCAATGTGCATTAGTAAAACATAGTGCCTGCTGAGTTTCCCTGAGTTAATTAGAGGACTCATATGGCAATGAATGGCCTTGACTATAAATACTTCCTGAAAGATCCCTAACGGAGTCAGAGGAAATGGGGAAAAAATGAGACACAGCTAAAGAGAAACTATTTCCGTTGTTTCTTCTTTAGAGGGCTACTTTTTAAAGGAAGTGGGGACAAGGGTACAGTGTCCAAGAAATCTACCAACTAAAGCAAAAAATGGAACAATTATACTCTTCCCAAATTTAATTCGACAAATCAGCATAAGAATACTCCTGCTTAAAAAAAAGTTATTCATTGCATTGCAGTCCCCAGTGATTATGTACATCTGTTAATACTACCAAGACTTTTAAGAACACATTTTGTGTATTCTCACATGCACGGTTTGCTCCTCTGTTAAAGTCAGCAGCAAATCTTCTACTGACTTCAGTGCAAGCAGGATTCACTTCTGAGATATGCTGTCCTTCTAGAGCCAACAATCTGACGTTTATACACAGGGAAAATATTTTCAAAAGCACACAGGGGAGTGAGGAATTTCCACTGAGTTTCAGAAGCTGTTGGGCACATAACCCTTTGAAAGTCTCCTTAACAGTTAAACGGGGATCAATAATTCGAAATACAGTATAAACTATCCAGTGATCCACACTGTAGGGAAAATTATGTATGCTATTTACTACATTGTTACTTTTAAGGTCAGAACTAAGTGAAAATTGTATCTTTTTTTCTTTCAAACTTTGAAAACAAATCAACCTGCTCTTCACCCTGTTAAGAAAAAGGGGAAGGGGTGGAATCATGATTGGCCCAGCAGAAATTCAAAATTTAAAAAATTAACCATCTCTAGATAGTTATATACAGAACAGTATATGGAACATTTGGAATGTAAATATCACAGGCTGAACAATAACCAACTATTCTTGAGGTAAATTGAATCAACCTAGAAATGCAATGCTTTCTTGTAGCATGTGTTGCTAAGTGCCCTCAGTTCCATGGAAAAGTTGAGTGTGTTCAGCCCCTCACAGGATTAGGCCTCAAAAGAAAACATCTATAGCAAATTTTAACATAATTTTAGTCAAGACTTAAATATTGCTGTCCAAGATCTCCATTTATTACAATTTGCTCCTCTGACTATCTCTCATATTACATATGTTTTATATGAAATTACTGCAAATGGGCCATAAAATGTACAACACTTTCAGAAATGGACGACATTAGAACACATTGTGGTCAGTGATCTTATGCATGCATGTGAAAGTGTTGCAGTAACATCCACACATCCCCCTGTGCACAGATACCATTATATGCAAAATAGGTCTGTGTGTAAATTCCCAGGATCACGCTGCACCTCTGTGTGTCTACACTGTGGAAAACTTGGTACTGCAGCATCAAAACATAATAGAAGAGGACACTTCATTTAAAATCAGTTTAGGAAAGAGTTCCTACTGTCCAGAATCAGAGTTATCAACGCACTAAACAATGCTGCTTGGTTGATCTTCTGCTGGCTGCCAATGTTCCCTCCCCTACAAAAGGAACATTTTTGCATCTCAATAGACTTCTCCAGTATCAACAAATCTTTAAACTATAAATTCAGTTACTCTAAGGAAGAGAGGGTTAACATCTACAGTGTTCCATGCTGAGGAATTTTTTATTTATTTATTTGTATTCCCATTTACAAAACATACAGATAGCCTGTAAATACAGTTACTGGAAACATTTTAATAAAAAAAATAAAAATTAAAGCTACACCGAGAAGTGTAACAAATCTCTGAGAAAGATTCACTCACACATGAACAGTCTGAAAACTCTCTCTAATTGTCTGGGGGGCAGGAGGTCTGCCCACTATCTATACGTGTTTGCACGTGCATTGTACAAACCATCATTGTTACAATATCTCAGTCTCCTGAAAGGATCCAATCAATTTGGTGTTTCAACCACTGAAAATAAATGAAATCCTACCCAACCTTCTCCCCTGAAGAATCTACTGAATGACACATTGTGGGGGGCAGGTGGCCATCACAGGTAGAATGAGAGCAACAAAGCAGCGTATAGGCATGTTATAAAACATGAAACCTTACAAATGTATTGTACTTATGAGACAATTTTGTTGACAAATTATAGTATATAAAATTTTCCACCTTTTTTCAATCGATTTTTTATTATTTTTGACATTATAACCACATGTCAACCATCAGAGATACACTGTAAAACAAACACCTAGAAAACTTGCTTGTGATATTATCCTCTATTTGTTTTACTGCTGTTGGATAAATACTATACCCCTTGCATTAGCTGATTCTACAACAAATTCTATTTATGTACAGTGTTATCTATAAGCATTCCCCCATCAGCTGTACTTAAAAAATTATGGGACTGTGTTTCCAAAGAGTACACTGAACACCATACAATACATAGCTCGCAACACAAACTTGCATTATGTAAATTTCTTCCCAGAAATAATCATTGCTATGTATATTCCACATGCATTTATACACACTTTTAAAACAATTAAATAAGCCAAATTCCTTGATCACTTAAACTTCATGCACCACAACTCAAAACAGAACAGAGAGGGAGTGAGCAATGGGAGTCACAAGGACAAAATTCTGCCACTGGTTTACCATGTGACCCTGGGCAGGTCTCTAAGCTTCTCAGCGACTCAATTACCTCATCTATAAAACGTGTGAATAACACTGCCAACCCAGTCTCAAAAGTGAACTCCAAAGATGAAAAGTGAAAACTATCATTATAACTGTTAAAATCATTTCAAAGCTTTCTTAGTAATTGGGAACCACTGGGGGGAACACAAAATTAGACACATGCCATTTCTCTCCTTTGATCACATCACATATTCAGTGCTTCCAATCGGTTCTCCCCAGATTAGAACAGTTTCGTTCATGTCCGTTTTTCAAAAACATGAAATGACAGTCTCTGTCATCTAAACAGAATAATACAAGTGTACAAGTGTAGTGTAAATTTTGCCTTTTTGTCAACAAGTGGCCCTAGCACACACAACTTTGAATTCAACTACTGATATAACTTCAGAGACTTGTACCAGCTGGAAGCACTGGTTGGGGCATGCCAGCTTTTAGTACCTAAATCATCGCTTCACATTACAGACGTACATTTTCTTTTCCTTAAGAGGACAATCAGGTAAGTTATGTTCAAACAATAAAGAGCATTCTTTTTTTTTAATTCACTGGATACAATCAGTGTTGACTAGAAAAACTTTAGCTGTTTGGAAATGAAGAGTAAGCAGCAGAATTAATCTAAAGAACTCTTCTGCTTAGATCAATTGATGTTCTAATCCTTCAGAATGTTAGCAGCAAAGATGCCTTTGGGTGAAATTCTAGCCCCGCAGAAGTCAAAGTTTTGTTTTTGACTTTAACAGAGCCAGGGTTTCACTGTACAATTCCGCACACAGGGAACTGAATCAGGAACGTTGGGGGTTCTTTTCGCACTGACCCGATTCAACTCTGAATCTGAATTAGCACTAAACCCTCACGTTACATTCGTCCCCAGAACTCCCAAAATGAAGGCTAAAGTCTCACTATTTCCTTCTTCCCTCAATAGTTATGAAACATAGGTATGTCTTATGATGTGTATGAACTCTGTCCAGCATGTTCCAGGAGTCCACTAACATAGTGTCCGACTAAAAAGATGACTAGTTGACATAAGCCCCCTCTCCAATCTTCACAGAAGAAAAATGGAAACGTGAAAATAAAAAGAAATGGTGGCTGAGGGAAAGACATGTTCAATTAGGTTCTGCGTCTAGTGGAGTTCAACTATTGTTGGCCAGAACTGTTTTTAAAGGTAATTCTTCCCTGAAAGGTGCCAACATAGTTTCCCTAATCAGTGCAGACTAAGCCTAATCTTTTACCACAATCATTTTACAAACTATGTAAAGCAGAAATTGGGATGTAGGCTAAAATCTTAAAAAGCGGGTACCTAAACCTAACAACTGAATCCATATTTATGCACCTAAATAAGCAGACTGCTTGTTCAGAAGACAATGATTTCAGAAGTCAATGGGAATGGCAGGAATTCAGCACCTCTGAAAAGAAATCCATTGAAATCCTAAACATATTATCACCTTTCCATTAAGAACCTTTAAATATATATTTATATTTGAATTTCTTGTTGCGCCAACCATAAAAATTGGCCAGCATAATCTTTCCTCCTCTGCCTTCTCCGGGGTAAAAAAATAAGGTAAATAAAAAAACTAAAGTGGTACTATATTAAGTTTTCAGGCGCAGCCAGAGGAGTATCAGTCGGCTTCACAGCGCTAATGCAGCACGTTATCAGATTCCTTTGCATGTTGTTTTTTTTTAAATAGACAATGAGGTTTAGCCTGTGCAAAACAAATAAAATTTAGTCTCAACTGGCTAGCCTCCCAGGGTAAAAGTGGTTCCTGTGGAGATAGCCAACAAAAGGTATATGCATGGCTAAGTCCCACTAAACAGAGCTTAAGTGGGATATAAGTGTCAGATATATATATATATATAAGTGGGATATAAGAGCTTAAGTGGGATATTTACCTTCTGTCAGGGTAAATTTCACCTCTAATCAGGATTTTTTTAAAAAAATACTGATAAACAGAGGAGAAAAGAAACTCATGTACTATATATGAAGCTCCCACACACAATTGTCCCAAACCCAGATCTGCGCACAGAAAGCCTTTCATGCACTATTGAAATGATTAAACTGAGAGATGACGCCAGTGACATTTCACGGCTTTATACAAAACATAACACTTTGGTTCTATTCAGATGCATGAAGCTCTTAAATTATAAATAAATGATTTTGAGAATTAGCACAATTCTCAAGTTTTAGACTCTACTAACTTAAAAGGGCTCAAAAGATTTTATATATATATAATAGAAAACTACTGCAAAATACATTTGCATTCTCTTTACTCTTCTGACATTCATATTGTACTGGATTTATGATTCTTAATGTCCTTAAAGAGAGAATAAAGAAAAGTAGCTAATCATTATTTCCATTCTCAAGACCAGCTGAGTTTCAAAATCCCCTTTGTATGCAAACTGAAAGCAACTGCAGCAACTTTCTAGGAGTTCAGATGAGATATGACACCTAGTGAAAACCCAGTGCTGACTCAGAGAGAAAGACAGTTATTTCCCCAGGCCACTAACCTCCCCCCTCAGCATTAGTGAGTTATCTGAAACTCAAACTTCCTTCACAGGGAAAAGCACATACAGTAAAAGAGTGAAGGGAAGCCTTTTGTATGCACAGGTGCGACATGTTCCGAGAGAGCACTAGTGCAGTTTTGTTTTGAGGATAGAATGAGAATGTACAGTAAGATACAGAATTTCTGTCTCTTTTGACATTTCCTCAGTTCCTTTTTTTCTTCTTCTTCTTCGACAAGCCAACCAGACAAATGTCTAAGTTACATGTTTTAATTCCCCCTCCCCAATTACATTTCTTTATTAATATTTGACTCATATTTCACATTTTAGCTGTTTAATACTATGATATCTCACTTCAGTGTGTGCTGTCACCCCATCTCAAAATTTAAGAGGTGATTAGACGTGTTAATATAACAGATGTGCAGCCTTCTGGGATTCTGAACCTTTCTTCGCCAAATATATCAGATTCTTGCATAATCAGCAGGAATGATTAACCAAAATTCAGTCAGAGCTAATAGCAAAGACAAACAAACGATTGCTTCCTATTGCATCTGGTACATGTTTTATACAAAAGCTTGGGAACTATTACCTGCCAATTTAGCCCTAAAAGTTTGAATCCTTTAGACTGATTTTAATAAAGTGTCCTTGAAAATAAACCACCATTCCAAACCTAGAGAAATGAGTAGTTGAAAGTAAACATGATATGCATGCACTCATTGTAACAAAGGAAAGCTTCCTACCCGTAACAGGGACTGGGATTCGTCCTTTGATTTGTTATCGCCTGACCCAGGATATTGATGAGTGAGTGGTCCAGATTTCTCTCCGCCTCCTGCTGGCACCCCCTGCAGGAATCCCTTGGTCTCAACAGCCAAGCCATAAATAGGCCGTGCAAGGTGGGCAGCTTCTACGTTTGGACTATCCCTTAAAGGCTTTGGCTGTTCTTGGCCAACAGACACTGAGGGCAGGAGGCCTAAGCTTGTTTGTGTATATGATGGGCTTCCCCTCAAAATGTCTGTTCCTCTCCAGGTCACACTGCGAAGATCATCATTGGAGCTGTCAGTCCAACCTTTCTCCTTGAGCACTTCCTTATCTTCTAGCTTTTCCCTCTTCACTATGCTGTCAGAAATGGGCTCCCCCATTTTGGGGTCTGGATTGATCAGACTGTAGACCTTTAGGTCAATTTTGGGCTCTTCCTTGATAGCAGACATGCCATGACTGTCTTCCCCATTGGCTGTACTGATGTCCATCTCCTGACAATGCACAGTGTTGAAGTGCTCTAGTAGTGACTGAGTGTCAACAGCTGTAAAGCTGCACTGACGACATTTGTAGCAGTTATGTACTCTCCTGAAAGAAAATGAAGATTATTTTAATATCAGAGTCCACTCACCGTCCCCTTTCTTGTACCTGCATTTTTCTCAAAAAATATATGAGGAGGTAAGAAACGGAATACTTCCAAATCCAGAACCTGAAGTGAAATTATCTGGCACATGTAACTCTAAATAAAGAATGTGGGTTTATTTTTGTTGTATGTGGGATAACACAAAACTAAATCCAGCTGCTAAACACCAGAACAACTGGTTATCAATGATCTTCTAACCATTCATTCAGACTCAGTCCTGTCTTTCTGAACTCTACATAATTTCATTGCAGATTTTGTATGATTTTTCCTTTTGATTTGAATCAATACACTTTTCACCTCCTATTTATTCCATTGTGACATTTTCCCACACAAAATGAAACACAAGGGGACATACTTCTTTCTGACACCTAATTAAAAGCCACTTTGTATAATGTAGTCCTGTACTAAAAAGTTCCTGTTTAATAGCTTAAAAAAATTCCTTTGCCTGTCATCAATTTTACACCCATTTAGTCAATGCAGAGGACTTTGGAGGAGAGCTCTAGTTAACTTACAGCTAAAGATACTTCAAAGGATAAGAGTTCTTGAAACAAGAAACAATTCTTATTTGTTCTCTATAGAAATTCTAAAAACTGTTTTGAAATGAGACTGCTCTTAAGGCCACACAAAACAGCTGATTGTGTCCTTATATATTGAATTCTATTGTCAAATGTAGAGGCACTTTTGTAAAGTTTGAGAGGCTTTCAAGTAGGGAAGCAGAGAACATATGTGAATTCCATTAAAGTCTGCTAAAAGGTGTGGAATATGTTGGAATAATAATGTGCATCCCTGTTTTCATTATAAGTCTATGCAAAGTACTATATTAGTAAATCATGTAAACCATACATTACTACATTGGAACAACATGTTACCAGTTTACTGTATATCCCATAGTAACAGAATACTCTCTATGAGCTAACTACGAAACATTTATTAGGTATTAATTATTATTATTTAAACTACAATAGTGGCCAGAGTCCCCAGCGAGTATTGGTGTCCCATTGAGCTAAGCTCTATATCAATGAAGAGTAAAAGACAGTCCCTGCTCTTCATCAAAATGTATATCAATCTGTAATTCCTTCTCCTTACAGATACACTTAAACATACACACCCTATGCACTTAGAGTCACTCTAGTGACTCTAGCCAAGGTAGAAAAAATGAGCCCTTGACTGCCCACACTGGACAAAGCTTATATAGGAAATCTGTTACTGCCATGACAACGTCAATTGTTGAAAATTAATTCTTTCAAGGCTAAATCCTGGTCCCAATGAAGTTAATGGCAAAACTCCCATTAACTTGAATAAGAGCAGCATTTGGCTCTTAGTTCATCTGTATAGCAGGAATAGTACACAAAATGTCCCTTTTTAGGTCTGATAGTGTAGGAGAAATAAATTGCTAAGCTTAAAAATGAATCTTTCTTTGACAAAATAAACCATATGCTATTTAAAGTATCTGATTTTCATGAAATCTTGCATGCATGCAGCTATGAGTATGTATTCAAGTATCAAGAGCTGTAGTGCTTGTGTAATATCATTTTCTCTGTTTCATTTTCAGTATTATTATATTCAGTTTAGATAACTAGACGGGCTTCCTCAGCCTCCAAAAAATTCAGTAAATTATTCTGTATATAGCCTAGTGCCAATGGCGTCTTGTTGTGGGCCAGAAAACAGTGGGTTAAAATCCTGGTCTGGCTGTATTGTCTCATTCTAAACTAGCTTTTTATTGAAATCAGCCCATCTCTGTGTGATACTAACTTAATTCTTTTCTGAACCAAGCTTAATTCTGTTTCTGAACCCAAAAGAGAGTGCTATCTGATCAAAACCATTTAACAGATACAAAAAAAGCCAATTTGGGGGGGGGGGGGAGACTAGTCATATAAAGGTGGAATATCTTCAGAGAAGGCCAAGTTCGACACGGGTTAGTTATCTAAAAAGCCAAGTTAAATAAGATACCATTTGGGATTAATGGTCCAACCCCAATTTACTCCTGCCTGAAAGTTTATCAATCCTTTGGGAGGCAATTTAGCACTAAGTGTCTTTTGTTTAACTTGGCCATTTGAATGGCTAACCCCCTTTTCTAACTTGGCTCCTTTCTACAGATATCACACCTTCAGGCAGCTGATCTTTTTCTGTCTAACTTGGCTTTATTAGGTGCATGCTAAATATTTTTGATCCAGATTGTATATACCACCATTATGATACGAATGAAACAAATAAATGTACAGTATAGCAGCAGCCAGACAGGGATTTTAACTATATATTATAACTAAGGCACGGGCCTGTTTAAATGCACTTTTATTACTCTGAAAGCTTGTACATTTTTAATTCTTTAGAAAGGGTGGGTTTTTTCCACCCACAGAAAATTACATGAGGATTTCTTAATTTGCCTGTGTATCTTTTTATACATATACCACCCAGTGGGAGTGGGAAAAATTAGGGCCTTTTTGGAGAATAAAAAGATAGAATAAAAGGTAGAATAAAAAGATAGGCTCTTTTAGAACATACCCTTTTCTAATCTACATAAAAAAACACTTCTGATCCCAACTGGATAGCTCAATACCTCAGACTTGTACAATAGTAGTAGATATACTGGACAAACCAGGATTTGGCCACAGATCTTAAACTAAATTTTCTATACCCACCAACCGAAAATTGAGCAACTGTTGAAAGCTGCATACATGTGAATAATTTAATCATTACGGATCGGAGTACAAATTTGGCCCAACACAAAAAAGCTACATGAGCACATATGATTTTTCTTCCTAGCTTGGCACCAGTCCAGGAAACAACTTGAAGGGCTGATTTGTTTGTTCATTTTTAAATCAGAACTGAAATCTACTATTTGTTCATAATGGGACAAATTCCATAGTAGTTTGTGAAGTGAGCCCCAAAAAGCTAATCAAGAAAGTTTAAAAGAAAAGCAGTTTGCATAGCACGCTATATAATAAATTGATTTAGTGTTTCAAAAGTGATCATTACCAACTGGATGGTGGTTGTACCATCTCAGGCTGTGATCTTATGAGATAAGATACAGCACATAGTGTCAGGGTTGATCAGTATTAGGATGAGAGACTTCCAAAGAAAAGTGAGGAATAGAAGAAAATGGTGTTGGTGAAAAAGCAAGTACCACTCTTCCTTCTATGGTCAAAACAGAAAAATGGTTTTTCCCCCCACCTTTTGGCAACTGAACTCTGAAGGTTATTAAGTTGCCAAAAATCAAAATAATTTTGGTTTCAGATATTTGATCTTTCAACAAAAAACATGCAAAAATTACGAAAAAAAAAATTTGGTGGGAAAAAATATAACTTCCTTACCTACTCTAATTTCTACAGTAAACAACTTTTCATCCAAAGATCCCAAAATCCTCATATCTGAGTACATATTATCCATGCAGAAATTGTTTAATCCATTACAGTAAAACACACCTTTGGAGTACACTGCATAACTGAAGCTCTCAATGAAATGTAAAGAATATCTCCTGATTCTTCAGGGGTACAATGGGGTGTGAGTAATAGTTAAATTAGTACCAAGTGTAGCGAGAGAAGGTCGGTGAGGTAATATCTTTTATTTGACCAACTTCTGTTAATTAAAGAGACAGGTTTTCAAACTACACAGCTCTTTCACCAACAGAAGTTGGTCCAATAAAAGATTACCTCACCCATCTTTTCCCCTCTAATATCCTGGGACCAACACGGCACGAACACAGCAAACAATAGAAAATGTAGGACAATTAGCCATTTGGAGATCTATTTAAGTAAGCACATTTTAGGCAGGTTTAAACACAACTACACTGACGTACAATGTGATTCATTAACTTTGAATTCAACTGAACAGCCTACAAATTACATGTGAAGGAAAAACTGAGTGGTGTTAAATTTAAGTATATATTTCTGTAGGGAGACAACATGAAAAGCTAATTATTCTTTCAAATTCTAATGTTGTCAGTAATGAAGGGCTGCCAAGGTCTGCACTGCAGATGGATAATACTGGAGGACAATGACACAAAAATAATATTTAAGCAAACAGACAAAAATGATATTCCAGATGTACAGCCAGAAAGATGCAGAAAAAAAAACAGGATGCACAGCGTATACCTGTGATTCTTGAAAGTCATTGAAGATGCACACAAAAGGGAGTTCATGGACTCAACCATTCAGGCAGGTTGCAAGCAGATCCACGGCATTCAGTATTTGCCAATGGTAAAATTAAATATGGGAATTGAAAAACCCCATTTCTGCCCATACAATGCATAATTATATATTTATAGTTGGGATACATTCAGCTTCTTAGTATATAAATTGCCAGCAGCGAGTTTTGCTGTATTTTTCCCTCACAGTGGTGGAACTGAGAGTAACTATCACATTATTTTATTATATAATAATAATTATATTTCCGTATGAGGAGAGATTAATAAGACTGGGACTTTTCAGCTTGGAAAAGAGATGGCTAAGGGGAGATATGATTGAGGTCTATAAAATCATGACTGATGTGGAGAAAGTAGATAAGGAAGTGTTATTTACTCCTTCTCATAACACAAGAACTAGGGGTCACCAAATGAAATTAATAGGCAGCAGGTTAAAACAAATAAAAGGAAGTATTTTTTTACACAATGTACAGTCAACCTGTGGAACTCCCTGCCAGAGGATGTTGTGAAGGCCAAGACCATAACAGGGTTCAAAAAAGAACTAGATCAATTCACAGAGGATAGGTCCATCAATTACTAATAGCTAGGATGGGCAGGAATGGGAGATGGGGTGGATCACTTGATGATTACCAGTTCTGTTCATTCCATCTGGGGCACCTGGCACTGGCCCCTGTCGGAAGACAGGATACTGGGCTAGATGGACCTTTGGTCTGACCCAGTAGGGCCATTCTTATGTTCTTATATATCTGTATCTCTCTCTCTCTCTCTTTATATATATGTATGGAATACATGGCTGTGTGGCATAAATACTTTCTAGGTCTAAAGTCTTGCTCATGTATGAGGAAGTCACAAAGAACATCAGCCCATTGATTAAAATCTTTACATCACACCACCATGTGCTCTATGGGGATGTCTAGACCGCAATTAAAAACCCACAGCTGGCCTGTGCCAGCTAGCTTGCCTTACAGGGCTTGGGCTCCGGGGCTGTTTCATTGAGCCGTAGACATGTGGGCTTGGGCTGGACCCTGGGCTCTGTGCCCTACAAGGGGGGAGGGTGTCTAATTGCAGGCTAGCTATACCTTATGTGTGCCACCTAATTCACAGATACAAATATGTTTCAGAAGTTGATCTTTTTTTCTTGGAATTATTCTTGTATCTTTTCACCTGTACATCCAGGACCAACTATATAGGATTCAGAGTTGTAGCCGTGTTAGTCGGTATCAGCAAAAACAATGAGGAGTCCTTGTGGCACCTTAGAGACTATCATCTGATGAAGTGGGTTTTAGCCCATGAAAGCTTATGCTCAAATAAGTGTGTTAGTCTCTAAGGTGCCACAAGGACTCCTCATTGAAGGTAGACATGGAAGTTGTATACCACTATATAGTAAAAAACTCCTCCCTTTCCAAATGGAATAGCCCCATGCTTCTATCCTATGGGATCAAAAGATAATGTGTATTTAAATAAAATTACTATCTATGGAAAAGTCATTTTAGTTTTTTTTAATAGATTCTAAATAGTTGTTATACTCTTTTCCCCAGAATTAAACTACAGATGTGTGATTTTATAGGAGAAGGGACATGAAAAATGAGAACAATACACATTTTTAAAGTGAGACATGTCAGAAATTGGGAGATGTTGAGGGAAGGGAGTTGTGATTCTAGTTATATGACATCTACAAAGTACATGAGGGTGTGGTGTGCTAAAGGTTTAGAGAATTCTTCACAAGCTTTTCAAATAAAGGAGCCTAATTTTAGGTACCCAAGTCCATATTTAGACCTTTAAAATCTCCTGATTTTCAAAAATACAGAGTACATATCAGTTCCCACTGACATTGGTAGGAGCTGCTGGGTGTTGAGCATTTTTTTAAAATTAGGCCACTGATTTAGGCGCCTAATTTAAGGCACTCAGTTTTGAAAATTTTGTCCTCTCTCCCTCCCTTTTTCTCAGGAATAGGCATTTTAATTGAACGTACTTCTTAAAAAATTAAATTACCAGCTGCAGCAAAACAATTTTTTTCCAGTAGAGAAGCCATGTCAGCCCATGAAATACCTAAAAATAAAATCTTTAACAGCTTAAAAAAAAAAATCATGCCATGCCCCAGCAGCAAAGTGCTGCCCATGGAGTTATACAACATGGCCCAAAGCTGACTGGATAATAATATCTAGTACTTAGATACTACTCTTCATCTTCAAAGCAGTTTACAAACATTAACCAGTTAATCCCCACAACATCCCTGTGGCCCACTTAAATCAAAAATCGGGCACTGCATGCTGGGACCTGTAGTCTCTGGAGGCTACAGCCCCAAATTAAAGACGAGCAATCTGCTCCATTTTTTTATGGGCACCCAACATATTGCCAATGTGGCCCTCTGTGGGCAATGTTTAGATGCCCCTGTTTTAAGCTCTATTAAAGCACTATACTATAGTCTGCCTTCGTTACTTTCTCAATGTTTTGGAATCTAGTAAATGCATCACAGGCTCTCATATATTTAAGAGAGGTCTGAGACTGGATCTTCTTTTGTCATCACTATATATGGCTTCTATGCAAAAATCCTTTAATGGTGATGGAAGTCCGGATTTTCTGTGGTTGTCACTGACTCTTTGGTCATAAATGTTTAATGTATTTAAGATTCTTTACTTAATCTTTAACCCAGTTTTTCCAAAATGTATAACAAACTGTTCTTTTAAAATCAGAGAGCCAAATTCTCAGATGATATAAACTGGCATAGCTTCACTGAAGTCAATTTCCAACAGCTGAGGATCTACCGCAAAAGGTTTTTCAGGGAATTGACAGCCATAAGGACATGAATTGGAAGACTGGCTCTTTCTATCTTCATATAGCGATGCTAACACTTAAAAATAAATAAAGTGACACTTTAGACCAACAACATAAAAATAATCATCTGGAAAAGTATCTTGTGGGATGGCATCAACAGATGAAAGCGTGCCTGCTCCCAATTTGAAAGGAATTAGGGCTGTCAAGCGATTAAAAAAAAGTAATCGCAATTAAAAAATTAATTGCATGATTAATCACACGGTTAAAGAATAATAGAGTACAATTTATTTAAATATTTTTGGATGTTTTCTACATTTTCAAATATATTGATTTCAATTGCAACACAGAATACGAAGTGTACAGTGCTCAGTTTATATTTATTTTTTATTACAAATATTTGCACTGTAAAAAACAAAATAGTATTTTTCAATTCACCCACTACAAGTATTGTAGTGCAATCTCTTTATCATGAAAGTTGAACTTACAAATGTAGAATTATGTATAATAAAAACCTG
Source organism: Lepidochelys kempii (assembly GCF_965140285.1). Classification (NCBI taxonomy): domain Eukaryota; kingdom Metazoa; phylum Chordata; order Testudines; family Cheloniidae; genus Lepidochelys; species Lepidochelys kempii. The sequence goes on along the minus strand of NC_136381.1, from coordinate 27,714,919 downwards.
CATTCAAAAATAAAACAATGTAAAACTTTAGAGCCCACAAGTCCTTCTTCAGCCAATCGCTCAGCCTACAAGTCCACTCAGTCCTACTTCTTGTTCAGCCAATCACTCAGACAAACATTTGTTTACATTTTCAGGAGATAATGCTGCCCGCTTCTTGTTTACAATGTCACCTGAAAGTGAGAACAAGCGTTCACATGGCACTTTTGCAGCCAGCATTGCAAGATATTATGTGCCAGATGCGCTAAAGATTCATATGTCCCTTCATGCTTCAACCACCATTCCAGGAGACATGCAGCCATGCTGATGACGGGTTCTGCTCGATAACAATCCAAAGCAGTGCGGACCAATGCATGTTCAGTTTCATCTTCTGAATCAGATGCCACCAGCAGAAGATTGATTTTCTTTTTTTGGTGGTTTGGGTTCTGTAGTTTCTGCATTAGAGTGTTGCTCTTTTAAGACTTCTGAAAGCATGCTCCACACCTCATCCCTCTCAGATTTTGGAAGACACTTCAGATTCTTAAATTTTGGGTCAAGTGCTGTAGCTATCTTTAGAAATTTCACATTGGTATCTTCTTTACATTTTGTCAAATTTGCAGTGAAAGTATTCTTAAAACGAGCATGTGCTGGGTCATCATCCGAGACTGCTATAACATGAAATATATGGCAGAATGCGAGTAAAATAGAGCAGGAAACATAAAATTCTCCCCCAAGGAGTTCAGTCATTAATTTAATTAACGCATTATTTTTTAACGAGAGTCATCAGCATGGAAGCATATCCTCTGGAATGATGGCCAAGGCATGAACAGGCATATGAATCTTTAGCACATCTGACATACAAATATCTTGCAATGCCAGCTACAACAGTGCCATGCAAACGCCTGTTCTCACTTTCAGGTGACATTGTAATTAAGAAGTGGGCAGCATTATCTCCAGTAAATGTAAAAAAAAATTGTATCTCTTAGCAATTGGCTGAACAAAAAGTAGGACTGAGTGGATTTGTAGGCTCTAAAGTTTTATATTGTTTTGTTTGAGCGCAGATATGTAACAAAAACCCCCACATTTGTAAGCTGCACTTTCATGATAAAGAGATTGCACTACAGTACTTGTTTGAGGTGAATTGAAAAATACTATTTCTTTTGTTTATCATTTTTACAGTGCAAGTATTTGTAATTAAAAATAATATAAAGTGAGCACTATATACTTTGTATTTTGTGTTGTAACTGAAATAGATATATTTGAAAATGAAGAAAAACATCCAAAAATGTTTAATAAATTTCAATTGGTATTCTATTAACAAAGTGGTTAATCACGATTAATTATTTTGAGTTAATTGTGTGAGTTAACTGTGATTGATCAACAGCCCTAAAAGGAATACTAAACAACAGCAGAATGTCCTTAATCACTGAATTGTTGGAATTGTGATGGAAAATATTACAATAAGGTAGTTAATAAGAGTACTGTACTATAAAGCATGAAAGAAATAGAACTATAGTCAGTCTTGGGAAGAAAAACATTTGGATTCCCTTCATAAATGAAGATATCAGCTTTCTGGCAGAAGGTAGCTAGAAGTATTTCAGATGGAAAACAGCACAGCAAATCTCAAATATGCAGGAACCACAGCATTCACACAAGTCCAAATTTTGCTCTTAGGTGCACTGGTTTAAATCTAGAATAACTCCATTGACTCACCTGGAGTTTGACCAAAGTAAATGTGAGTTGGATTTGGCACTGTGTGAACAGATACAGAGATACACCTATATGTATTCCCATTTTGATCTAATTTCGAGTTTCTTCAGTATACTAGGATCCCTGACATTTCATAGAAGTGTTCAGGGTTTGTTTGTTTTGTGTGTTACTATATGTAATTTTAAAATTCACTGTACCTGTAGTGTCGAGAAATCTCTTCTTCCACCTGGGTAATAAAGTCACATTTGGTACATGAGTGTTCTTTGTTCTCTTTGAGAGTCAGTGGCCCATCCATCCCTTGAAGGGTATTTGCTTCTTGTTTGACATCAGATGTCTGGGCTTCATGTGCGTTCTCATAATGAAGCAGGAGAATATCTACATCAGGAGTGGAGAATGAGCATTGATCGCACTGGTGTTTGACTCTAGAGCTTCCTGTCACCCCAGGAGACAAGTGCAAGAGCAAGAGAGCACAGTGGGAACAATTACTTTTTCTGCAAGCAAACGGATAAGTAATATCTCCAAGGTGCTTTTCTGGGCTGCAGAGGCCCCGAGGACAGAACTGACAGTGTTTAATGGTACATTTGTGAATGTTGTGTAGCTGCTGATAATGGCGGAGAAGTGGGCCCACCACTATTACTTCTGGGCCATGGCTCTTTGAGTACCTAAAGTCACAGAACTGACAGTTGTAGCTTGTCACAACGTTATCCTCTGCTCCTTTGCTAGAGAAGTCTTTCTTTTTTGCCACACTAGAGCCCTTTTCTGTCTTTGTTACTAGTTCCCCATCTGCATTTTTGGCTAGGTCATTCTGATTAATGACAGATCCCCTAGAAAGTTTATCATTTAGATCTGGATGAAGGCTTCCTGATTGATTTCCCCCATGCTGTTTGCTGTAATGTTCTAATAGTTTGAGAGAGCTGAATGATTCACAGCTGAAACTGCAAAATTTACACCAGTAGTAACTGGTGGCATCTGTATCATTTTGTCGAGAAGAATCTATGGGTTTGATAGGCACCGAGTATCCAACTGGTGTGTTGTCTCCTGCTTTTACGGTGATTTTGTCCTGCCACTTCCCCAAGTCTCCAGAATCACATGATCGAAGAGTAGGACTGGATTTATTGGAGTTTTTCTCTGAAGGTTTCCCAGATTCAGAGGAGGGAAGGACGGCTTTCATTTTGTTTGGGTGAGTCTGTAAGAAGTGTTGCTCTAGTTCATTTGATGAGTTGCCCATGTAGGTGAAGTTGCAGAATTTGCAGCGGAAGTACTTGGTGTTGCCTTGGCAATCTGGAGTTTTCCGTCCAATGCCGATAAAGGTTCCACCTAAAGTAACCTATGAAAAAAGAATGAGATAATTTTAGCTATACTGAAGAATTATTCAAAAACCAAATGGGAAAAAAAGGAATCATACAAAAATTTAAGGATAAATTTTAATAAGATCTACATCACCAATGTCTCATTTGTAACAACTATGTCATAAAATAGTAATAAAACCCTTCACTTCTGCAGCACTTTATATCTGAAGATCTCAACGTGCTTTACAAAGTTGAATAAATATTGTGCCCATTTTTCAGTTGTGGAAATGGAGGCACGCATACGTGAAAGAGACTTGCCCAGTTTCATAGAGCTGGACCTGGATATCTCTTGGCTAATTCCTATGTATCTTCTGTACTTATATGGCCACCATTATTGTTGCATTTGTGCACATCACAATCTTTAACTCACAACATCCATTTTAGGTAGGGAAGTACTATTATTTCCATTCTACAGATGGAGAATTGAGATGCAAAGAGGCTAAGTGATTCACGCAACAACACACAGGATGTCTGTGGCAGAGTAGGGACATGAACCCAGCTCTCTAAAGTACCAGGTTATTACCACTGTACCATCCATCCTTCACTGCTCTAAAGTAAAAGTGGCAAAGAGTCCTGTGGCACCTTATAGACTAAAAGACATATTGGAGCATAAGCTTTCGTGGGTGAATACCCACTTTGTCAGCTCTAAAGTACTACCCCATCTTCCTCTTTAAAATCAAGCTAATATAGATATCCCTCAATAGGAGACTTTTGTGAGTGTTTTAGCTGAGTGTGGAATACAGGATCAGGCCCCAAGTCTTGATCTGCCAATATGACAAAGAATTTGGAGTGGAAGTCAGTATTACAGCACAAGGAGTACCACAGTTTTATGAATCTGAACGCACAAAAATGAAATTTGAAAACCGAATTCAGTTGACTGTGCCTGATTACATCCACTCCTTCATATAAAGAGCATTCTTACAACAACATCCAGTATCCACTGAGACTCCTTTTTAGAAATATGGGGGTTGCTCTCTGAACTGAAAGGCAATTTTCTCAAAGATTACTCAGTGCAGACATTCTCCAAGGAAATCTTCTGTTCTTTTCCTATTAAGAGCTCTAACTCAGTAAAATAAGGATGGAAAAATTACTGTAGAAAAATGGCATGTGGCAAAGAAAGAAACTTACTACACCCAAAATCATGACATCACTAATTTAAAAAAAAAAAGGTAGGTCTACTTAACTGTTCTCATGATCTATGAGCACATGGATTGCAGGAAGGAAGGAAGCAAGGCTTCCAGGCTTATGTTATTAAAATCTCTGTTCTCATAGCAGGCAGTCCTGCCCTTCCCATGAGTGCACCACACCTGCCTTGTGACATCATAGAGAGATTTGCTGCTCCTGTACAACTGGTTTGATGGCCAAAAAAGGAACCGAGGAGGGAAGGGGAAAAAGTCTCTCATGACAAAAATCTCACCACAGCTTTACTTCTTTTCCTGAATTATAACAATTACACAATATTCAGCAACCAATTACCTTTTACACCCACCCACCCTTCACCCAGTTCACCCTTGGTATACCATTCCAAATAAGCAGAGATGTCGTGGAAGCTTCCATGCGGCAGTGGCATGCCTTGGATTTTTCTGTGTGAGAAGGGCTTTAACAAGGGCGTAGAACGTTTCAACACACTCCGTGCAGGCTCAGATTTTCATTCCCCCAACTGTTAAGTGAATTACTGCTTTTCTCTGGGATTCAGTTATAATGCATTAGGCAAATGGTGTAATTATATTTTTCTTCCCCTCTTCAACAGCTGTGCCACAGAGCAAGCATGTGATCACTGCTCATCCAGAATCACACCATACGGAAAGACTCAGACATACAAAGAGCACGACATGTAAACATTTTAAAATGCATATAATATAAATGCCTTTTAGCCATTTAGCTTGGAGTATAAGATGCTATGCCTTGTATGCCATCAGCACAAAATACATATAGTGAGTCAATAAGTTGCTAAATCATGGTATAAAGATGCTTTTCAGCCTCTGATTCTTGTTTTAAAGAAACATGATTTCAATGAGCTGGTTAAAACTTTTTTCTGATAAGCTGAAATGAAATCTGTGTGTGTCTGGCAAAGTTATTTAAATAGATAACCACGAGATCGAAAGGCACCATGGCATCCATAACCAGGATTTAACATTACTATGGGGCTTCAGAGTCCCAATTTCAAGCTAAGAGTTTGGCTCTGAGGAGTTCTTTGGGAGGGAGCAGTTTTGGGGGACTGACTACTGCAGAGGGTCATTGGTTCCTATTGCTAAAAACAGGATAGCAAAAAATGGAGGCAAAACATGCTGGGCCTGATCCGCTGAAGTCCGTGAGAACTGCAGCTACTCCACAGGATTTGGCTCATTTGGTCCTCATCCATCACGTTATTTCAAATGTTCAAAGTTTCGCTGATGTTCAGTGAAACATCTCTGCCTTTAATGTAAAGGGGCATTGAAGGAATTAAGGAAAACAGAAAATAACAGCCACTCTGTGTGTGATTAACTCGGTTGCAAGGAGATCTGTTTTTTCATTCAGTGTTTGTTTATTTTGCTTTTGCACTGAACAACCAGCCAAAATACTTTACCTTAAGTGGCTTTTATGAGTAAATACATCCATTATTCTTATGAGTCCATCTAGAGAGCCTACAGACAACAAGTCCATCTTTGCAGGGCAGGCGCCCTTTGGACATCAGTTAGGAAGCAGGAATGACAATAAGCCCAAATGATGCTTGTTGCTAATTACATTGGAATGTACATTGGAAAAACATATTAATCATATCAGTATTTTACCCAACAGAGTAGCTGTAAATGAATATATTTTTGTAACTTTTCCTAATCCTGATGAATGCCCTACATAGCAAGTTCAGTATCCCATGCTAACCTCCTTCTCCGCAATGCAAGGATAAAAGAGAATTAAGAATTTATAATATATCTTGTGCTTACTAGTTGCAACAGAGGGGAAAAAAATCTTTAAAACACTGGAATGTAACTGATTACCGATTGTTGGACCGGCATTTCACTGAGTACCCTACCACAATTTAAAATAATGGATTCCATTAGCAGAGGGTATACGTGAAAGGTAACATAAGGTCATCTTAACGTTATTACAACCAAAAGTCATTTTTCAAGCACAGAAAACCTATTTAAAGCCTCCACTAGGGTCATCAGGTAAAGGAACAAGGAAACTAGCTTCCATGTAGCAAGGCTAGCAGAAGCACTTGAAGGAAAGTAGTAATGATACAAACTAAAACTGCCTCAGCTTTCAGCCAGCCGAATTTGGATGAAGCCTATCCCATTTGCCAAAGCGTTTGGATTCGTGTATTCTACTCAAGTCTTGGCTTGACTTTCAGATTTCTCAGTTACATATCATATCTCTATGTAAGGACAGCAAATTCTCTCTCTCTGTGTGTATATATATATTTTCCTCTTGCTCTCTTTCCTTTTCCAGGGAGAATGGAATAAAGGGGAGAGAGAGAGAGAAGGGGGGAGGGGGAGCGAAAGAAAACATACTCCATCCATATTTCTCTGAAATTTCCAAGGTGATGGCTAGCTTCAGGTACTTACTCCAACAGTTCATTCCCATTCCCATTCCCCTCACACCCTCTGTGTTTTACTTTCTAACCCATGTGTTCCCTGCCAGCACAAAAATCACAAGGAAGAGGACAAAGCAACACTAAAAAGCTGCAGTTCTAATAGAGCTGTGGAGTCCAACTTTACTCTTCCCACAAGCAGGAGTGCAGAGTGAGCAGGGCTGGGGTTAAAAAAACATCCTCAAACCTATGGCTCCCAGGCAGATACACAGAGGGATGACTCACATTCAGCATTCTCCTTCTGTAGCAGGCCCTCTTTAGGATGGAAAAATAGTTTAGTGACTAGAGCAGTGGACTTGAACTCAGGAGTCCAGGTCCCATTCCCACCTCAGCCACAGATTTCAATGGAAGTTACAAGCCTAAATACCTTTGAGGATCTGAGCCTGTTATGGATTAAACTGAAATAAATCCCATTAGTAAGGATCACTCATCTAAAGCATCTAAAAATCCAAACTCTTTTTAGTTAATAGTTTAATCCATTCATGAACGTCAACAATTATCAATAGAGTTCAGTCTTAAATAACTGGCCATGCTAACAGGCTATGACCAAAATCACCATAGGGATTCAGTTCATCTCTTCAGTAGAATTAAATTTGTGCTTCTTTTCCATTATTGTTAAAAACAGCCAGAAAATATAAAAGAACCTGATAAGAGGAAGTTTGATTTTGTTAAATGTCAGTATTCCTTACATACGGTGTTGTTGTAGCAGCGTTGGTCCCAGGATATTAGAGAGACAACTTAAGTCATCTTAGATCTTGAAGGATTGAGGCTACCCAAACGAAAGAGTAGAGAATGCACTTAAAACTGTTCTAGACTGTAACCAGGTGTATGAAACACTGGAGAAACAAGGTGTGTGAAGTAATATATTTTATTGGACCAACTGCGGCTGGCAAACAAGACAAGTTTCAGAGCTCTGTGTAAGCATGAAAGTTTGTCTGTCTATCTCACCAACAGAAGTTGGCCCAATAAAAGATACTACCTTGCCCATCTTGTTTCTCCAGTGTTCCTTACAGATGATTACTACTTAGAACAGTTTCAAGTGCATTCTTCACTCTTTTGGGTACTCTCAATCCTTCAAGATCTAACTTCCATAGCAGCTACAAGCCTCTGTGTATATTTAGTATTCAAAATGTATTAAAGGCCTTCTGGGGTTTTCCAATATAAAATGTATTCCTAGGTAGTTTTTAAGTAACTAAGGTGTTTATATAGCCTCAACCATTTGGTCATTAGATGTGCAAAACATCTGTATCTTTATTTTGCTCTTACTCATCATTATTAAGATAATTCATTAGAGCATTTACTGGGTGTTCTATAGAACATCACCTGTAGCTGGGGGAAGGTTTTTGCCTTGTTTTTACTGTACACTCTTTTGTACAACTGGGCCACCCTTCTTTCATGTGCTGGTGTTTTAGAATTTTTAGCTCCCCATAAGTCTAATAATTACAGCAAGGGAGTGGGCATCAGAACTCCTGGATTCTAGTCTTGGCTTTGCAACCTTAGCTAAGTCACTTAATCACTTTGTGGCTCAGATTCCCCATCTGAAAGATGGGCAGTGTTTGGAGATTTCATGTTTTTAATATGCTTAGATCCAGTTGAAAAGCACTTTACAAAGGCAATTTATTTATAAAACATTTCTGGTAGATATTTGAATGTATGTTGCCTTTATTTAAGTCTCTAACTCTTGATGATGTCATGACCTATTTAGCGTTTTAGAGGGTTGGTTGGGGTTTTATTTTGTTTGTTTGTGTTTCATTTTTTAATTATTATAGGATGCATGCATCCCTTGTTTCTTTTTTATGGAAGAGTATAAAGATTTTTTCAGTGCTTTTAAATCTAAGAAGGTGTTTTTATTTGATTTTGCTGACCCAGAATACTCTCCCTCACAACTTTACTTGCTTTTCTCGTTTCCAAAGCCAATCCTGAATTCATTATTATGGCAAATGGCTTAGACTATTTTTCTGATTTAACAGAACAGCAGTCTACCAAGGAATCCATAGTATCTGCCAGTTACTCTCTTTATCTATTTTAGAAAGCAAATTCTTCCTGTAGGAACTAATGTCCTACATGCGCATACCACTCAAGGATTGATCATGTAAATTCAGCCTCTGCAGCCATGAAATCCTTGGGTTCTGGTGTGATTGTTGATTAGGATGTACATGGTCATGGTGATTTCTCAAAAACTGACTTTTGCCTACTTGCAACTGGACCAGGCAACGAAGTTGGAGCATCAGATGTAAATCAGTCTTCATTTCTGATTACCTGGGCCACATTTCAGTCACTAACGAGGAGGTGAAAGGCTGTAGATCCCTTACCAATCCCCTGTACTATCCAGTTTTCCATTTGCCAATTACTCTTAATCTTCTAATCCTAAAATATTTTCTAATGCTCCTGTTTATCCAGTTGCTTTGTGCAATATAGCATCCAGAACATTTTAACAAACCCACACTTATGAAGTTCTTCATGTCATGCAGGCCAGGACAGATTCTTGGCTTTAATGCTTGTTTCTATAAAACCACCCTACCAGTTCCTTAAACTCCGAGAGGAAGAACTACCTCTCACAACATGGAAGAATCTTTAGGGTATATCTACCCTTTGAATTATGCACTAAAATGGTATTAATGCCTGTGCAGGAAGAACAGAGTTGTGTTAGCGATGCTAAGAGCCCATGCAGTCCCCAAGCTTTCTATGTTATTTGCATCTCTTAAGCAAGCAAGCAAGCAAGCACCTATGGGGGTCACAGTCACTTGAAATAAGCATGCTCTTCTCAGGATTGATTCCATTCCCATTAAAGTCAGTGGGAGATTTGGCATGGACTTTAAAAGGTAGTAAGATCAGGCCTTTTTTTTTTTTTAAACAAAAGTCTGACAGAACCACAATAGTTTTTAATTTAAGGCCATCAAGCCAGGCTCTGTTAAAACAATGGGAGCCAGTGACACTCAGAAACTCTTAGAACCAGGAACTTGGTTTGCATTTAAAGTACTGTACAACAATACTTAACACCAGAGAAAATATAACACACCATGCCATTCTTCATACCCTTAAAATATATTTTAAATTATGGGACAGATTTTTGGCCGCTGTAAGTTAACATAGCCCCATTAACATCAATGCAGCTACACTGATTTACACCAGTGAAGGATCTGGCCCCATAATTTTAGAAAACTTTATTTTCTGTGCTTTTCTTCTTTTTTTTTGTTGTGTGTTTTTGTTTCTGTCCTTTCAGCTTATATCTAAGCGTCTCCTTTTTTTTATTACTTTTACCAGCTCTCTTCATCAACAGACATAATACACCACTGGCGAACACTAGCATAAAGACTAAGATACAAGCAGTACATCAAAAAAGGAGAGATGGTAACAGAGCCTGTCTCAGAACACTGAAATGGTACTCCAATCTATAGCACTTTTGTATGACTGTAGCAATAACCTTTGTTTGAACTAAAAATGCTGATCTAAATATCTGTTCTGCAGCTGGTATAATTTGTCCTCAAATGCTTTGATTGAGACAAAGACTGAGGGGATCATAAAGATATCAGTTTAGACGGCATCTTACTTTGGGGCACAATGTCTCAAGGTCTGGCAGTTCTGGAACGTATAGCTATTTTAGATACAAATAATCATTTTTAGAATTTACTATCTTAAGCACTATATATTTAGAAAGCTCTCAGTAGATAGGCTAGTAAATGCAGAGATTCCATTTGAGCTAACACTGGGTATGTGTTTTGAAGATGCAAACATTCTGAACCAGACTGCACGACCTTAACTCGTATGAGTGAGCACTCACAAGAGTAGTCCAATAGACTTCAACGGGTCTATTTGTGTAGATAAAAAAAAATTCTCCTATTGATACACAATTAATATTACCCTATGTCAATGTTACCAAGTACTTATTTATATGCACAAATACAATATTTTGTATTAAATTTCAAGAAAATAACTAATATGTCATTTGTTCTATTCATGGTGATGGGGTCATCCTTAATTTTTTGAAAACCTAATGTTATGACTGTTGGAAGCTAAATACAGAGGAAATCCGGATTCCCAGATAATATGCACAGTAAGTAGACATATCAGACTGCTGCTCCACTTCAGCCTACTGTTCATTTGGACTCAATCTAGACTTACTCTGACTCTCATGGAATAAATCAAATTACTGAGATGCATTGAGAGATATGGGGTGACAGCCAGACCTCGACAAAAAGAATTCTAATAGAGGACACCAGGGAAGAAAGAGAAAGGCCACTGGCTTCTATAGCAACTATGGAGAACAGTAGATTCATCAGAGCCAACCTGTGTTGTGTTCTGGACATATCCTTGAGGTGTTCAGTGCACCCAGATCCAATTAGAGCACATTAGAGTGTCATGCCATTCAGCTGTCAGAGAAAGACCCCAACCATGCAACAAGTTCCTTGTGGTGAGATCTCTGGCACCTGTGTAAAGTACCATTTGCATCAACAGATTTCCCACATGATTGCTAGGACCATCTGCACAGAACTCATTGCAGTATCAGGCCAAAAGTGACTATTTTCAGATCTAACCTATGTGCAATATTTTTAGGAAAACCTAATCTTTCAAATGGGAGAAACAAAAGTATCAGTTTGGCCATTCACAGGAAACTGGATCAGTTCAACTGATACCATAGGGCTACCAAGATGCACAGTAGTGAAACAGGAGCTCACAAAGTAAAAAGAAATGAAGAAGCTAATGAGTGCACAAAGAACTCTGATCCAGCTGGAAGCTAAGATTTCACAGTCAACAATCAAATATTAGAATTGTGGGGGGATATCCAAAGGCAATAATGTATATGAGTTTGTACAGAATTTGCTCCTGGAAACAGCATACCAGGACACACTCATGCACAGCAATTCCTAACCAGACCAATGAACAAAGTACCACTTCCATATTTTAGGGCCTGGTTTTGGAATAACTGAGCTAAATGCCAATAAACCCTAGAAAATCAAATTTAGATCAGTTTCTCTAAACACAAGAGAAAGTTAAAATCCAGTTAAATGAAAGTTTTCATTAACTGATGTCAACAAGCAACATAAAATTAGTGATTTTACGGGTAGCTCACCTAATGTCCAAGATGAACTTGAAAAGTGGTCAGTTAAGCAATGTATTCAGCTCATCATTCACATCCACAAAAATGCAGGAGCTTTAATCGTTATTATTTACTCTTTAAACGCTAGTAACAAATATCAGAATCAGAAGGCAGATTCCTCTTGAAAGTGGACTATGCTACTAACACAAGTGTGATCACTGTAGTTATTTACGTCTCCAGTATAGATTCTGAACACATTTGTAGAGATTCCTTTGTGAAAACTGCCAAAGCTACTAGTGGAAGCCATAATGATCAGGAGGGATGTCAGCTACATTTATATCCCCACAAACTGATCAAGCCCTCTTGCTCTTAACTCCACAGCTCCCCATCTAATCCGTATATTAATGACATTTAAGAGTGGAGAATAGAATAGAAGAGATTATTAATAATAGAACTACTGTTTCCTACTGGATTGAATCCTAGTTACGACAGCACTGACTTAATCCCCAATCACACCGCATACCTTTAATGTGAGAAAAAGGTCTGCTCCCAGCCTCTGATTAGTCTGTAGGATGGTCACACAACAGAATGCTTCGTCTGGACGCATTAGATAACAATTAGGGAACACTTTCAACAGCTTCTTATTAACCAATGAAACTTGCCTCCTCAGTCAGAGCTGTGTATAGTGGTAATATCCACACGGAAAAAAAAACTAAACAGACTAAAGCTGGATAAGATCCCCACAACTTTGCAGAGCTACAGAACTGTCATAAATATAAAGGAAAGGGTAAACACCTTTAAAATCCCTCCTGGCCAGAGGAAAAACCCTTTCACCTGTAAAGGGTTAAGAAGCTAGGATAACCTCACTGGCACCTGACCAAAATGACCAATGAGGAGACAAGATACTTTCAAAGCTGGAGGGGGGGAAAACAAAGGTTCTCTCAGTCTGTGTGATGCTTTTGCCAGGAACAGAACAGGAATGGAGTCTTAGAACTTAGTAAGTAATCTAGCTAGATATGTGTTAGATTCTGTTTTGTTTAAATGGCTGATAAAATAGCTGTGCTGAATGGAATGGATATTTCTGTTTTTGTGTCTTTTTGTAACTTAAGGTTTTGCTGAGAGGGATTCTCTGTGTTTTGAATCGAATTACCCTGTAAGATATTTACCATCCTGATTTTACAGAGGTGATTCTTTCACTTTTTCTTCTATTAAAATTCTTCTTTTAAGAACCTGATTGCTCATTGTTCTTAAGATCCATGGGTTTGGGTCTGTGTTTACCTATGCAAATTGGTGAGGATTTTTATCAAACCTTCCCCAGGAAAGGCGGTGTAGGGTTTGGAGAGGATTTTGGGGGGAAAGACGTTTCCAAGCAGGCTCTTTCCTGGTTATATATCTGTCAGATTTTTGGTGGTGGCAGCAATAAAGTCCAACAGAAAAAGGAAAATAGTTTGTACCTTGGGGAAGTTTTAACCTAAGCTGGTAAAAATAAGGTTAGGAGGTTTTCATGCAGGTCCCCACATCTGTACCCTAGAGTTCAGAGTGGGGAAGGAACCTTGACAAATATAAAATGGCTACCAAGACTAGTGGAGATTAGCAAAATTAGAGGAGAAATTAATTAAATGGAAATCAGCAAAACTGAGCACTCCATTTATCTCATGGGAAGATATCACTCTGATAACCGCATAAAGCTGATAAGGCACTTGTCTGGCAAAACAGCAATGTGCTAACAAATGTTTTCTAAAATTCATATTGTATTAATCTCCCAGAAACTGCTCAACAGAATATACCCAATCCTATAAAACTAGATATATCTCAATGAACTAAAGAAAAAGGGGGGAGGGACAAAGCATTTAAAAATTGCCTCCACAAATTACATCTCATCTCTAAAGAAGCCAAAGACATAGAATCATAGAATCATAGAATCATAGGATATCAGGGTTGGAAGGGACCCCAGAAGGTCATCTAGTCCAACCCCCTGCTCGAAGCAGGACCAATTCCCAGTTAAATCATGCCAGCCAGGGCTTTGTCAAGCCTGACCTTAAAAACCTCTAAGAAAGGAGATTCTACCACCTCCCTAGGTAACGCATTCCAGTGTTTCACCACCCTCTTAGTGAAAAAGTTTTTCCTAATATCCAATCTAAACCTCCCCCACTGCAACTTGAGACCATTACTCCTCGTTCTGTCATCTGCTACCATTGAGAACAGTCTAGAGCCATCCTCTTTGGAACCCCCTTTCAGATAGTTGAAAGCAGCTATCAAATCCCCCCTCATTCTTCTCTTCTGCAGGCTAAACAATCCCAGCTCTCTCAGCCTCTCCTCATAACTCATGTGTTCCAGTCCCCTAATCATTTTTGTTGCCCTTCGCTGGACTCTCTCCAATTTATCCACATCCTTCTTGAAGTGTGGGGCCCAAAACTGGACACAGTACTCCAGATGAGGCCTCACCAATGTCGAATAGAGGGGAACGATCACGTCCCTTGATCTGCTCGCTATGCCCCTACTTATACATCCCAAAATGCCATTGGCCTTCTTGGCAACAAGGGCACACTGCTGACTCATATCCAGCTTCTCGTCCACTGTCACCCCTAGGTCCTTTTCCGCAGAACTGCTGCCTAGCCATTCGGTCCCTAGTCTGTAGCTGTGCATTGGGTTCTTCCGTCCTAAGTGCAGGACCCTGCACTTATCCTTATTAAACCTCATTAGATTTCTTTTGGCCCAATCCTCCAATTTGTCTAGGTCTTTCTGTATCCTATCCCTGCCCTCCAGCGTATCTACCACTCCTCCCAGTTTAGTATCATCCGCAAATTTGCTGAGAGTGCAATCCACACCATCCTCCAGATCATTTATGAAGATAAAAGGTACATCTTCCTCTTCATTAAATATTCTAGACAAGTCAAAGCCTACACAGCAGTAAGACCACAAGGTTCTATGGTCTGAATTACGTACATCCTTACTTCACAAAGTCACTGTGTTTTACAAGAAATAATAAAGGAGTTTGTGTACCTGGACTTGAAGCCATATGTGCAGCTGTATTTTGGGGATGAAAGTAGGATAACAAAAACATATTTCTAAAAGGTTGCACAGAGGCAGGTGTTGCTCGTGTGATATGTTTCAAAACAGATTTGATTTTTTTTCCCCCACAAGCCCTTGCAAACGGACCTAGTCCTTATCAGTCTAAAAACTGATACTGGATTTTTCTCTATTCTTTTTCCTTTTTCTATGGTGCATGTTGGGGGGGAGGGGATGTTTGTTTTTTGTTTACAGTTTTTTCTAAACAGGCCTTATATACACAGAGTCCAAGAGTCAGTAGCAAGCCCCACGGGTGAAACTTTCATATAGCACAAAACCTGACTAATCACCATGAGACAGATTAAATATGTGAGGCTGTGCTAATACCCACCCTCTAGCTTCTGTACCCATCTTCCTTGCCTAAAACATCATAAATCCCTAACTACCTCCATCCTAACAACAACAGAACAGTTTGTTAAGTGCAGTTGCATCAATAAATCAGCCCTTAATCCCATTCCACGAGCATTTCAAATTAATTTTGATTACAGAGGGGTTTGTTGTTTTTTCCTCAGACCATATCAGAATTTTAAGCAGATTGTTTTGATGAACCACTACTATTCATATGCAGTTCCTCTTTCTTAGAATGTAGGAGTCTTTGACTGACAACCAATTTCTAATAAAACGGCATTCAAGCTCTAATTAATACAATTCCATGCTCTTGTATTAGACTTCAACATTTTCCCAAGCCCTTGTGAAACAGACATGGTAGCAACACAAACGTGTGGGTGCAAAGGGGAATTTCAGATGTCCTTTTAGTATGTTTATGAATGTAGCAAAGCTGTTCAGAATTGTGAAGCATGAAAATATTAATCAGTTACATATCTTCTAACATGTTCTGCATCAACATCTGGTGTATGTGCAAGTGATGAAGTATAGTATTTGGCACAGAGGCTTATTTAATCTTCTCTTCCCAAATTGGGCAGAGAAAATCAGCACTCTTTAAAAAGTTAAGTTTCCAGATCCAATTGTTCCTTTAAAATCAGCAGCATTGTATAGGCTGTCTGTTCTATTTTAGAACATGTTTCTGGTCTGAGAAAAGACTGATCTTAACTGATTATCTGTGTGCTGTTTCCTAACGCTTTTTGTCTTTCCTGCAGTATCTTACTACCAGGGCTTAGTAGACAAGTATAGTCTAGGTTCAGCTGCTTTACTTCTAGTTCTATCAGTTCAAACTGAGATAGCTCACACATCTGTTTTATTTCTGAAAATACTCCATAGGAAAAGTGTCCAGCTCACTCTAATCAAGCATAAACTTTCCTATAAATAACCAAGGACCTAATGAAATAATTGTTTGGGGAAAATGAAAGTGTGTTTAGAAACTCAAATTCCTCTGTGCTGTATGCCTTAGCTGTCCCTGTCTGAACGTATTCCTGACAGCATGGATCAGTTGCTCTAAGATGCTGTCCCCAGAGTCAGCAAACTGAAACTATAGCAGAAAATCCAGGTATTAACATCATATTACGTGCTAATTATAAACCATCATTTCACATTGACATTATTCACTTCCATCCTCTTTTATCTAAATCATGTATTTGCTTTCTAATCACAGTTTGACAGGAGAGAGCGTCTGACACAAGACAGTGAAGTGATCTTTTAATAAGACAGCAGTTCAAAGACTGTAGCTTTTATGCATAATAACAATCTTGATTTGATTTGCTGTTCCATAAAAAGATTTTGTAGAATTTCACCAAGTGAGAGGGAAAAAAGTTAAGAGCTTAAAAAGCTACAAGTGCTTGAGTAGTGGTGCTGTTTCTAAGTATTCCTTAAGGTGAGATGTTTGCCATCTTGACCTCCTATCTGAATTGTCTCCTTGTAACAACAGTCTCTGCAGGTATTACTAAATATTTCTACTACTGCACTTCTCTCTCTCTCTCTTTTTTAATGTTTCTTGGAATTCTCTCTGGTCATTAGTACCAGGTCAGTCCATCATGTCTGATGTAAACATGCTCCTGAAATTGGGTTGACATTTGAACTCATTTTACTTGCGATCTCTGTTCCTAACTGATCCAAATGATTTTTATTCCAAAGTGAATTTGTAGGTCAAAGAGTATACAGGCCTTCTAGTGCTCGTCACAGATCATTCATAAAGGGGGTTAAAATATTATTTTTTAACTCAGTTAAATGTAGATTTTAAGATTATCGGTTTTTACACGAAGGAAATGTTAACGTTAATATCTCTGTCTAGGTTCAAATAACTAAAATAGTGGACAACATGAGACAATCTTTTCAATCTATTCTTTATGGTAAAAATGTACAATTTTTATCCTTCGTATTGGACAATGCAGTAGCATCAATGCTAAAAATTAGATCAAAAAATTATTAGCTAAGGCAATAGCCCAACCTTTATATGCATATTAATTTGAACTGCAGTGTGAATGTTATTATTGACTGTTACTTTTACAGCCCAATCTTAGTTTCCCATTGTGCAGAAGTATAACCCAGTTGCTCTAGCACTAGATCACTTTAGTGTCCCACTTTCTGTTCTCTAAGACTGCAAGATCAATAAGCAAAGGTTTGACTCCCAGCAGCCACAGACCTATAGTTCCTTTTAATTTGCAGCTACATTCTAGTGTCCATCTGGTTATTTTAAACAGTTATTTTCTTTTTTCTTTTCTCTCTCTGATACAGAGAAGCTTTCAGACACGATTACTCTAAGTTGCCTGTTTGCCAACTAAAATCTTTTACTATTCATTATCACAAAGACTAAATTACATACAAGAAAGCCTATGACTGAAAAGCCAGTTACTACTCAACCAGATTTACAGTGAACCTCCAAAAACACTGACTTAATATATCCTATCCCCTCATCGGCGTAACAATTTTGGTAATTTATAGCAACCAATGGGTAAATAAAACGGTGAATACAATAAGCCTGAATGGATCTAAGCAGTCCTGTGGTTTAAGCTGGCTACATGAGATACTTAAATTATGCTAGTTTATGATGAAGAAGTAGGAGTTGCTTTATAATCACCTGGGGTGCCTATCCCATTCCCCATTTATTTCTTTGCAAGAAGCAGGTGTATGAGGAGGCGGAGTAGGGATATGGAAGATACAAACCTGCACATCATAAGTCCCGTTTAGTAAGAGAGGTCTTTGGGAATTGATGTCCTGAAGCACTCCTGAAAGCACAGTGCGGTTGACTTTCTGGAAGTCTTTGGAGTGGCTGAACTGCACCATGTTGTGGAGAGCCAAAATTTTAGTGTCAAGCTCCGCATCCTGCCTGGTACGGTTGTGCAGTCCTAGGTGGTACTTGCGGAAGTGTTTGATGAGATCTGTGGGGTCGTTCCCATAGTAACCATAACCACAGATGTTGCATTTGAAGTCCTGAAGCTCTGGAGACAGAGGCGCTGTATCTGGGTTATCATTTGCTGACAAATCTGCTTTTGATTTGTTCGGCCTTAAACCCCCATCTGAAGGCACTTGTGGGTTTTTTGAGGCCACTGGGACCGGACTTGAGCCTTGGCCATCAGTTTGACTGCTTTGCACTTGCACGGTTTCATCTGTAGCTTTTGGCGATGTCTGATGCTCTTTGTCTGTCTCCACTGGATCTCCTGATGGGGTGAAGACCACACCTTGGGTGTCATCTGCATCTGATCTTAGAGGAGACTTCAAGGGCTCACAGATTCCCCCAACAGCTGGAGATGAGAAAGCCAGCATATTTCTGTCTGTCACCTCATCATGAGGAAAGGACAGAACATTTCCTCCCTTATTGTGGCTTTCATAATTGAAGCCAGCCTTTTCACTCAGCACTGAGCTTTTTAAGTCTTTTTTAATGCTGGAAGATGGCTCTTGGATATGCAGGCAAAGATCCTCCTTGTTGTTTAGCTCTGCAGAATCACCCTGGTCAGTGTTTTCTTGCATCTGATCTGCAGAAAATTCTTTTTTCCTTCCAGACTCTTCGTTTTCAGTACCTGTAGACTCAAGGGTCTGTACCTCACCTTCACTAGCAATGTTTCTTAGAGGGGGATTCTTTTTCCGGACCATATCTGCCAAAAAAGAGAGACAAAAAATTATGTAATTATTTGAAATATAGAGTAGATTGTAACCCTGGCATTTTTTCAGCATTCTAAAACCAGAAGAAACAGTTTTTGTCAAACAGATTTTAGCTAGTTAGTCTATGTAGCAAAATGGAAACATACAAAAAAAATTGGCCACTTTTTGAGTGCACTCAATTACAAAAATTCCTTTAAAATCTGTGAAAATCTAACTTCCATCAGAGTAAGTAAATTAAAGGTTTCATTACCTTTTCCAAAAATAATAGTTAGTTAAAGCCAGCAGGAATTTTAAAGAATGTGTTCTTGAAAATCATTTTAGTATACGGAGGGGGGTGGAGCCTTTGTGGTCTAATGTGAATACATTGCACAACTAGACAAAGTGTAGTTTAGCAGACATATGCCTACCACACATAGCCAGGAGTACTTGAACAGGCTATTATAAAGATATCAGATTTAGGTGAGCAAGTTACTTTGAGGTTTTAGGAAAGTTATCTTTCCTAAACAGATATCTGTTGCTTCTTAGCAAAAGCTTCCCCTTTGTACCATTGTAAACTGCAACCTAGATTAACGTGAAATACTAGACTCCAGTCCTGAAAACTATTACTCATGCAAGTAGTCTTATTTGCCACATAGGGAGAGCCAGATTTCAGTAGGACTACAAATGTGAGTAAAGTTTTACAAAACTGAATCCATAAATTTTACTTCACTGTTTTGGTTGATTACAGGTCTATCCAGGAAACACCTGGAGGTGAAGCAGGTCTAACCATCTGAATCTTTTTCTGTATATCTGTTGAATCTTAACTTCAGGCATTACCAGTACTGCCAAGTAGGAAGACATACCTCCCAGGTCTCTATGTGGAAACTGTGACCATACAGAAAGTAAGAGGTTAACATTGATGACTTACTGCTAACTGAAAAGGGAATGTCTGAAAGAACGGTGACTGTGGTATATAGGTAGGGTGCCCAACTGCAGATGCACTACATAGGCAATTGTGATTACCCTTGAGGAATTTTTTTAAGATGATACCTTCTTGCACAGTGCATGTATGGGCTCTGGATTAGGATGCTCATCAGCAGCTGCTTTGATCTATTTGTGTTCACACGCTGACTACGTGTAGAAGACAGATGTTCTACAGTATTTTCTATGGTTTTCTTTTTGCCGGTGCTGCACACAATGGTGGTTGTTTTCCCCCTGCCAAATGGTGTGTGGTCTAGTGGCAGCAGACTGCACTAACATACATGAGAGCCAAGCCTGAGACTCAAACTTGATCATCGGCTCCCAGGCCAACAGTGACTGTGAGTGCTACATTACATCTTTCCGTGAGCAGAGGGCCCCCTGGCAATTTTGAGAGCAGTGCTGATGCTTTTCAAATGGTGCCATATCCAGACCTCCTAGAAAGTAGGATGATCTTCTCAAAACAATACCTAGAGAAGGAGGGCTGGGGCGAGAAGGTAAAATAAAGGAATCAGCATCTGTACTTCCTTCTATTTATATCTGCTCCACATGAAAGGGCAGTGTGTACTACACTGAAAAAAAGACAACTTCTCATGGAAAATGTTCCCCTTGTGCCTAGGGCTTTGTTGTCTTTGCAGTTGAGCTGATCCACAGGCAGCATTGTCTGCAACGAGACTAAATTGACATGCAGTGCTAACTCATATTACACACATACGGACATTCCGTATGGTCTTAATTGGTTTCTTAACACTCTAGTGCAATTCCTTATTTTAGTAAGCAAACATGCCTGTGAACCAAATGCCTTCTCCTCTTTCAACTAGATCATAACTGCCAATGCATACATGTGCTGAAAAAATAAATAAATAACACTTGAACAATTAAGTCAGTCACTAGTCAGGACTGTAACAACAGAGACTTCTTGATACAGCGAGGGCAGGTTAAGCAATACAGCCCCAACCCCACAAAACATGTAAGCATGTGCCCAACTTGAAGCATCTGGGTAGGCCCATTGACTAATAGTATTACTGCTGTTCTATGGGACTTCTGACACGTTGATGGTTACATATGCTTACATGATTTGCAGGATCAGGGTTTATGCTAGGTGTCTTTCTAAATCCATGTTTGCTTGGCACCTGCTTACACAATCTAAATGATCTATAATTTAATCATACTTCCACTGAAACCCACGGGCAAATTAAAAAGGAACATCAATTGTGTTAGGTAAGAAGACGCCAGAGGTCTAATAAGAGAACATCATGGTGTTTTCTTAGGTCAAAATTAAACAGGGCTGAATTTCTGCTTTTTTAATGTTTTTGCAACTGGTTCTTTGGGTAGATAAGGAGAGTTTGGGACCTTGTAATATTCATGTAACTAGAGCGAGACAAAATGAAAGACATTCTAAAAGAATCCCCACACACGCAAGAGCACCAAGAAAATTGGGGCTACAAGCAGCCTTACTAGATAGGACTCCAGATATAGATGTCCTGTGTTCAATCTCAACTTCCATGTCTGAGGGGCCATGTGCATATGTAGGCAACACTGAATACTTCTGCTTAAGGGAGTTTTCCATGCTGTGTTTTATAGTCATTAAAAATATGAAAATTTTCATATAAATAGAAATTGTTCTCAAGCTGTATGCAAGATTATTTTTTTTTTAATATTCTGTGATTTACTTGGTTGGTATTTATTCTAGAGAACCCTTAGAAAAGAAATACTTTTCTTGTTGCTGGAATTCCATCACTATAATTTTTCAGAAAGACATATTATGTAAATAAAAGCACATTTGCAGTACTTTTAAATCAAGGAAACCATCCACTAGCAAGTCTTAAGTTAGATACAGGAAGAATATAGCCACTCAAATTATTATCTCCAAGACAAATAACAGATTGCACAATGTTTTATTGTGTGCCAAGAACTTTTTCAGTTAACATTTTCACTTGAAAAAATGGATCACATACTTGTAAAATCATACCCAGCATTGACTTCATAAGGCATGTGGCTTTAGAGTGCTTTTTACAATTATTAATTCTATTAGTCAACTAGCAGGAGGGCTAATGCAATTGTCTTAGAAGATGCACGGAAGACACAGAAGACATTTTGAGAGCTGATCTGTACATCTGCAAAACAAAACAAAACAAAGGTTTTCCTTCCTAAATTATGCATTCACAATGTTACTTTCACTTAAAAACATTATTATGCCTATTTTATATTCACATGCAAGCATCACTGGGCACTATACCAAGAATGGCAGCAAGCTATTCTGTACTTCAGTCAAGCCTGAAAAGTGCTACATCTCTCTCTCTCTCTCTCTCTCTCTCTCTCTCTCTCACGCACACACATGCACATAGAGATTATGCTATCACATTAAATTGCCTCAGATGTCAGTTTCACCCAAGAATGTAAAACAGATGTTGAAATCTAGCTGGAGATGTTGTTTAGCAAAAAAACGCTTTTTTTTATAAATTAACATATATTCCACATTGCTGGGAACTGTATGGCTTTAAAGGGACTGGTAATTAAATACCAGCTCAGTGGTTCAAATCCAGCCCATGCTGGCAGTGACTGAAAGTCATCATCTATTGGTTGAATATTGTCCCACAATAAAATGAATCTAAGTAGTATTAACTTCGTTACTAGTGGGCAAGTGTCCATATGACAAAAACATAGTCACACAGTGACAGAAAAGTTCATTCGCAGTCTCAGCAAAAAGACTAAGTGCTAAATGTGCACAGAGATTGAACTACCTGCTCATCACTGGAGGTGGTAATCTTTCCACAACAAAGGGAAGATTTAAAGCCTGATCTGAAGCCCTCTGAAATCAAGGAAACTGCCTTCAACAGGCTTTGGATCAGGCCTTTGAGTAAGGTAGTGTGCAGAACTGGGTTTGGGGGTTCTACAAGCCTGTGGCCCTTCATTATCCTATTTTCATGGGGGAGGGGAGGAGTGAGGTAGCCTTGAAAATATAAATTAATGTAAAGTGATCAAATGGGTTCAAAGTTGGTCACTGATTTTTTCCTGAAGGTGATGAGTTGTCTGTCTAGGTACTTATATGTCCCCATATCCATCACAATAGCATCTGAGGCCCTCACAAGTGCTTCTATTTTTAAACCACAGTAATAGTTATTCATGCTTTCCCTGGAAGGGGGGAAGAAAGGAAATTGTTTTTTTAGGCTGAACTAAAAACGTTAACGCTGACTCTGGAGGTATGCACTGTCCGTTACCTGGGTCATAACTGTTTTGTGGAAAATCTGTACTCCAGCAACTTTCACCAGCTAGAGATCTTACCAGCTCAATTTAAGAATTTAGAGATCAGGATATTGCAGATACAAGTCATCTTAGTCCAGCTGACAGACTCATGGTTACATTGCCCCGGAACAATGTATTGTTCCCCTTTCCACCTAAAACCTGTTTCCTGTTAAGCTGAATATGTTTATGTTAGTGTGGGTAAATTCACAGATGTATAGATTCCAAGGGAAGGGACCACTGTGATCATCTAGTCTGACTTTTTGTATAACACTGGCCCTAGAACTTCCCCAACATAATCCCAAGAGCAATCCAATCTTGATTTAAAAATTGCCAGTGATGGAGAATCCACCACCACCCTTAGTAAATTGTTCCAATGGTTAATTACCCTCACTGTTAAACATTCACACCTCATTTCCAGTCTGAAGTTGTCAAACTTCAACTTCCAGCCACTGCATCATGTTATACCTTTCTCTGCTAGATTGAAGAGCACGTTATCAAATATTTGTTCCCCATAAATGCGACTGCACAGTATTTAACAGGGCAGCTGTATGTCAGGGTAAAAAGCATTCAAAGCAGACAGTAGGCTCTCCGTGTAAGATTTAGCTAGAGTCTACCTCTGATATACACACTTCAGTTATGTGATTATTATAAAGGCACTAAACTTCAGGCCAGATTTTATTCGTGCGCTCTTTATATTACAATAACAGATTTGGAAAGATGTGTGAACTTTGTGATATACCAATGACTAGTATGGTATTTGGGGCACAGGTAGATAAGTAGAAGGCAAGTCGATGGGACCTATGAACACTGTGGCTTTAGTTATGCCAGTACATCCTAGAAATTCAAAAGCTATTGACATTTAACAGCATGCAGTAGGATCTCTGTGTCAAGGAACAGTGGAAATTATGCTATTCACCGTGTCACACACATACACACATATATAAATTATGCACGCACACACACACACACACAGAGCTAAAACATCAGACATGTCACCAAAACAATGCAGCAAAAGTCAGTAAACTCTCAATGTCCCAGCTTAATATATGCCTAATAGTTACCTACCTCACATAAGTATTGCCAGGCTTAATTAAATAATGGACGTAAAACTCTCTGTGAGCCTCTACTGAAAGCTGCTATATAGCACAAAGTATTATTTCAAAAATCATTACGACCACAAAAAAAGACCTGTGGAATTCCAGCCTACAATGTCTGATGGGCTTGGAAATGCTCTATTATTAAAAGGAGACTGTCAGACTAATTTTCAAAACATTTTGAACTTTTTTTCCTCATCACAGTTCTGATAACACCTTGACAGTTAGAAAATGAATCTTATCTGTGGAATAGCATACATTTACACTGGTTTGTATTGTTGGGTTGGATAAGAGAGCAGGGGTTTTGGAACTAGTTTGGCATTCTCTTGTAAAGCAAAGAAGAATGACATGTATTTTGATGTCTTCCGACACTTCACCCCACCATGCAGTGGCATGGGAAAATGTTGCTGAGGTTTTCTTTTTCTCTCCCTCATCTCCAAGGGGGTGGGGGGAGATTATTTCACACAAAGATACTACAAACACTGTAGGCTGGGTTTTATTCAAACAAACAAACAAACAAACAAGAAAAACACAACAACTTAGAAGTCTTGTTAAAGGTGTTTGTTCTGCCCAACTATATAAAGTCCGAAATGGGCTGAAGCCTTCCTACCTAACAGGCCATTTCTCTCCCTCTTCCTCCTGCTGTAGTCATGATCAATAAGTACTCCCAGGCTGGAAATCCCTAGCCAAAGGAAAGGCAGTTTCCAGTAGGGTGCCCCCCATGAGGACCCCTCAATCTTAGAATTTACTTTCCACCCAGTGCATATTCAACAGCCCAAACTGGCAACAATTATGATCAGAAGGTCAACAAAGAGCACCTAGAGAGAATCTATCTTTTATATTTTTGAATCCAAATAAGCACAAAAACACCTCGTCTTAAGGCTTCACTACTGAGAGGAAAGAGGAGCTTCAGACCTCTTTACATCTGGAATTGAAGCACTGGGCTCTGAACAGAAGGATAGCAGAATAGACTTATTCACAAACAACCCACTGATTCTCAAGAGCACTTCCTTCCCTTTTGTATCAGTGCCCCAAAACATGAAAGAAGGAAGAAAGGCAAGGCAAGACAAGTCATGGCTCTAGCAAAGTGCCCCCACAGCTGACTTTTAATATATGAGGGCCTGATCCTACAAACCTGAAATAACATGACCAGTCCTTCGTGTGAGTAACTGCTTTCAATAAATTACAGCTCCTCACATGAGTAAAGATCTGCAGGATCAAACAATTATTTTGTAAAAAGTTTTCTGTTCAATGGTCTAAAGAGACTTGCTGTCTTGATACTCTATATTCTGTATGCACCACTTAAATTGTGATTGCATAATCGAGTTAGAAAATTCAGGGCTGCCGATAAATATATTGCTTATAGTTCTTGATGGCAGAAGAGCTACTAAACCACCAAGCTGGATTTCCCTCCCTTTTTCAGGCGCTCCAGTACAAACACCGATCATTCTTTACAAAATGTTTCAAACTTTGTTTAAAAAAGAAAAAAGTTACATGCTATGCTGTCTTGTTCATTCCCATTTAAATTTGCTCTCCCTGCATTGATCATTCATGATTCTTGAAAGGTACATCTTTGACATCTTAAATCCTGTTGAGGTAGAAAGTGCTATCACTTTCAAACAACTCTCATCAAATAAATCTCCTATTAATTTGCATCATATTAATCGAAAACAATATTTTCTATTAGCATATGCTTCAGAGCACAGAGGACATTAATAGTCCTCTAGCCACTGCACAAAATCTAAGTGTTTCTATGGGATAAAATAGATGCTATTTAGCTTGCTCATTTCAGAGAATTTAGGAGTGCAGTTTGAAAACATTTTGCTTAAGTCCTTGATCCAAAGCTTGCTCATTACATTTAAAATTTACGATAAGCATAATCCTACATTCAATTTTCAGGTGAAGTCAAAAGGAGATTTGCCAATTGGGGATGCACAATTGGACCTTTTGTTATCTCCCAGCTAAATGTACAGTAACAAAACTATTACTTTTGTAATAACAAATCTGCCTTACTGTCCTGTATATATTTTGTTTTTAACAATTAAAAGTATTTTTTTTAAAAAGAACTGTTAATTTATCAAGGATGGATATGCCTGAAAAACAGACAGATTAGCCCTTTCCTTTAGTTCAGCTTTGCACTCTCTTCCAACCATGGATCTTCAAGGGCTTCACAAACACTAATCAATTAAGCCTCACATAACTCTATAAGGTGGACAAAGTAGTATTATTTCCATTCTACAGATGGGTTAACTGATCGCCAGAGAAGAGAAGTGACTTGGCCCAATGTCATGCAGCAGGTCAGCAGCAGAGCTAGGAACAGAACCCAGCTCTCCAGAGTCCCAGGCCCATTTCACTCTCCTGTGCGTTATTTCAGCACAGAGAGTTTCAAGCCAGCACTGGGCAAAAGGCCAACCTCTTGTAATTTAATAAGGTTCAGAAAGAGCACCTCATGGAAAAATCTAAATGCTTCAATTTATCATGACAGTTATGGGATGAACTGGCATTTTATTTGGATGTAAATTAGTCTCCAAAACAGAATAAAAAGGCCATGCTTTCTGAGAATATTGTACCTCTGCTTCTCTGCTCTCAATTTGTCTAAAACCAGCTCTGTGTATTAAAGGTGTTTTATTTTTTATGTGTTGATGTTGCTTTGTGTGCTCCCCAGTCTGTTATTTTACTGCAGAGTAAATCCAAAATGATTGTTCACAGTAGTGAAACAACTGCCTTTGTAACAACACTTAGCTCCCCCATGGCACGCATAGCCCAGACATCCACACTGAATTTACCGGTTATTTTATTAATTTAGCAAAAAGTAGGTACATTTTATAGAAGCATAGGAATTACCTGACTGGATGAGACCACAGATTCTTTTCCAGTATCTTACCTCCAACAGTAGCCAGTGACAGATGCTTCAGAGTAAGGTGCAAGAAACCCTGCAGTGGACAGTTATGAAATAAACTGCCCATAAGAAAAATTTCCTCCTATCACCCAGTAGTTAGACGGTGGCTTATTTTCTGAAGCATGAGGATTATATCCCTTACATAACTTTTTTATGTTTTAGTATTTGCTATTATAATTCTGGATATTCTTGACATTCATATAAACCTCTAATACCTTTTTCAGTTCTATTATGATCTAGTCTTTAACAGTATCTTGTGGCAATATGTTCCACAGTCTAATTATGTATTGTGTGAAAAAGCATTTCTTTTATCAATTTTGAATTAGCCACCTGTAAATTTAACAGAATTTTTTCTTGTTCTTGCATAGGGTGAATAGAAGATTCCAATATACAATCTCTATATTATTCACTGTTTTACATCTTTTTATCATGTTCCTCTCTTGGGTAAGCTATCACAATCTTTTCAAATCTCTCTTCATACAAAAGTTTTTCCAGGTCCCTAATCATTCTCCTTGCCTGTCTCTGAACCCCCTCTAATTCTGTAATATCCTGTATCCTCAAAAGAGTAATTAGATACACAAAATCGTAACATAACTGTAAAATTCCCAAATGACAACGTTAAGATACTTATATTAATTCAGAAACAGTGTAACATATGAATATAGAAAGAAAGACAGATTCAGGAATTAATTGCACATGTCATTTTGAAAAATGTGTTACCCAAAATATTCAGAGATGAGTACAATATATATTTGTACATTACTGTGCATATAATAATGTACAAATCTACAAATATTGATGGGCCAAGGGAACAGCAGTAGAATATTAGTAGTCATAACTAAGATTATGGTATATTGCCATTATCGAAAACAATTACAGCTGAGGGCTTTTTTCTTTCAACTTTATATTGCTGTTGACCTTAAATTCATTATTTTTCCCCTATTCATCATAAGTTTAACATCATAAAAGATGAGATCCATGACACAGGCAAGGGCAGAGCTGTACAATGCTTTTAAGGCAAGGATAAGAAATTTAAATTTGATACATGAGCCAGTTGTGCAATTCAAATAGGGGAGTCCCATGGCAGGATTGAACAGCGAAGAAGATATTTGCTGATCCCTTTTGGATATATTAAAAGGGAGCAATATGAAGATCAGGCAGGGTAGAACACAGGAGGTTTACAGTAAGCGAGGCAGAGATAATGGGGACATAGACAAGTATTTTTCCCGTAGGGATTAAAAGGAAGAAAGGAGATTTTGCTATGGTTTAAGGAACGGCCAGCAAGGTCCAATGAGAGCATGTATGTGTGAGAGGAAAAGGAGGACTCAAAGATATCACCAAGACTGCACATAAACAGGGAGGAAGGCATTGTCAACAGCAATAGAGTTAAGAGGAAACACACATGGTTCAGGAGATAAGATCTCAATTTTGGCTATATTAAGTCTGAGCTGGTGGCAGGCCATCCAAGATGAAATGAAACAAACAATAACTTCACTCACTTTTTTTATCAAGATTACAGAACGTGTGTCAGTCTAAGTGGAAGTCTTGTTCTTTTCAGCCAGGGAATAAGCCCACTTTTCTTGCTAACCCAAAACTCCCTTTGAAGACAATGGGAGTTTGGGGTTTGCAAGTGACGCGGAACTGGATCCGAGAGATTTGGCAGAGGTACAGCACACTGCAATGCAGAGACACAGGGTAGGACCTAGTTCCCAGGCTGTCAGAAATCAGGTATGGATGGGAGTGACTCGTTTGTTCTTTTGGCTTGTGGAACACTATGGGCTGATGGCAAAAGTCCCACAGGCTTCAAAGGGACCGGAATTAAGGCCCATGGCTGCTCCCTGTGCATGTGCCACCTCCTAGTCACAAAAAACAAGCATCAGATGAAATTGCTCACTCAGACAAAACCAAAAGATGTTGAATTGATACGCTGTCTCCAAAATCTGATGAGTTTGAGCATCCAAGAGAGAAAACTGGGAGCCAAAAAATTAAAGCAGCAAAGAAACTCAAAAATAAATTGGAGGAAGCTTTTAGTTAGGGATGGATGGATGAATTGGCACAGATAAAATGAGGTCACACCCAAACTTTCACCCCAAACCCAAACTGAAACAAAACCTTCTGAGGGGAAAGGAAGTAAGGGAAGAACGGGATGAGTATTGGCTGAGATTTCATAAAAGTTCAGCTAAATTCAGTTTGAAGACGGGGGTGGAAGAAAGAAACAAACAGGGTATCAAGGGTGGGATTCCTGACAGACCAAAAGTGGAGAGAGGGAAAGAGACACAGGGGAGACTGTTCACTTCTGTATCTTTCCTATATCCAGCCTGGACCAGAAGCAGAAATGCCAAAATGCCATGGGAAAGGATATTCTCATGGTATTTTTCCAGCAAAAGTACCAAAAAGCTCACAAAATCACCCCTTCTTACAAGATTGCTGACCTGGGCTTGCAGACACAAAATGTATGGATAGGACAAGTGAGGGCAATGGGAGTCAAGCACACTTACATTAGAGCTGACTTTGGCAGCTTGTTTAGGGGGCTTATGCAAACTGAGCTGCACCTTCAAAGCTTCTGATATTCCCCTACTGTGTAGTTTTACTCTTGCCTGAGCATGCTCAAGAGAACTCACATTCAAAGAATGCGGGGAAGGGGCGACAGAAGATTCATTTTTCTATCTGTTCTTTTAAAACAACAAAAATGCAAATCTACAGGCTGAGTAATGTTGGTAAGAATGGATAGCTAATGCTGTTCCAGGCTTTCCAATTTCCATACGCTAACACTAACTGGAGATATTATTAAATCTATAAGCTATTTTGATGCTTTGATCAGCAAATTGAACATATATATGTATATAATGGCTCTAGATACACAAAGTTTACAAAACTATTAAGTTTCCCTATTCCAATTATTTCCCCCACATGCTGGGAGTTAACATATATCCCATAGCCATACATTCCCATCACAGACTGTTTTATTTCATAATAGATTTAAGAATTTAGATTTTTTTTAAATGGGATATGTTTGGCAATCGATATAAAGATTTTCTATCCATTTGGAATGAA
Source organism: Lepidochelys kempii (assembly GCF_965140285.1). Lineage (NCBI taxonomy): Eukaryota > Metazoa > Chordata > Testudines > Cheloniidae > Lepidochelys > Lepidochelys kempii. Next base: position 27,684,963 of record NC_136381.1, on the reverse strand, counting down.
TCGTCTATTAACTCTGATCTTGCTATGGCAATGACTGATACGATTTTCAGCTCTATTTGATTTGGGTGTCAAGTAAGGAGGGAGGCCTGTTCAGCATTATATTATACAATTTTATATTTTATGTCCCTTGTGAAAATGTACTCTACGTTAATACAAATAAGTCAGATTCTGCTTTTGCAGTGGGCACAAATGACGCAACTCTCCCTTGTGACTGGGGGACAACAGCAGCAGCAGAAACACAACAAAAAATTGGTTTGTGTGTTCCCTACATAAAACAGCAGTTATGCCTAATCAAGAAAGCTTGGCCATTTGTCAGAAATTAGAGAGCTGACATTGGAACCCAATATTAGTTTTAGCCAAGATATTGGTGAACTACCTTGCATTTGGGATCAGCATTATCGACTGGAAAACGATTTCCATTGTAGCACATATCACAAAGCACCCATACTAACGCCAAAAAAACAGAGCCACTTTCTTAGAGAAACACAGGAGTCAAAGGGAATAGAAATGTGTTCGCTGTTAGGTGGTTTCTCCTTAATCAGTGTTAAATCAGTAACATACTTTTGGGGGGAAGGCAGGGAGGCATACAGCCATAGTAATTTTTGGTTATGAAGATGCTTCACAACAGAGAAGAATTTTTGAGGAGGTGAAGAAGTGGGTGCCCTCCTCAGGGTTAAATAGAGTGTGTGTTTTCAATACAGTATATAATTTCTGTAGCACCATTTTGGTTCTCCTGGGGAAGCAAAGCAAACACAGACTATTAAAAACTCTGCTGTAAACATGTGATATGGTTATTACAGTGGCTTCAAGCAGTGTGCTCTTGTGTCCATCTTCCAATGGCAAGTGATGCCAACTTCAGCTTACTGATTGCTGGAAGAATATATAGAGTGGGAAAAAAAAGTGTTTCTGAATCATTTTCTGCCCAACTCCCACATGAACTTTCCATGGGAAAATCTCATAATACTGAAGTATGTGATTTTATGAATCTAGCTTTTAGCTCTTGATAGAAGATTTCTGACTCCTGGCTTTGATTCTTTATTGCATGAAGGGGTATAGTGCCAAAAGTCCTCACATTACCCTCTACAATACAGAACTTTAATTTAAACCCTGGTAATCTGCCAAGATCATAAAACAGATACAAAGAAGTTTTAAAAATTGATTTAAAATATTGATTTCTCTGAGAGCTAAATATGTTATTTCCACAAATGTAAAGACAACACAGGTTGCAAAATCCACACTGCAATATATATATACACACACATAACATTACCACCACTAGTGCTTACTGACTCGGGTTGAGGTTTATAGTGGAAAACTGAAGTCCAATGAGCACAGAGAGACCAAAATTGGACATAATTATGTCCACTGGAGGACACTTTTTCAATCCAAGGAGACTAGCTATAACTATAGTTCATCAACAGCAGTTCTATGTACTTCATGTTGTGTGTGTGTGTATATATATAAAATCATTTCCTTTAAATGGTTGAGCAGAACAAACACCACCTTTCACCCCTCCTTATGCCCTACCTCTCACAAAAAAAACCTCTCCACACACAGCAATCCTTGCCACTCTGTTCCATTCTCCTTCCTTAGAGTTGTCTTCTTGCCTCATAGAATCTCAGGGTTGAAAGGGACCTCAGGAGGTCATCTAGTCCAACCCCCTGCTCAAAGCAGGACCAATCCCCAATTTTTGGCCCAGATCCCCAAATGGCCCCCTCAAGGACTGAACTCACAACCCTAGGTTCAGCAGACCAACGCTCAAAGCACTGAGCTATCCCTCCTCCCCACCTAGTTCAGTACCTCCCCAGATTGAACAAATATACAGCAATGATATAAGGGTGATCCAACTGCACTGAGATGTATCTCACAAATACAGCAAGTGACTTACTAACACAATTTCTAGGTTCACTGGCCCCTTCAGTCTCAGAAAACCCTGAAAATTATTTGCATAGGCTACAACAGCACCTCCTTTGAAGTAGCGTTGCAACTCGTGCAAAGGAATTTGGGATGTACCCGAAGATCCAGGCTACAAATTAACTCAGTCAATTAGGTGGAGAAGCTGAGTTCAGCACAGATGCGACAAGATAGCAGCTGAACTACAAGAACTGCCAAATGCAATTCGGTTGAGTGAGGCTCCGTCATGTCATCCTGATCAGATAGGTGCCAGCCATTCAATAATCTTTTGTTGTTTGCACTCTGCCCACTAATCCATCTCTGATGGGACTACTAAATTTTCCAAATCTCTGAGCACTTTCAAACAGCTACCATTTTTTTAAGAACTTGACAGAAAAAAGGTCTCATCCCCACAACAATGTGCAGGTAAAGGACGGGCAATAATTAGTCCTGTAATATTTACAGCTGATAAACCATGCGGCCTGAATATGTGATCTTTATACCATTAGAAATGAAAAGAGAGAGTCCAACTTCTAGAATTGTTTGGTTAACTGACAGAGGACCTTAAATCTGTGATATTTTATCTATAGAAATTTTACCTCATAACAGTTACAATACTTTTTTGTGATTAGTTTTAGCTATAATTTTCTTCTCCCTCCTGACCTGGTACAGCTGGATTCATGCATTCATTATAAGCAAAGAGAGATGAAAACTGGACTAACTGAATTTAAATATTATGCACAGGGAGAATAAATAATAGTGTAGCACAAAGGGACTGGGAACTACCATTATCACTCATCTGTGGCTTCTCCATTTGTGAGTAATATGAACAGCCTAAATTCATGCTGATAAAATCTTAATGCCATAAGACACCTGTGTGTAAGTGTGTAAGACACAAGAGTGTAAGCGCATACATAAATTTATCACATAGAGAGATTAAATATACATACACATGGTAGTCACAAAAGTGCAGTCTGCATGAGTGCTGTGTATGATATTCTGGTCTCCTGCACAACCACTCCTGTGAGAATCTACTGCACCCACCAAAAGAGGGGTGGAGATTTTTTTCCCCCAAAAAGACTTCTCTCTCTATCATACATGAACCACACAATTCCCAGGCAGGCTTTAATACACTAGACAAAAAAAGGAGCCCCTATGGTCCTAAAAGCTATAGTATTATGTTTGGATTTCTATTAACCTGCCTTTGAATGATAGTAGCTCTGGCATCTTCCCTTAACCTTATCCAATGAAGTTCAAGAGATTTGAACAGTTCAACATCTGTGGCCAGGAAGCTTGCTATTAAGATTCACGCTAGATGCATGCTGATGCACGTATGCATAGACATGTATTGTTCCCATTGTGCCTGCTAACAAGGTGGTATTCTTGCTTCAATAATGCCAATCAAAAATAGGGTTAGACGGTTAGCCTGCAGAACACTTGAGGTGCTATCTCCACTGCACGAAGTTCTCTTCTTTGTGACAGCTCTGCCATGTTGGCAGTCTGCTTACACTTACACCTGATCTTGTGTGTAGAATTATCTGAATAGCAGAAAAGACAACATAAGGTTTGCAGGGACTTGAAGCTCAATTATAGACAGAAATACTGCAGTGATTTCCTGGGAAACTTATTAAAAACCACATGGTGTGGCAACAGAAAAAGCATATGCACCGCAATAGGCCAACTGACAGTGTGTGAGAGTAAGCCCATGGCAGGCAATGAAATCAAGATCTACCAAAACCCAAAAATGAGTAGTGCGTTTGCCCAAAGTTTCATAATTCTCAGCTTATACTCTGTTTGGAGTTTGATACCCTTCCCAAGAAGTATATGCGAGGGGGGGGAAAGCACTGCACATGTTGATTTTGCACATTACATACAGCACAGGAAAGGACAACAAAAGACAGATCCCTTTCATTTTAGCCACAGACTTGTCAGGGTAAGGGTTTGCATGAGGTCTAGAATTTTTATTTGTGTTTCAAGTACACGTGTTTAATTGTACTTGTAGGGCTTCACGGTTAACATGTGTAATCCTCTTTACAAGCAAACAGCTGTTAATCAGCCTTTGAAAGTCTTCCCGGGGCCATATTCCCATTCTATCATGTTTTTACAGTACCATATTCATGCTCACGTCAGACCCTGAACTGGTCAAAAACAAGTCATGTCTCCTTCTCCTGGAGCTGGTGAGCGAACGCTATAATGCAACATCAAGAAGTGAAGAAGTGTCATTAATTTAGGAATCAGGATTAGACAAATGGTCAACATACTGTGCAAGCTCATACAGCAAAACTGTACTGAATAACTATGAAGTCCGGATTAACAGAACCCACAAGAAAGCACTAGACAGCGGTTTCCTTACACCTTCGCTGCACTGCTTCCTGTAACTATAAATATTCAAGGGTTAACAAAAGTGGGAAAGTAATGAAAACACTCAGAAAGAAAACCAGTTTTAAGACATGAGTCAACAATGCTGTACAGTCACATCCCAGCAATGCAGAGTTCCAGAAGTTTGGTCTCTGCATTTCAATCAGTTTGCAATCCGTGCAGGAGCTCCAGTGCTGGGTGCAACACATTGTTGGGGTCTTGCCTAGGCTTCCTGAGAGCATTCTGAGCTTTCCTGAAATGAAGGGCACACTTCTCTCTGGTTTGGTCTGGAGTTGCTTTTTTTTTTTTTTTTTTTGCTTTTTTTCATTTCATTTTTATGCTTTCATAAAATATAATTTAATTACAAAAAGAAGGACGGGCCAGTGGTTATGGCACTAGTCGAAGACTCTGGAAACCTGCATTCCACCACACACCCTGTTCCACCAGAGATTTCCTGGGTGACTTTGAGCTTCTTTTAGCCTCTCTGTGCCTCAAATTCCTATCTGTAAAATGGGGATAATAGCACTGCCCTACCTCACCGAATCGAAATTCAAGTCTAAATGCATTGAAAGATTGTGAGGTGCTCAGACACTCCAATAATGCAGGCGATATGCACCCCTAAGATAGAAAGATTTTTTTCTAAAAAGAGCTCCCACTCCTGGAATATATGGTTTGTGTAATATCCGCTATGGCACATGATAAACCAAAGATTAACTCTCCCCTTATTCAAATTCCTACTTCTGTGAGGCCTACTAACATTAGTCCACCACACATTGAAATATTCTCATGCTACAGCTCACTTCATCGTGAAAGCTTATGCTCAAATAAATTTGTTAGTCTCTAAGGTGCCACAAGTCCTTTTTTTTTGCGAATACAGGCTAACACGGCTGCTACTCTGAAACCTCTCACAATATTGTGTCATTTTCTTAGAGCCCGAGCTCCTGGAGTCAAATGATTATAGGAGAGTGACAACTTTCAATTTAAAAAAAAAAAAGTCTCTAGCCTTCAGTGTCGCACAGGAAAGCTTGAAAACAAACACTGAAGATTCACAACCCAGAGGGCAAATAAAGACAATTCCAAAAATTATTTTTTAAGTCTCATGATTATTAAGACAAATTTCATGATTTTTTGAGTGGGGCTGACTCTAATTTTTGAATGGTTGCAGTCAGTAACACAGTTATGCTATATATATCAACTCTTCTCACCACTAAAATGATCATACATAGCATTTTATAGCACTAGGTGCACCCAAAGTGCTGTACAGGCATTAACTAATTAACCCTCACAACTCTCCTGAGAGGTAGGTGGGTAAGTGTTATTATCCCCATTTTACAGATGAGGAAACTGAGGCAGGAAGGTGAACTAATTTATCCAAGACTACCAGTCTAGGTGTAGAACAGCCCTGTGCTCCTAACTCCCTACCCCACTGCCATTTATAGACAAAACAAACAAACCCCACTGCTTTGTAATACTCAGCCAGTTTTTTTGTTGTCGAATTGTGCTGCCTGTCTGTTTCAACTGTAAGCTCTTGAGGGAAGAGGCCAAGTCTTCCTCTGTGTTTTGAAAAGCACTAATTATGTTTTGATGTCCAATAAATAATAACAGTGTTTTAGATAAACCATATTGGAAGCTTTGCCATCTATATTTTACATGCCTTCCCCACTACCACTCCCAAACAAAAACTTTCTCTTAATTTGACACAGCTACATTTGGGGCATCTAACAAAACGGATACATGAACCAGTTTGAGCAGAGTGGCACACTGCACAGAATTTCCGCAACAGTTCGAAACAGAACAAACACATACTTTCCTCCAGTGTGTACAACCCTGCCATTCTTTTATAGTAATACATACGCAAAATGTTTTTTCTTCAGCGTTAAGTGGCAATAATTTTTTCTATTTTTTTTCTGAGTTACTTTTTGCATCTCCGGTCAAGCAACTAGCCTCAAGAGACCAATCTTTCCACTACGGTGAAGGAAATATAATCACTTTTTTTTTTTTCATCTGTAACATTATAGGTATCACATTGAAAGCTTGTGTTAAGAACAAGATCCACAAATTTAGACTTGCCAGCTTTGCTCACTAGTGTGAGTAAGTTGCATCATCTGTGTATGTGTATATGACACACTCAGCACAGCTCTTGCAAATCTCTATTTTTTATAAAGGCAAGTTAGTACGGGACTGCTAGTTCTTTACTCTTCTACTTATGCACAGAAGATATATAGCACACAGCACTGCAATCTTCCTCTCATTGCCCTGCCAATGCACCTCAACTAGAGCTAGTTCAACAATGGGAAAAATGTGAGGATTTTTTAAAACGGAAAATATTGAATAAATTATTTAACTGACATTACCTGACCTCGGTCATGACTTGGACAGACCATGTCTAGAGACAGTAAGTTTAGTTTCCTATCCACTTCACACCGGCCACTAAACAGATACCAAGTGACTTCTGGTCACCAAGAAACAAAGCTGATGTTCAGCCAGAGGCAAGGGCCTGATCCAAAGTCCAGTGAAGTCAATGAAAGCCTTTTTGTTGATTTCAATGGGCTCTGAAGCAGGCCCTTGGAGATAAAAAAAACTGTGAAATCCCGGCCCCATTAAAGTCAATGGGAGTTTTGCCACTGATTTCAATGGAGCCAGGATCCTACCTGCCTCTCAATACCAAGGTTACGCTCTGCCCCACACCATCCTGTGTCCGGACTTAGCTGGCCGAGACCTGACAGACTACCTCATGAAGATTCTGACAGAAAGAGGCTACAGCTTCACCACAACAGCTGAAAGGGAAATTGTACGTGACATAAAGGAAAAGCTGTGCTACGTTGCACTGGATTTCGAACAGGAGATGGCCACTGCTGCTTCATCTTCCTCCCTGGAGAAAAGCTACAAACTGCCTGATGGTCAGGTGATCACCATTGGCAATGAGAGGTTCAGGTGTCCAGAGGCCTTCTTCCAGCCATCTTTCCTGGGTATGGAATCCTGTGGCTTTCCTGAGACCACTTTCTACTCTATCATGAAGTGCGATGTAGATATTCAAAAGGACCTGTATGCCAACACAGTATTGTCTGGGGGTACCACAATGTACCCTGGAATTGCTGACAGAATGCAAAAGGACATCACAGCTCTGGCACCCAGTACAATGAAAATTAAGATTATTGCTCCACCTGAACGTAAATACTCTGTCTGGATTGGTGGTTCCATCCTGGCTTCCCTCTCTACCTTCCAGCAGATGTGGATCAGCAAGCAGGAATATGATGAGTCTGGCCCATCCATGGTCCACCGTAAATGCTTCTAAATGGACTACTAGCAGATGCACAGCATTTGCTGCATGAATTTTCACTAGTCTGTGTTTGCCTGGGCAAATTTATACACTTCATGCTAGCCTCACAAAACTGGAATTAAGGCTTCTTTTAAAAGAAACTTGCCCTTGGAAAGTCTGCGTCTGAGACAAACATCGGTGTTGGATTGAGCTGTCACTGATTTGACCCTGTATTCAAGTTAACTGGTCCCTTGGTGTACATTTTAGCATAATACCCTGTACATATCTTATCTAAAACTTGATACAGGTGCCATCACTCCTGTGACAAAATGCTAGGGTTAACTTGTATTTGTGGAAGAGAATCTGCCTGTGACACTGTAGTTCTGGTAGCTGGCTAGTATTGATTAATGGCATCTCACTTAAACTCTGCAGGGCTTGAGACTGATTTGTACAGGGTATTTGAGGTCAGACTTCCAATACACAAAGCGAGGCTGGTAGGAGGAGTTCATCAAAGAACTTAGTCCTGTTGCTGCCCTTCTAGCAAGTCTGGAAAACATTACATCCAAGCCTTATGAACCAGTTTTCATTTTCTTACCCCTCCTGTATCCCAGCAGAACATCCTTGGGGCAAAAGTTACTCAACTTGAGTTGCTGCAACTTTGCATTTACACATGTAAATTTTACACCAAGTTTAATTTATGTAAGATTTTTGTATGTTGCCTTAATGTTCTCACATGACAGCAGAAAACCAAAATTTGTAAGTCATCCTGCAGTTGAGAAATTATAATGCCCAATAATCATTGTGTAAGGGAAAATAAAGCGATGCAGTTAAAAAAAATATCAAGGTCCTGAGCTATCCAGTTTCACTGGGCTTTTGCAATACATTGCTTGTTCAACAGAATTTAGTACGCTGACAGAGAGGAGGGACAGGGATGACAGCTGGTGGCTCAGCAGAGGAGTCTTGATGTATGTGGACTGATAAAATCTTGATGATTCTTTAAATGCTTATAGTACATTTCATTTTGAACTGGTCAACTTTCACACTGTTTCTTCAGGTTACAGTTTTGTAAACACTATGATGACTTGTTATGAGGTTCTTTCCTTCAAAAATGACAGAAATATATAGGTTTCAGAGTAGCAGCTGTGTTAGTCTGTATCCACAAAAAGAAAAAGAGGACTTGTGGCACCTTAGAGACTAACCAATTTATCTGAGCATAAGCTTTCGTGAGCTACAGCTCACTTCATCAGATATACAGCTATTGCTCTTTCTTTCTGCTGCACTGATATCAATTAAAAATATTCATTTGTGATATATTTTTCTTAATAACCAATGCTTTTAGCTTCGGTGGGATTTTTTTGGCATCTCATTTTGCTACATGGAGATATTTTTAATATGTGGGGTGACAGTCTGTTTTTTAGCACTTGTGAAAGATACTGACACTCAAGACCTCTGCATGCAGAATAGGTACAGCACAGGTCACAAGGTCTGAAGATTGAAAGACAGCTTATTGACAATTCTTGGCCTCTCTGCTGAGATGGCCAACCAAGTTGTCGCTGGGAGCCAGCTAGAGTGCGGTTATTGGACTGTGGGCACATCTGACAGCAATGGAATCAAGACTGTCCAACAGTCATCATGTGGCAATCACTTGTCATCAATAAGATATGAAAATGTTAGATTTGAACCTAGTGGTAGCAAAGCTCTGTACCCTACCATGAAGCATTGTTCAGCATGTATTCAGTCCAACTAGGGTCTCACTGTCTGTCTTCGTAAATTCTCAAGGACTCTCAGGCAGATCTGAAATTATATCAGGGCTCCCAGAATTTGATTAGTACTAGTTCTAAGCAGATCATGAAAGGATCCCACTGCCTTGAAAAAGATCTATTGCTGAGCCAAGCCTAATCATTATCTACTACTCACCCCATAAAACTGCTGTCCAGACCACCACGCGGAAAGCATTCGGCTAGAAGCAGCACTTCTTTTCTGCAAGCATGACAGAACACGGCATTCAGTCCAAATGCTGCATTCCCTTCATTGCAGAAGGCTCTGCTCCCAGCCAACCCCTCACGTTCTTCATGTCCATGCATGGGTGGAATAGGCAGATGGAAGGAAAAGATCGGGGGAATGTGAAAGAAAACTGATAAATGGAGTGTAAGAAGATAAAGAGAAGTGAAGGGGGAATAAAAAGATATAGAATGGAGAAGGAAGAGGAGATCAGAGGACAGAAGAAGGTGAGGTCAACACGCAAGAAAAGAAAGGGGAATAAACGAGACAAAACAGATTTGACTATAAGCAGCATCTCTACCACTCACAAAGTGGAAGTACTACCTCAAAAAAGATAAAATTCATTTACATTATTGTAAGCAAACTACAATAAATAAGACAAAAGGGAAGGATGGAAGGGGTGTCCCTTTCTTGAAATTAAAAGGCTGCTCGATTGAATCCATGTTTCTATATGACATACTAGTAAACTCACCCATCTTCTGCATTAGGCTGCAAAAGTGAAATTCTGTGGCCTCTATTAGGCAGGAGGACAGTCTAGAAGAATAATGGTCCCTTCTGACCTGAAAATCTATGAAAAATGGAAACAAAACCAGTACAGAAGCCAAAGGTATGGGGTGCTAAACTGGTCCCATAGCTCCTGGGGACACCGTCCATTCCTGCTGCCCTCCCCCCCACCCCCCCCCACACACAAACACAAACACACACACATACATCTAGCAACCTAATTCTGAGAGCATGCTATTTTGGGGTGGTTTTACTCCAAAATAAAGTCTCACTTGAGGGCACTGGGACTTACAAAAGTAATTATTTTCTGGTGACCTACAGTTGTTGCAAAGAACAACATTATTAACAATTACACACATCTCTAACAATCAGCTAATATCTACCACTTTACCAGGAAGTTCAATAAGTTATCTCTGAATAAAATTTAGTTCTGGCCCATTTTGATCCAATTTACATTAGTCCCTATTACGGACAGCAAGATCGAGGCACTGGAACCCACTGAAATTACCATGGTCAGATTCTCATCTGATTTATCAACTCCACCGTCACAGTAATAGTACATTTTTATATTTGTTCTCTGTGCAAGCTATCACACAGAAATGGAATACTATTTTTATTTGCTTATCTCTTTTGCCCTGGATAACGTCAGTAAGTCATCTCCTTCTGTCAACTTAAAAAGATTCTTTTTGGTCTTTACCTTAAAAGGATGCATCAGTGTCAACTTTTTTTAAAAAAGTAGTTTGCAGCTCGTTACTTATTATTCTCTCTCTGTGTGCCTAATTCTCCACTTGCCTACATCTCAGATAGACATTTAAGGCTATGCAAAAGTAGACATAAACCCCTACTATTCTAATATGGTCATGTTTTACAGCTCCTCTGCCACAGGCATTGGAGAAAATTATCCAAGGATTTAATCCTGAGGACTTTATTCAGGCAATGTTCTCACTAACTGCAATGGGACTTCTAGATTTGACCTGATTTTTGTAGCACCTTCTAAGCAGTTAAAAAAAAAAAAAGAGTACATTAGTCTCAAAACATAGGAGCAGATTCCTGCAGCCCTTATTCAAGTGACTAAGAGCTCCAGGATCTGACCCATTTTTTCCTAATGGATGTTTGTCCATGTTCTATAAACTCCCTGCACAATTTTTCCTGCTCTCTACAGTTTTTAGAGTTGGCCATTCAGGATTAGGATTCTGCTCAATATTTAGAAAAGGCCGGGTGGAAGGAGATACGATCAAATTGTCTCAATACCACACTCCAAATTGGGAGAAGTATGGAAGATTTAAAAGTACACAATTCACATTACCTGAAAATAATAGTACTTTGCATTTCTATAGCACTTTTCACCAAATGAGCTTAACGAGCTTTATAAAAAGTTCATGTATTTTTTTTTAAAAGTGATGTTAGGATTTTGTGCTGAATGCTCCAAATAATGAAGGGGAGGCTAGTGCACAGCCCATTTTAAACTCATTTAGTCAGCGATGATTGTGATTATTTGTGCTATGATGGTAGAGAATTGCATAAGTGAATGTTTTAGTGTATGTCATATTTCTGCAAAGTAGTGGCGTTTTAAAAAAAATATTTTACATAAACTTTGAGATTTAAAGTATTTTTAATATTATGTCATATATAGGGCCGGATTGACTCTCCTGTGGGCCCAGGGCTATTAGATTTTGTGAGCCCCTGTATACAAGTCTTTTTCCTAATTTAAAACAAAATTATCACAATTATGGCATCAAGGCTATTAACGCTGTACTAAACTTGCCTTTTAATTAACATGAAGCCGTTCTGTGGTTACATTTCAGTCTTCAAACATGTAGAATATAGTTAATTCAAAATAGCCTACTTCTTGTCTTAGAACAGCTGTTATATTAGTTTCTTTCTGGGAGGGAGTTTGGGTGCAGGAGGGGACTCTAGGCTGGGGCAGAGTGTTGCAGTGCAGGAGAGGGTGAGGAGTGCAGGCTCTGGGAGGGAGTTTGGTGCAGGGGGTTGGGGTATAGGAGGGGGTGTGAGGTGGAGGCTCCGGCCGGGAGGCGCTTACCACAGGCGGCTCCTGGCCGGCGGCGCAGCAGGGCTCAGGCAGGCTGCCTGCATGCCATGGCCCTATGCCGCTCCCGGAAGCAGCCGGCTGCTGGCACGTCTCTGCGCACTCCTGGGAGGAACGAGACAGCGTGTCTCCTTGCGATGCCTGTGCCTGCAAGCACTGCCCCTGCAGCTCCAATTGGGGACAGGGGCAGCACACGGAGCCACCTCCCCCCCGCACCAGGGGCCTCTTGCAATTCAGCACATAACACCACAGTTTGTTGGTTTTAATAAATCATTTGCAAGTCAGTTCAGTTGGTTCATTTTGTTATTACTTTTGATGACATTAAAAGTTGGAGCAAGATTATATGGAAAGGGAGACAGAAAATGTGACTGTGTAGAGTACTGATACAAACCCTGAAGAGTTTATCAGTCACAGAGCTACGTGAAGGTAAGGCTACCACCGGTGAGACTAGCAAGTACCACAAAAGCCTTACTTTCACCAACTCTGAAACAGTGTCCTAATACCTGTAAAGCTCAGAAAAGGAGGTTTTAAAGGGTAAACCAAAAACTGCTTAAATTTTGGTTTGATACATCCATGTCTCCTCTTGTCAATTATTTGTTTCATATTGTTATTATAGAGATATATATGACTGCTACTCACCCAAGATTGCACATGGGCCAGCTTGTTATTTTATATCACAAAGAGTTACACTTTATATCAGAATCTCATATTCAATCTATCTACAAACAATGGGCAGACTCCCACCACCATTAGACTACTGTACATACATACTAAATCAACTGAAATAAATAAAAGTCATTCCATATTTCCAGTGGTGTCTCAGGGTTTATAAAGTGGCCCATGATAAGAAAAACCCTGTTTGCATCAATGGGACTGTTCCTCCGAGTATGGACAGCAGAATTTTGCTCTATATGGTATCTTAAGGGGGGAAAAAAATCTACTGTACAGCTTCAAAAGACAAAATCTAAGTTGTTTGGGTTTTTTAATTTAGGAGGGAAAAAATTGTGCTCAGCCTACAAATCAAGTGGCAATGATTGGTAGTTTCTTTTCAATCAGAGACCAATCTGAATGGTCGGCTCGAGGAGAGAAGAATCGTTAATCACCACATTCTGGGAACTGGGCAAAGAAAGAGAGAACTGTTTTCCGCAACACTTCCTGTGATAAGACGGACAGCTCTGTCGCAGTGCACACACCAGAGCTGCAGCAGGCTTCAAGGTTCATGTGAATGCAAACGTGACTCGTGACTCTCATTTCTATAACATACACACACAGCATTCTTTTCAGCCCTGGGCCAAATGGGGAGGGGGGGAAGGGAGAGAACTGACTTTCCTCAAACTTCTATTAAAGGCACAGTTCACTTTGGCCCTAGCTACTCATGAATTAGTTACAAGAGAAATGATTCATATTTCATTAATGGATTTGGGGGTGGGGGGAGGTATCAAAAAAGAAATTTACTTTTTGCTTTAGTTTATACTGACCCAACCCACTAAAACAAACTCAACCTCAGATTATCTTTTATGTTCATTCATGAAACAGATTCAGAACGTAAATGCTGAACAAAGGAAGCCTGATTGATATACAGCAAGTACATCTGTTTTTCTTAAATCCAATCCAAGCAAAGCTTTCTTTGCTCGATGACTTTAAAGTGTACATACCAAAATGGTATTTCCCTTCCCTCCCAAGACACCAGTTAGTTATAAAAGACTTTCAAAGCAGTGTAAATAAGATAGGAAAGAAAGAACTACAAGGATTAACTCCAACATCTCCCCATATCATTCAATAACTTCCCTTTACATGCACAGTCCAATATGAGTTTGCTGATCACAGCTTTTCCACTGTAACAGAGCCAAGTGCAGGCAATTACTTACACTTATGTAGACTTTTATAAGAGATAACAGTTATCTCTATTGAAAAGGCACAAGCTGTTTTTTCATTACTAAACTGGTTAAAAAAATACAAAAGGGTTTCTGTGCAGGACACTGATTCACCCAAGCCTCTACAGAGCAATAAACAGAGGAAAGGAGACAGTCTCTTCGCACCACTGAGGAATGTTTAACTCAGGCCTGGAACTGCATTAGTGTAAAACAGCACATCTAGCCTTTAAAAGCATGTAACTATCAGAGAGGTAGATACTGAAAACTAAAAGCCATTCACACTTAGATGATCTGAAACACCTAGACTGGACATATCTGGCATGTAGAGGACAAAGACAATGTCTGGCTTGCACAGAAAAATTACCACACTTGGCATCCCTTCTTTCCAAGAGATGCAGGCCTATACAGTTTTATATTGCCAACCCTGTGATTTTTTTTTTTTCACAAGTCAAGGGATTTCAGCTGGGGCTGGAATGAGTCTGAGTCTCAGGATGACACAAGAAGCTCCAGCCCTCAGGCAAATTGCAGCCCTGCCTGAGAGGGCAAGCCTCTTCTGACTGGCTGCCTTCCCCACTTCCTTGCCTCCTGGGGAACAGCAGGAGGCAGAGGTTTCCTCTCCATTCAGGAACCGAACAGGAGAGGAAAGAGGAGGGAGCAAAAAGAACCCAGCAGTTCAGGGCAGTTCTGCTCTCCCCACCCCCCTATGTGCAAAAGGAGGGCTCTTCTGCTCCTCCTTCCTCCCCTCTTCCTCCCTGCAATGTCAGCCCTGGGAAAGGGGAGAGGGAGATGAAGAGCTGCCCCCTCTAGCCTGGAAGGAGGGAAAAGGGGAATCCACCCTGCACCTCTTCCTCCTCCCTGCAGGACTGGAAGAGGGGGGTGAAGAGTCCCATGCACTGCAGGAGGAGCAGAGTTGAGGCTGGGGGACAGAACTGATGTGGAGGCAGAACCGATGTGGGGAGCAGGGGTACAGGCTTGATTTGGCGGTTGAGAGGATGGGCAGATGTGGGGCTAAAATCACCTCATTCTATACATTTGGAAGAGTAGGCAACACTAATTGTCACTCACACGCGTGGGCAGAGGGGGCTCAAAAAAAATCAAAAGACAGACCAAAAAATACAATATAATATTTTTTTAGAAGTCTTTCTGCAGGCAAACTCATCATTTCGGTGGTCTGCAATACTGCGTACAATGCTGAGCCACTTCTCTTATTGAAGAGGTGCAGCCCCTTGGTAATTACATGTTCCATCTAGATCAAAGCCACCTGGATCAAAGTGGAGCAAGGCATGCTGGGACTTAGAGACGTGGCCAGCCGACTAAAGATCAAGATGGCAGCAATTTTCAAACCTTTTATGCAAATTACCTGCAGCCCTCAGGCTCCTAGCAAATTGCCAATATGGCCCCAACCCTGGCTACCCGAATTCTTTCAGTTTGGTTTCCACATGATGAGTGTCCGTTATGTTTTTCTTCCTATTATTAAAGGACATAGCCCAGATATAGCAACCAGCAAAACTGATGTTTCAGTAGTATACACAGACCAGATGGCAACTGCTGGCATCTTTAGCAATACCCACCTCTTCTACAGGCTTCCCGATCAAGTACATTTTTCACTGAGCCTAAATATTCAATCCCTGCTATTTTAAGACCATTATTAAACAATCATTACTCAGGGACAGTAGCTCTGAGCAAAGGGAGGATATACTGCAGGCTTTTTGGAGCTACCAATACTATTTTGTTTCAGTGCTATATATCTCCCCACTCACTTTTTAACCAAAAGTATGTGTCCTTACATATTTGTGGTAAAGAATTTCTGCGTAAAAGGTCTAAATGTATTTATAAAACAGAGAAGCTTTACATGCTTTACATGCTATCAAATAAAAAGGGCTTTGATTGTCTTTATAGGGTCTTACAAATTTGTATAAAGCAGATATTAAAAACATGATTCACAGCAGTAAAAACAAGCTCATTAATGAGCATTCTAAAATACAGGGACATTATTCATCTTTGTGAGCACACATATCATGTACTGCAAAACACAAACTCTCAAAATCATAATACATTATGGTATACATTTATATAGAAAACTTTATCCAGAAGAATACTAGAGTACTTTGCAAGACTATGTATAGCTTTCAGTTCCACCCACCACTGAAATACAGCCACCTCTGAGGCCTGAAATAAAGAAGTATGGGTATTACTTAGACGTTATAAAAGGTAGGATTACACATATTTCCTCTAAGGAAATATGACAGCTAAAACAGAAGAGGTGGGTTTAATATGTTGCCTTACGAGTCTCATCCTCACTAAACACATGTGCCTAACTCTGATTAACCATAACAGGGGTTACTAAATCCTATTACACTTATGTAGAGGCGTAGCTTGGGCTGAGCAGAGCTAGAGCATAAACAGAAGCAAGTTCTTCCCACTTTTTCTGGTAGCCTTGAACCTTCCCATCTCATCCACTTTCCCCCCTTTCACTGCTCTTCAGAAGTCAGTTATAAGGGTCAGCTTTAGCATATTTATCGTGTACGGCCAAATAAGGACAAGGAAACATCTTCCACATTTAAAGTTGTGACAACAGACAAATTTGCATCATCACATATTGATACAACTTCCCTACACCTGAAATAAATTCAGGCTCTAATTGTCCAGCAGGTGCAAACCAGAGACATGTTGGTTGTGCATACCTAGATGGTATTGTTTGTGACGAAAGTGATTTATACATGGGTAATGACATAAGCAGTTACTGTGCATAAATTAGAGAGAAAACCTGAGAACATGACCTGCATCTGAGAACAGATTTAAACCTCTGTTCTTGCTGTGTCATGTGTAACCACATCATCTAGCAGTTAGAAATGTAGACTGTAGATCAGGACTCCCGTGTTCTATTCCCCCCGCCTCCCCTTGCCACTGACTCAATGTGAAAGCTTCAACAGGTTACTGAGGTAAAACCTTAGCCATGTAAATCCACATTTAGACATCTAAGCACGTGGGCCTGATTTTCAGAGGTGCTTAGTACAGACAGTTCCCACTGTAGGGTTCTGCTCTTGCAGACCTGATTGCAGGACTGTGACCTTTGCTTGTTAGCTTTTTGGGGTAGGAATTCTCATTTCCTTGGTACAATAGCCCCTTCCAGACTGGGGCCGCTGGCACCTACCGTAATGCAAATAATATATTAATACTTATGCAGCACTTTGCAAACCCCTGATGAATGGGGCTAATTATTTATTATTAACATATAACAGAACCTGAAGATCACTTTTTTCCAGTGAAATTTTTTAAATGTTTATTTTAAATAAACTTTCCAGACCTAAAAGGGACAAAAATACACAGATGAAACAACTGTGTTGATAACATGTTTGTCAGCGTCTTCTCTCTCTGAATTTTTTCAGTGGTTCTTATTGATCTATACACTATTCTTATGCTTACTAACTTCATTACTGCTTTGATAATTACAAGATAATTAAATACAAGACAGAACATGTATCATGCTGGGGAGCTATTCAGTGAGTGAATTGTTGTGAGGCACAATGCCGAAAGTAGAATGCTTTCTATCACCCAGGGAGCGGCGATATATCACTTTAATATCCACAAAGGGAACCATTTTAGGGCTGATCCAGTGGCCTAGCTGGGCCCCAAGAGACCAGGTACAAACTCTAAGCATAAGGTCTAAATGAGCTCTCTCACTGCCTAGGCCTTCAGGGCTTGAGAGCATTGTAAAGCTATGATTTCAATATAGAGTGAATGTGCTCAGCAGGGATGCCAGTACTGCACCTTATGGCAAACACAGAGCAGCACCAGTGAGCGTGGAGTGAGTTTTGATCTCTTGGCCACAATGAGAGAAGGCTAGTTTGTGAAAGCTGGAGAGCTTCTGCTAGAGCAATGATTCTCTAAGAGTCACTAGAAGCTGTTTGTGTGGCGAGGGGTTGGGGGAATGCATGTGGGCAGTGGTGCTGAGACTGCTCCAAACCCCGGACCTCAGTATCCAAAGGAATATTACTAACATCCGCTCCTACTCAATCAGCAAGAACAGCCCATAAACCCCCACATAGTGTTTGCCATGCAGTGCTGCAGGAAAGGAAGCAAAGTGTGAAAAAAATGGAAACACCTAGTGTTGGAGGAAATTTGTCTGCTGATTGTAGTAGGAAGTCAGGAATCCAGAGTTTAGTCCCAACTTTGCCACTGGCTCACTGTGTGACCACCCTACACAAATCATTTAGCCTCTCTTTGCTTCCGTTTACACATCTATGCAATGGGTATAATCATACTTCAACTTTGCTTTGTGAGAGAAAATTAATGTTTTTCAAATGCTTTGAGATCCTTGGATAAAAGGCAGAATAGAATTGCAAGACTTTATTATTATTATTCTAAGAGGATAGAAGGGGTAGTTCTTCACTGGGAGGAAGTGCTGTCTGATAAGTGAAAAACAAAACAGCCCTGGTAGGAATGATCTGGTGAAAACCCAGCTACCTGCCCTCACTATGGATATTTGGAGGTGTTTCCTTGGAGAATATTTACATGAAATAATTTGGTGCTCTTAGGCATATTGGGTGCGGGGGGGGGGGGGGGGGTGGACAGGAAAAGAGCTACTGAAGAGGCACAGAAAGGCCTGTTTCAGAAGAGAACCAGCCTGGGTCAACTTCAACAACCCTGAAGGAACACTGCATGTAATACAAATTATTCATTTTGATATTTTTATTTTTAATAAAACCCGACTCCATTTTTGTTCAAAACAAATGAATATAATTTTAAATACAAATGCACTATGAATAAAGAAGACTTTTAAACTGGTGACCACTCATTTTCTAATACGGTCATACAAAGTCTGAGTAGTTCATGTAAAAGATAGTTATGACATGTTTAAATCAGTTAAAAAAACCCAAGCACATAAAAATCTTTCTTGCTCATTAAGAGCTTGATCCATTGGGAAATCTTTTCAGCCTTCTAGACCAAGCAAGCCCTGTAAGACCATAGGTACTGGCAGAACAACATGCAAATTTGGCTGATTCAGAAGGATTTAAACAAAAACAAACCAAAAAAGCCTTTCAGCTTCCCATGTCTGGGAATTGTGGAACTGCCTGAGGTCTGTTTGTGAGGAGCAGGAGGAAAAAGAAAAGTTTTCTAAGAGGACCTCCCTACCACTCCAAGGGTGCACTCTGCCATTCCCTGTTCCAGACCCATTCCCCATTCCCCAATGAAGCTGTACAGCCTGCAGGACTTCCTACAGCTCTAGGCATGGAAAAGCTATTCACCTCCATAAGCTGCTGCTGAGAAGGAGACCAGATCCCTGTGTTTAGACACAGGCCAGAGACTGAACTTATACCCCACCACCCCAGAGTCCAGCTACTGGCAGGAACTTTTAAAGAGATGGTAGCTGGAATTGGCAGATCCCATGAATGCCCATTGGGGGTTGGATAATACCTAAATCAGCATTACAGAGCCACTACAAAGGGACATGTACCCCTTCAAACTAGGAGCTGCCTCCATAATTATGTAGCCAAGGAAACTCACAAGGTTTCTGTGGGCCAGCAGCCACAGAAGCCGCTTTTTGATGGAGAGGGCTCTAGCAGCAGCAGTGGATTTAGACCACACATTTGAAAGTGCTCCAGGTTCCAGAACCAGAAACTGAACCTCAACTAAAGTGGGCATTTGGCAGCCCATATTTAGAAATGTGCTATCATGAATGTGTGTGCATGCAAACACAAGAGAAGATTACACAGCATATGTGGCGATGCCTGCCCATGTCGCATCCTTGAGCTCAGGTCAGGGAGCCTTGTTACTGTGGGGGATGAGAATTAAAGAGCCTGTTACCGTAGCTTTGACTCTGTCGAACCTCTCATGGAAATGATGGGTTATTATGTTCCCAATATGGGTAGGCTTTGCCACTAAATTCCCCTTCAGGAAATGGGGAAAGCCCCCAGATGATTTAAATCCCCCCTTCCCTGTCTCTCCACTGGGATGTTAAGACTGAACTTGAAAATGACACCCAGCTCATCTTGCTCATCCAGGGAAAAGGAATTTAAAGGACTGTCCATATTTGTAAAAGATTGCATGACGACATATTGCTGGATGCTATGTAAATATGACCCTGAAATTTAGGTTTGCAATATGCATTCTTATGGATACAAATTACAGTGAAACAATAAGTGTAATATACTGAGTAAGTTATGGAATACAGACAAGTGGATTTGCTTAAGAGAGCATAGCGGGAAACTTGTACGTTGATATGTGACCAAAAACACTTCTCAATTGTGTATTTTCAATATTTTTCATAAAGTGCCCAAAGTGGGTTTAAATTAGTAAATAGCATACATGGTTAATTATAGAGTAATCATGATTTCCACATGCAATGTATATGCACCCAAAGATAAATTACATCCCATGACTCTTCCAAACAATGCACAGAATTGTAACTTTTGCCATATATACTGAATCTCAGATGGTGTTTAGAAATTTTTTCTTTATTGTAAAAAGTACTCACATTAATAACTGAACTTATGAGTTGAAATGAGCCATCTGGCATAAAAGAGAATAAATTAATAGGCTAAAAAGCACAGA
Source organism: Lepidochelys kempii (assembly GCF_965140285.1). NCBI lineage: Eukaryota > Metazoa > Chordata > Testudines > Cheloniidae > Lepidochelys > Lepidochelys kempii. Next base: position 27,664,472 of record NC_136381.1, on the reverse strand, counting down.
TTTTAAAAATGTTAAATAGCCTGAACAGTCTAATGAAAACTAATCTGAACCCGTGGACAAACCTCCTCATAATATAAAACATAATATAAAAATGTTACACTCCTTTACATTACAGTTTCTTTGTGCTGGGATTATCAATGTCAATGCTTTTTAAAAAGTAACAGTATTTTATTTAAAAAAAGTCATGTTAAATTTGTTAAACTATCATCCTAAGAACCACTGGATTCTATATAATTTGTTGCTTTAAAAAGCCTTGTGAAATTATAATAAGAATAATTGGTTTTAAAAAACTTACAGTCCTTCCAATGGAGGTTTGGGTTTCATATTTTCCATAGCAAAGTTCTATGGAAGTGTGGCAGGAGAAAAAGTTGAGCGTGGCTTGTTGGGTTTTTTTTTTTTGCCTTTTTGTTTGTTTGTTTATTTGTTTTTTTGTTTGTTTGTTTGTTTTTAAAAGCAAGAACTAAGTGGCCTGTAATTCCTCCATATCAGATTGCTTGGTGTGCTGCAAAGGAGAAGCTATTGCACACATTTGGTGTTGTTTTGGACATCTCTAAAATTTAGTGAAAAACAAAACAAAAAACACTGGACTCACTGAATTCTGATTTAGTACCATTTCAAGAAGCCATTCTGACAATGTGTCAGAAATAGAAATAGCTAACTAGTATAGTCCATTATAGACCACCGTATAGCACATTTTAAAGGGCCCAATGTTTTCTACGGCAATTAAAAGAAACAAAAAAACCAAACAGAACAAAACAGCATTTTAGAATGCATCTGCCAAATCTACCAAATGGCTGTGAAATCCATAAAAATCAATCAATCAGCGATTGCACACTGCAATTAAAGAATAATGCCTGGGATAACTCAAGAAAGTAGAAGTCGAAGAGCATGCTGCTAACAATTAATGCAAGAACTAAGCTACTCAGCCAGGTATAATGAAATATCTTCCTTTCTTTACAAAGAAAAGAAATTCTTAACTTTACAAACATTAGTTAACTTTGCAGTGATTAATTCAACAACTGCAAAGCCAAAAACAACTTTAGGCACTTAACCATGAAACTGTCAGTTCTCTTTGCCTGATGATAAAGCATCCCAAAAATAAACATTAACTTCTGTGTTTTTTCTACATGTGTATTCCATCATGTAAAGATGATAACCAAACATTTACTAAGGAAGCCATGCTGAGGTCTTTCATACCTAATTTTTCCTAATTTTTCGATTAGATATTAAAGAATTACCTCTCTTTACTTCCAGCTCTAACATGATATTTCATGTTCATAACTAAAACTTGCAATAGTAAACTGAAAATTATACAGTGTCTTCCCAAGAAACAAAGAACACTGTATCATACGGTGTACAGTGTATCATCAGTGAGAACTATGGGACTGAAAGAGTTTACTACCCATATGGATAAAAATTTGGCAATCCTTGCTTGGGCAAAACTCCCAGTGAAGTAAATGGGAGTTGTGACCAATTAAAAAATGTAAAGTTTTGGACTTCACCATCATTGTAAAAAGCATAGTTTTAAGCAAAGCACAGCAACTGATGAAAATATGACAGGAAAAAAAATTTAAAAATCTATGAATTCAAAGGATTAACAGTTTATCCAATTATATCCTTTTCCCATTTCAGGACAAGCTTTGAAACCATCAGAAGCGTATTTAAACATACTTTCCATTGGAATAAAACAACAATAAGAATTTCAAGTACTATTCATGGTCAAATGCATCTGTAGTAAAATCGCATTATGGAGTTTGGTTAGAGCACCGGGTAACGAAAAATGGGTTAACTTTTTGCCAGGAATATTTCACAGCAAAAGCTTACAGTCTGCTCAGAAATACACACAACTTTATTTCATTCCATTCACTACTTCTGAGTTTCTTTACAGAAACAGAATTGCAGTAGTCTCCTTGACAGCAAACTATAATCAGGAAATATTACTTACACTACTGATATGTGCCCCACTGTCCCCTCTTCCCACCATTCCCTGCCAAAAAAAAAAAAAAAAAAGCATACTCCACATTCTGTGAAATACTAGAAAAAATAAAATCGGTAGTGAAACCCTGTAGCTGGCAGGGTTTTCCTCTCTGAATGGGGAAATTCTGAACTCCAAACTGCTCCAGACATTGCAGGATTAGATCCTAACTAGGGAAAACTCAGGAAAACAGTAATAAACATTGCATGGTAATCCACAGGAACTTTGGTCCCAATGTAATTTTTTCTGTAGTATTCTATAATAAATGGCATTGTAACATCCATAATCTCAGCTCGTATATCAGACCTCTTCTCTCTTTTTTCTTTAGGGTTGTGGATTTTCAAAGGAAAACCAGTTATTTTAACGCACAAGAAAGTCACTCCAGTTCTATTCCTTGAATGAAAGCAGCACAGTAGCATACTGAAAACTATTATGTACTGTAGTGTGCTGCACAGAGCTATAGCTGACGAGTGCAATTTTTATGGCAGTTCTACTCCGGTAAGATTTCATCTGAAATTCCTTATGACATGACAAAGGAAGTCACAGTTTGCTGGAGAGAAAAAATAAATAAATAAAAAGGTATGCTGTAACAGTTCTTTATGTCATAATGGATTTTACTATATCCTAGTTCTCTTTCTATTCAGAGAACTAGGATATAGTTCTTTTGGGCAATAAATTCTAAAAATCCAAGAAGGTAAAGCTTATTTAGCCATGAGTCTCCTTTCAACCACTAAAATAAATTCTACAGCTGCCACTTTCTTACTCTTTTGACTTTATTTTTTAAGTTCTTTCCCCACTGACAACCAACTGCTGTTATACTAGATTTCTGAAACACAATTTTTTAAAAATGTCAGTAGTTTAAATTACATTTAGAGGTAAATTTCGAAGTACTATATAGTTCAAGTCAGCCAACAGGTTGTTTTTGTTAATCAAGATATTCACATACACAAGTTACTATTGTTTTCAGACATAAAACTCTGAGAAATTACTAAAGAGTGGTAGAAAACTAAACAGGAAATTTAAAGTACTGAACAATTCATTTTAACTGCCCCTTAGCTAATGCAGTATTACAATGAATCTCTTATGAAAGTTCATATGACACTGCCATGAACACCAAATGAATCTGTAACACCGGGACACTTAAGGTCTAATAAATCTTACTTTCCATTAGTTTAAAAATCACAAAAAACAATATTTGAGTTCAGATTCCATATTTCATAACTAGATTATCTAACTGCTACCGCCTGGGACCTGCCATTTGTGAGAAATATTTTCCAGAATGTACTCATGTTTGCTGAGTTGTAAAAACTCCTTTTTTATATAATCCAAAAAAAGAACAAATTTCCACTCTCAACTTGCTCTCTTTGCTAGATCTCCAAGACACTTTAGAGAGACTGCAAAAGCATAAAAGCATGAAAGTTAATTTAATTAGCACTATCTAGTGCTATAGTGAAGAACATGAAAATGATACATCGATTGCAATAAACAAACAAAACAAAAAAACACATTTCCGGGATATTATGCAGAACAGTAATAATAATGCATGTGCACTTCAAAAGGATCAATGTCAACTTTAAAAAAAAAAATCACACTTTGGTCTGATTTTGTTTTTCTGCTTTTGTTACAAATACTGACAATTGCTACAAATTTCAGAGATTAGAGAAAAATATAGATTGTTCTGTAATTTTTTTCAGTTTGGTTATATTAATAACAAATACATACTTTGTGTACAGTCAGTCACCTTTTCTCCTGACCCGTCATACAGATCGATGCAAGCAGGATTCAATGGGACTCTGTGAGGGAATTAGGGTCCGCTCACATGGATCCAATTTCAGGGTCAGGGCTTTAGTCACTTTCCACTGTTGCTTGTATGAACTTTTCGAAGAGCAGTCAGAGAGATAAAATAAAATAAAATGTGATTCAGAGACCACAACAATTAGCAGGAAGGCTCAGCAGCAGGTGTAGTATGCAAAAATTACTTTTTTTTCAACCCAATTTTGACATTGAGTAGATTTAAAGTTAACAGTGTCTCTTTAAAGACGATAGGCCCAATTCTGCCAATACTAAGGACCAATCTTTAATTATGATCTCCTGGTGGACTTTTGTGTGCAGACAAGCCAAAATGCAGGATAGGGCCTTGCACCGTAGCGTTTAGTGATATCAATGAGACTACTTACAATAGTAAGCTTTGTAATGAACAGCAAGAATTTGCAAGATTCAGCCCTAAGTGGTGGTGTTCAAAAAATCTAATTTAATTAATGTAATGCCTTGCTTAGAGGATCTGATTCAGTCATCACTGAAATGAACATAAATTTTCCCACTAGTTTCTATGGGAGCGGAAGCAGGCCCATCATGAAAGAATGCATTTTATCCTTTCCACCAGTTAAACCCCTGCAGTTTGCTGACCAGAACAGGTTAGATTCACTCCTATGAAATCATTCATTTACATTGAGAAAGTCAAACCAAAACAAACACCAAAATCCTTATCCTTTTTGCTTTCTTATTAGCAGAGTTGGTGCTGTAAACAACTTAATAGCAGTGATGCAAAATGGACCCTTGCCTAGATTTCTAAACTTTTCCAGAGCTCATAATACCCTGCATTTGATGACATCACAAAACTAACCACTAGTAAAAGTTGGTTTTCAACATGTTCTACTTTTTCCTTATTAGTCTCTGTGTCAGAATCAGAGTCAGAGCCCAAGTCACAACCCTCCTTAGGTCACATTCAATACTGTAAACTCATTAAGGGCTCAGAAAGAACAATACAAACCCTGGTGTGTTGTAAAAATTATGCAACACAGACTGATTTTAATTTACACATATTTTTAGAATGTTTGTGTTGTGTGTTTATACAGACAGGACAGAGAGACACGAATACGAGAGACAGAGACGGAAATGGAGACGTATGGTAACAGAGACAGCAAGGAGTGAAAGAGAGAGCATACCTCATGGAGTGATAAACCTCCTAGATAAAAATGGATAGTACATGATCATTTCTGACTGGACATAAATAAAGCATACTATATTGCACACTGGATCATCACTGAGCCTTACCTTACATTTTATTTTTCTAAGAGATTTCTGAACTGTTCTTTGCACAAGAAAGATAAGGGCCATCACAGTCAGCACTCTCAACTGAAACTAGAACTTTTTGTTCTCAGTATAGTTTGGCTGCTATTACTTTAGCTTAATTTGGAGGAAAAGTACGATTTAATTTTATATCTCATGGATTATACACAGACGCACAGAGATACATGCATGCACAAAAAGATACGGGTGCACACACTAAATTTTTGGATGTGTGAGAGTTCAGTGTTTGTTTGTAACAAGGTTCATTGCATGACTCAGACATATACTGTGGATACCTTTCATCTAACATTTTTTCCTCATGGCAGGAAATGTGATCTTAATGCTACAAAATTACTTAGGATCCTACAGTATGCTCAACCACCATCTATGGGATTAAATTAATCCATTACGTTAAACTGCTTCATGAATCATACAATATACAAACACAAATGATATAAACTCCATATCAGTAAAAACTGAAAAGCGACTAATTAGATGGCATGAATTTTGGCTCTATGTAGGTCTCCACAGGAAAGCTACTGCGCATATGGTATATGGTTTAGATCTTGGATACCTAAGAGACTGCTTCTTTCCTTATGCACCATTGTGATCTCTGAAATGTTATGTGGTGTTTCTACTAACAGCCCAAAGATCTGAACTTCTAGAGTTTGGTGGCAAGATGTACAGAATGGAGGACCTTCAGCTCTGGAATTCACTTCTCCCATTTATCTAAGAGAGCAAGAGACTATGCAGTGTTGTTGTAGCCATGTTGGTCCCAGGAGATTAAGAGACAAGATGGGTGAGGTAATATCTTTTATTGGACCAACTTCTGTAGGTGAGAGAGACAAACTTTTGATCTTACAAAGAGATCCTTTTCAGGTCAGAGATGGTTGCCCTTCAAAGGGTAAAGCCAATCTATTTTCACAGGCTTTTGCCTGAGGACGTTGAGACAGGTAACATTTGGTGTATTTTATTTACGTATTTGGTGGGGGGAGGGAGCACAAAAGTCTCTTTAAATCTGACAATAGTCAGCATGTTATGCATTATGTTACTGCAGCCAGTGAATGCCCGACTGGTGTATTTAATTAAACCTCAAAATGAGAAAATAAATGGAAAAAACAAACTGCTTTAAGAGATGCAGATTAAAAAGCTGAAAAAGAAAAATATATTTTTTATTAACTGAATTAAAGAAGCAACTTTTCATCTCCATGTACGCTTTTGGACGTTCTTCTACAATCTATTTCTGCCTTATGGATTTATGCAGATACCAAATCATGGTGCTCTGTGATATATGCTTCAATATCATTAGTATAAGCATTTTAAACAGCATCATATTTTGGTGATATTGGGAATATTCTATCTAAGGAAAATTGCTTCAGTCTTACTAATGCAACTTCAGAAAAAATGTAAAACAGTGTCTGCACAGCATTTTTAAAATGGTATTTAAAACACCAACAACTAATTCAGTGTTTCTTCACAAGATCAATTAAAAGTATTATTTTAAAAATAATCCTGGCAAAGATATTGACACTTCAAGGAGCAGTTTGCAAGGTGTGTGGGGGAGGAGAGATGCACTTTTTTTATTTAAATTAATTGTAAAAAAAAAAATATTTTTGGAGCAGGCAAGCAGTGCATTTTCTTTTCCAAGTTTAAATATGCGTTTCAGACTTTGTAAAGTAGGTCGGGAATACCCAAAGGATACACATTTGAAAGCTACAGATAGCAGAGCACACTATTTTGGGCTTTGTATATACACATGCACATACATTATATATAATATAGATGGATAGATCCAATGATTTAAACACATACATTACATCTATACTGTATGTTTCAAGCATATTCAGATATTTACACTGTTAGATCACCTCTCATTTTAGAGCTACGCTGGTGCCAACTGCCAAAAAAAAGTATACAAATCAAAAATATGTTACCTCTGTTCAAACAATGCTGCTGTTCATTATATAATAGAAACTGTCATACTTAATCTCTGAGGAAACCAGAACTAGTAGATTTTTAGACCAGAGGTGGTTTAAAATGGTTTGAGGCAAAACTGAAGCATATTGTTCAAGTAAATCTTGTAGGGGAACATAAGCATAATTGATGAGTTTTTGCATCATCTTCCATAGATTTTTTTCATCTACATCAGTAAACCAAAAAAAAAAAAAAATTGAGATACGAACTCACCATAATAAAATCTTTTTTTTTTACAGCACGCAATACTTTTACCATAATTTAGTTTCCCCCTACTTTGAAAGAGACAAAGTGCAGCCTCACTAAACATAGGGGGACAAAAAAAACCTTCAAACTTGTAATGATGCTTGAAATTTCAAAATAAACCAAGATTTACAGGCTGATGTTGAGAAACAAATGTCATGGAACTAAAGTTTTCCTTACTAGTTTTCTTTCCTATCTAAATAATGCAAGCACAAAGATAGAGACGAGTGTTTTTCATTTACCACTGATGTAAAGCAAAGTGATAAGCAATTTAGAAAAAAGTAACAAACTCTTATCTAAGGATCAGTTTGAAATTCAGATTTTAATTGGACAAAATATTATCTGAAAACCCAATACTCTCCATAAGTAAATTTCACTTACTGGACAGAATCTATTTTACAATGCTAGGACTTCTAGAATTTTTAAGAGTTCCAATAATGAAAAAGAATGTAAAATTATCTGGTTTCATCTCAAATTCCATAAAATGTGCAGTAATCAATCACACACACACACCCGGAAAAGCCAATCTTGCAGCCCTTAGTGAAGCGAAAGTCCCACTCACGTCAATGCGTGTTTTTCATGAGTGAGAACTGCAGGATCAGACCCAAAATGTGCTTACGAAGAAGCAAACCTACTATAACAGATTGAATTTTAGTTTAAATATTAAGATTGAGACAAGAAAGTCTGGGGTTTAAACCCCAGGGAGGACAGACATTTAAAGTGTTGCCACTGAATTATAGCTCGCCACATTGGGTGGGGTACCCTGCTGCTGGGTGGAGTGTCTCCCCTAAAGGAAGGAAAAACTGGCACACACTGACTTGGTCTTTGAAAGATTCACCTACTTGCCAACTTATGAAGTCGTACTGACGTCAACTTCGCCAAGGAGTCGGTTGCCTAACTCAGTCCTTTACCATAGACAGTTCTGCTTGTGTGCAAAAGCCCAGCAGGAGGTGGAAGGGTAATAAAGGAAATGTCAGAAAACTGTAAAATATCCATAATTCCTTACAGGGTATTAAAAAGAGACCTATAGCCAGTTAAAAGATAACAAGAGGAAAAAATGGTTTATGTTTGTAAGGCATGAAGCATTAAGTAAATAGTTACAGGTTAGTAGATTTGATTACAAAAACATATACTTAAAAATTGTGTGTTGGTTTTAAAATGGGGAGGGGGGAATGCTAAGTGAGATACTATACTGTTTTCCCTTCTGCAATGGGCAACTGTTATCATGCCAATCTGACCTTCACTAGCAGGTGTAAAATGTTCCTTTACATTATTAAAATAAATATTCACTGATCTGTCACCACAGATGCGTTTAGCTTATTAATCCCATCTAAACCAAAACAAATCGCTTCTCCAAAAGAAAAAAAAAAAAAGAAGGATAATGCATCTCAAAAATGCCCATGGGAAAAAAAGGGGGGGGGGAATTAAGAAAACAGTTTAAGTTACCGTAACCTGAAATGCACCAGCCATCACAAAGAGCAATTGGAGAAATCCAGCAGAGCTCAGCAGGAAAGATTTTTAATAACAGATTGAAAAACAAGAATAAAAATAACTGCATCAACAGGGCCTTTCTTCCTCAGGCCACAAGCCCGTTTTTACTTGAATTTGAAAAAAAATGTCAGTTTGGCCACTAAAACCAATCCAGAACATTATTAAAAGTTAAAAGCTACCAATTACTTCTGTCTGTTCTTTTAAAGCAAAGTTTGGCATTACGTCAGTTGGTTTAAAGAAAACAAGAGAGAGAGAGAGAGAAAGAGAAAGAGAGAAAGTTTCCTGCTTGTATAAATTAAACCACCAGGGAAGGTGTCTAGCCACTTGTAAAGCGTTTATTGCAGGTTTTTAAAGGGCTAGTAACATTTCAAAAAAAAAATTGTATTAAATAACTGTAGGAGAAAAACGATTGATCTGAGCTTTGAAAAAAATATACTTACAATAAATCAGGTTTACATCAACAGCAGCTTTGGAATCAGAAAATGACTTTTAATAAGAGTAAGCACGATTATTCAAAATTTAGGAACAGATCATTTTGATTTAATTTTTCTACTCCTCCAACCTGAGCATAGGAAATTTCTATAGAAGTTAATGGGATGGTGCCCAGGGAGATATAGACAGAAATGTCCTATCAACATTATTTTTCAAAGCTGCAGAATTTAAAAAGAATATTTTTTCTACAGGTTTCTTAATCATCCTATAAGTTCTACAGCAGGGATATAATTCTCTACTAAACTCCAAAGGATAATGATAAAAAAACTGATAGAAAAATTAGCATTTTCTATTCAATTTGCTACGTCTTTTCCATCAGTGATGTTACTATGTTTTAAGGAGAACTTTTAAGGCACCAGATCGATGGCACAGAAAATGTGTCAAGTAAAGACAGATATTAAACAAAATTTCATGCCCACAACTCTGCCAGTTCACCTAAATGACAGTCTTCACATCCCTTGTGATGCCAAACCTGGGCCTCCTCTAACTATGGCCTACACATCACGTGGAATGGTGTTCAGTTGTGGAATGTTTCTGTGATGTGATAAAATGTCCACTACAGACTGAGTTGAGACCAACGTGTTTATTCCACCATTGCCCCGCATCTAATTTGAGCCTTGGTCTGCAGGGTTGAAAAGCTAGTGCACTATAGCATTTTTTTAAACTGTCATTTCTTATGTTCTGGGCAAAAATACAACTGGATAGTAGTTCAATTTTGATGGCCCCTTTAATGATTAGGCGCAAAGCAACATCAACAAATTAATGCTAAACACAATCTGAAAAGGGTTGTTACAGGTCCTGCACTTGTAAACATTTTATCATATAATTGTGTAATTCTACCTTAATCCTCTGTGTCATCTGATATCACTCAATACGTGTTTTTTAATTAGAAAAAACACAATGTAAAAAAGCAGTGCTTATAAAGGTCTTTTGTTACAAGTCTTTTTCTTCATACACTGAGCTAAACTGAACATATCTTTACAGTAATCAGAAGATCTTCTCTTTGGGTGCAGGTTTATCTACCAAAAGTCAAATCATAACCTTACTATCCCAATACATGATACTACTAAACAAAATAGTCATTCTCCTCCTTCTTTAGGAGGATAGGAAAGGGCACGTTTATATATATTACGGATAGACAAAAATAGGAAGACCTGGACCAGATATGCAGTAATTAACGCCTCTAAAGGTCAACAGGCAGTGATATTTATACAACAGAAGGGTGCAAAATATGCAGGTTTTAGTATTAATCATCAATATTTCCTTGTTACCTGAGAACTTTACAAAGTCTCAAAAATGAAAAGATGAGCCTATGAAATGTTTGCTCTTTTCCTTTACGCCTGTTGTACCTTCCTGGTTTTATCAATCACATTTTGACTTGTGAAGTCAAATATTTCTGACAGAAATGCCTGAGTTTGTAGTTGCCAAGACTGCCAAAAACCGATCCAGACTACCTCACGAGTTGTGTTGAGGAAACTAAATTAAGCAAGGGCAAACACCAACTGGAAAGTTGTCAGCTTACTGAATGAATGGCTTCATTTTACACACCAGTAGAATATCTTCATCGGAATATTTCAGTTCAGGGCCAATACTTTTATTACAAGGTGGTAGTTTGTTTTTTACTGAAACAGTATTAAAAATGCAATTTACTTCCATTTTACTTTCCGCTAACAAAAAGGACTATTAGATTCCCAACCTGTCTTGTTCAAAAATATGTAACCACAAACTTTCTCACAATATTATACTTGGTGCTACTCACAAACCTGTATTAGAGAGATACTGCCATTGTGGCTACAATTAAGATCTGATCATATTTCCATTTTAATTATTATATTAAAATATTGGCAGGAGTTTATAAGTTAGACAGATATTCTATGCACACCATCAAACTTCAGAACAAAAGTTGTCAGATAAAGAGCAATTTTTAAAAATACTCAACCTATGTTTGTCATTAAAATTTAGGATTTTTTTAAAAGTGTGTTCGCTATTTAAAAAAAAAAAAAACTTTTTCACACTCCTGTAACTTAAAAAAAGTTTTCTTTTTTCCTTCAAAATAATTGCTCCATAAAGTACTAATAGAGTTAATTTCACATTAACAGAAAGTAATTATTCAGTGTCTGAACAATGCTTTGAAAATATAAAGCACTAAGTGTCAACAAGTGTTAAAAATATAATATGGTTGAAATTGTGAGATTTAACAAGCGCTCCACTTATGCAGAAATTGCATTCTACAGAGATGTTTTACGGTGCTTTGATTAATACAGAATTATAATATATAAATATATTATTCTTCATGCACACTCATAGCACACATGGTAGAGGGCATGCTAAGAAGTTTATTAAGAATGATACAAGAATGATAAAAAATCCTTTCTACAAGGATCCATGTAATCATATAGAATATGCTCTGTTGATGGTAAACACATAAGTTAGCTCAAAAAGGCTCTAAAAAAGCCATCAAATAGTTTATACCATGAATACATTATAAAAAATAAAAGGAAATCTTGGCTTACTTGTACATACATTACCAAGACTCAAGAAGCCTCAGATCTCAGAGCTTGTTAATGAGACTTTAAATTTTCCTTTATTAACATTACAATAAAGTAAAAAAATAAACCACACACACGCATACAAAATCTCCAGATAATATGCAAAGTCTGAGTGAGAGCATCCTAAGCAAAAATACAAACTTAAAGCTGACGAAACTTTGTACTGAGCACACTTCGTTGTGCGTCCCTATACACAAGTAGTTTCAAACAGAGTGAAATTATTCTATGCCATATAAACTCCATTTTTCAGGCGCAACAGGATGGATTATGAACCAAATGTTCTTCTCATCTGAATTCCCTCAATCTTGTAAATTTAAGGCAGAATCTTGATGTGCTATGTTTTAGAGGTTAGTTGTAAGATACTGGTACTCTAATGCACTACAACATCGGTGATTATATGTGGCTTACTGAATGATCTATAGCTTATCAAAAATTACGTATATGTATCTTTATCTTTTTAAAATGAAAATAAGCCTTGTCTGCTTTTCTTGCTTTTTTTTTTTTTAAAGAAAGAAGTGTTCTCTTGTTTGGATTAATGATGTTATTCACAATCTTTCACTCAGTAGTTAAAAAAAATCTTTCAAAGTGTTGATATCATTTCCAGACAGTCTTGTCAGCATCACAATTTACAGGAAATAGTTGATGTTCTCAAATAAGCCCTGTATTTACTCATAGAGCTACAGTACTTAAAAAAAAAAAATCCTCACTCTCTTGGAGTTTGTTTGTTGTTTGGGGTTTTTTAAAATGTCACTCTGGTGGAATATCTGAGAGAGCTCGCTAACCCAACACACGTATTGGTGAACATGAGGAAAACACTGACTGCAGCTCAGAAAAAACTACTGTAACTTTTATTCTCATTTTGTCCACGTCAGGAACTGGCTCTTACCACTAACTTTCCTTTGCTGCCCCTTGCATTTTTAACTCTGGCAGTCTTTTCTAAATGATCAACTTTTCCTAAAACCAACAGCAAAGTAACATGATGCCACCAAGACTCGTAGGTTTCCGCGCAGTTGAAGAAGACAGCTAAAATGGCAAAGGGCTTGATTGCTCTTTATACTTTAAATGAAATGAAAACCAGGTTGTTATTAATATTTTTGTTTCAAGTAGCATCTACAATGTGCTGTGCTGTACGAACTGCTTACAGTCCATGCCCCAAAGAGCTTACAGTCGTTATATTAAAAAAAAGTATTTTCCTCCCACACCCTCTCTGCTTTGTTCCCTGGCATTTATCATTTCATTCTCCTACCAGATAGTGTATTTGCATTTGCGAAGGGGATGGAATTAAGAGATGTCTTCACTTTAACTCATGGTTTATCCCCACATTTTTCAGTGCACCATGCCTTCCACGCACTTTAGAGATTTGACATTTGTGGATGGAGAATGTCTGATTCTTTTTAAGTTAATGGGCCACTCTATTCCTTCAAAAATAGTGTATGAGAGTCCTGGAACATCAAAAATCATGTTATTTGTAATAAAGAAAAATAAATTAAACATACCAAAATGTCAAACCGAGGTGCTACTTAATGAGCTGCTCAAGTCACAAAACAATTCTACACTGAAAAATAGCCCACAATGCTGCTGAAGTCCTGCAAGTTTGTGGGTCTTTCTGGAGAATCAATTCTGAGTGCCAGGGTCCTCTTTCCCTGGGTCCACTTCCCATGCCCAGTGATCACAGGCAGGAATCAGGCAGAGAAACTCAGAGAGAGAGAGAGAGAGTTTGTACAGCCCACCAAACACCACTGGGCCACCTTCCTGCACCCTGGAGCTTTTAAACAAGCCACACATTACACACACACACACACACATACACACACATCTCCCCCCACACATACACACATCCCTACTTCATCATAACCACCATACTTTCCTCTCCAAAACTATTAGGAAGTCTCTCCACATCCCCATTCATGCAGACCTTTCAACAACAAACAACAACAACAACAACGTCACACAGATCCCAAACGGAGAGGTAAAAAAATAAAAAGTGAGACACTAGACAAAGTTACGGCAACCCTGGCCGGAGCTCAGCGTAGGGACTCAACTCTGAGAGCACAACTTTGCCTTTAAGAGGAAAAAGTTTTACGTCTCTCTCTGTACTCTCCGATTTCCTTTTTTAAAAAAACCACACACACACACACACACACACACAGAGCATGTCGCCTTTTCCCCTTGTGTGACGGGAACGGAGCCCCCTCGGCTCATGCCCACACCCCCCAGCCTCCCCTGGTGGATCCCCAAGACCAATGGGAAAAAAAAAAGTTTGCCCCAAACTTACTACTCTTCATGATGGTCTCTCTGTGCCCCGCTTGTCATGATTCCCATTAAAACTTCCAGCAGCAGCAGCCAGCACTGTGCGACTGCGGCTCATCGGATGCAAAATCTCTTTGCTCTTCTTCTACTTCCACCGCCCCCCCCCCCACCCCTTCCCCTCCACTCCAGCGCCCCGATGGTGGGGAATGAACAATCAGAGCGATAAGAAGTAGCTACACGTACGGGAGGAGGCGAAGGGAGATAGCCCTGGAACTGCCCTCCCCGCCCCCCCCCCTTGGGTAAATAGAAGGCGAGACTCTTAAAACAGAGAAGGGGGTTGTTCGCCCTACTCTCTTCGGTGGCTGAACTTGACCCTCCTCCTGACTCCAGAGGGGCTAATGCAGTTTTGAAGTCGCCAGTTTCCAGCGATCACACATGGCTTTGACCCTCCAAAGAAGGGAGGAAAAAAATGCACCCAGCCCCCCCCCCACCCCCAGCCCCCCCTCCAGCCTGTGAAATCCGAGAAGTCCCCGCTTCCCTCTGGTTTTTTAACCTCCCCCCTGCTTTGTATATGTGTGTGTGCAAAGAAACTCACTTTTAAATCCCCCAGTCCCCCCTTCCCACTGCGCACACACAGCACTTAGCAGAGAGCAACACACTTACTACATACGCAATATCAACAGACGTAGCAGGAAGGGCCCCCCCCACACCATCCCCACACACTTTTGTTGCTGATCTCCCCCACCCCTCGATCTGTGTTCTTCCCAACCACCCCCGATCTCCCCCCCCCCTTACCTGTTGATTAATCGGCAATAATAATCTCAGCAGCCTGAAAGATGGTGGAGCTGTGGTTTGAGCCATGAACCGTCTTCTGTTGTTTGCAGAGTTGATCTTGGATTATTTGGGAGCAGTAGGAGGGAGAGAAAGAAAAAAAGCGAGGGGGGGGGAGAGGTTCTCCTGCCTTTCCCCCTCTCCCCCTTGCCCCCCTCTTTATAGGGAGAGAGAGAGAGAGAAAGGGAAAGAGAGCAGGGACCTGGATGTGCCTGGTGTGTTTATAAAAGAGGAGACCGAGAGAGAGAGCGAGGAGAGAGCCTGGGTGTAGTGGAACAACAAGCCCCCAAAGGAGGAGAGGAGGCGGCTTTAGATTGCAGGAAGATCAGCTCTTTATCAGAAATGTTATCGCTTGTCAGGACCTCAGTCTCCGAGCATTACGTCAGTTTCAAGACACCAACACTATTAATATCAAAGGAGCCTTAGCAGAGAAAAGCGCCACCCCGGCCTGAGAGCCCTTAAAGAGACAGTACAGGCGTCCCCACCGTGCTGCTCTGATCAGCCTCCTCCTCCAGCCAGGCAGCAGCAGCGGCCACTGGGGAATAGGCGGCTTTGGAATAGACCAAGTCATTCAAAACTTTTTTTTAAATAAAGTAAATTAAATTAACCTTTATGCGGGACGCTCTAGCATGGGGAGCTTCACTGAGGAATGGACTCAGCCAGGCAGATCACATCCTTGGGAAAGTCTGAGAGGGAAATAGCCTCTCTGGTAGTCCGGATTCTTAATACTTGTTATTTATTAATAATTGTGTGTTTATGCTGCTGGTCTTTTCTCAGCTTTTCTAAAACTGCACAAGATTTGTGCCCGACTGCGCTATGTAAAGGCATCTGCAGCTCTCAACGTTTTCCTTTCATTTTGATCCAGTACAAAGGAAGAGAAAAACAACTGGAACTTTTTCTAAGTTGGGGGGCAGAGAGGGGAAATAGTAGGAGGCATGATAGTAGAGTGCCCTGATCTGTGCAAAGGGCAGCTCACTTAGTGGGATCAATTTCTAATAGCCTTAATTAATATTAATTATTATTATTATTATTTTATTTGTATAGAACTGACAAGAACACACTGTCCAAGGCACAAAATATATAGTCCATGCCCCCAAGATCTTACAATCTAAATAACACAAACACAAAGTAGGCAAGATTTACTAAGAAGTCTAGACTAGTTTATTATTATTACAGTATCATATTATTTCTCAGTTTTCAAATTAATACAAACCATTATTGGTTCTCTGTGCTACCAGACACAGGACAATCCCAACCCTCTTTTCAGATAGTTCTTCACACTTTTCTATGTCTATACAGAATCTTTTAAATTAAAAAGTCAGATTTTTCCCATACCATGAATTGCCAGAAGTCTGCATAGGATTGTATGGGAAAAAAAAAAAGTCTAAGGAGAAGCAATACATAAACGGTTCCTGTGAAAGGATTTTAAATCCCAAATAGAGTAGGCATTAAAAACTATGTAAACATTTGTTGGGCATTTGGACACAATTTCTGCAGTTAGGTGACTTTATGTGGCATGTTTTTATGCCAGTCATTTTCAATTAATTTCATACTAAAATATACACATTCTGGATTTTTGCAACTAACAATACATATAATTCAAGTGAGAAATTGAAAAAAAAAGTTATGTCATTAAAATATTAGTTAAAGATTAAGTTATTTCCCACAAAATGTGTTTCACATAGCATAATATTTGCCTTACAATTTTATTTTCAGGGAAAACTTAAGTACCAAACAAAAAAATTTCAAAGATACAAACTGAGGTAAAGTAAAACTCCTGTTGTAAAGTGTATGCCATTTTCATCCACTTTTTTAGACCTATACATTCATTTATGTTTAGTATAATATAATGGCAGATTTGTAAAGTAATTGCTCATGTAAATCACCTAATAACACATTTCCCCCTTAAGTTCTTTTGTAGGGTTGCCTGATAAGGCACTTTATGAATAGAAAAACAGTAATTCATGTACAAGAGGTGAACTTGTCAGGCTGAAAAGGATAAGTAAAATATAGTTCCACGATGAAGCATCCTGTACCTCCCTGGAAAGAAGAGAAGAGAACTGATATATTGTGTGTGGGATTTACTATATCCCCATCAGCGGAAATTCATTTTGGAACAGTTATGTTTTTATATGGAATGCAAAGAACAGTAATTCCAAAATCTTCAGTAAAATTTAAAGTCTGTTACTAATGACTACCTATATACTTTAGTGCCAGAGCAGTTTAGTGTAGCACATCACTAATGTGCACAGTAAAAGTGCTTTCTGGGAAGGCAGATTTTCACTTTTTTGTAAAGCTGCAAATGTAACTGCTGAACTTTAATCAAAGAGGCAAGGTATAGAATCATTTTCACAAACTTTTGCTCATCATGTACTATGCTGAGAAATAATTAATCCATTCAATTTAAATTTGTTCTCAGGTCTACGTAATTTAGATTTTTTACTAAATTGACTAGTCTTTCTGATCTGACCTATAAGTCCAGTATATAAACAGTTAAAACAAGCAGGTACACTTGGCTGATAATTTGGCTAAACATCCTATAAGATGGGCTTGAATGGAAAATATTTAAACAAGGGTTATTTCCCTTTTGAGTCTCTGCTCTATTGTGGCTTATTCAATTAATGGCTTTTATTTTAAAAGGAGAAATGATAACACACACACAAACACCACCTTCAGTCCTATCACTGCTCATAAGACAGGTGAATGCAACTTTCCCCGACTTTAAACTACAAGAGATAAAACATTTAAAAGTTTGGTAACAATGAAAGTACATGCTTCAACAAGTGTAAACCTTTAAGATTATATACACAGCTTTTTTCACCTGCAGAAAACCTCACTAGAAAATAAGGATGTTCATTTTTAAATCACATGAAAAGATACAGAATGACAGGTAAAGGTGTACTGTATTTTTAGAATGAAATAGTAAATGCACAGGTCATAAACTGCTAGAATAACAAATTGCTTTTTCATTATTTAAAATAGGAAGCTTTAGTGAAACACTGTATTGCATAGAAAAGTGCTATAGTATCTTGTAATGAAACATTCTGCATTTCAAGTAAAAATAAAGCAGATCAAGACATCAATATCAATCTGTTTATATTAACCGAGATCTGTAGAGAACTTAATAAAAGCGAAAATATTGTCATAAACTTTTTGAAGCAAATTATTTATTTATGAAATTATTTACAAAGAAAAAATTTACCTCATGCTTTAGATACGTTGCATATGCTCATGATTGACACAATATGTTCAGGCTCAAAGGCCCATATAGCTTTTTTTTATCCTAGGAGGAATATTTCAAAACAACCAACTAATTCATGAGGTCATAAAGTAATTGTTTGACAGTTGTTTTTAATATAGAAAATAAGCTGTGTATATTGTTTTCCTTCAAATATTTGTTGATTTGTTGTTATAATCCTTGGACATTGGCATGGCACAAATTGCATTAGAAGAAATATTGAAGATTACTTTTCATTTATTATCTTCTGCTGTCAAGCATATGCAAAACCATTTAGAGCAACTTTTATTTTGTGTTATTTGAAACCTACATTCTATGTGACAGAAGGTAGTTGTTGAAATAAAGAGTCTAGCTTTCTGTGACATATAAAAACTGAAGCAGAAATGAAGGAAAAATAGCAAAGCAAGAAAATTTAGAGAATGTGCTGTTGTCGCATCAGAAGCATGAACGAAGTAATTTCTAAATAAACCTCCATTTTTTACACTCAAGCACATTCTCCACTGAGGGAGAATAGAAAGGCTAGTCACAGTAGCTTCTTGAAGGAAAAAAAGTATAAAAGTCATTATTTATCGAGATGACATAACATGCCATTTATTCCTTTAAAAAATTTAATGCAGTTTTTCTTTTCTTGTAGTTTATTCTGTGTAGATACAAAGAGGGATTACCAGTTAAGCACAAGCATACTTGTTTTACAATTTCAGCCTTTTAGTGCATAACTTACTTACTTAAAATACGAGATCCTATAATCACAATGATTCTACCTGATGGAACATGCATTTTAGAAATACAATCCAACTGTTTACCCTAGCACGTCATAAATTGCAATTCTTTACAAAAATCTCAGAGATTGACATACATTGCTCTTAAATGCCTGCTGCTTTAGCACACATCATCAAGAAGGTATTTCTGTATTATTCTCCCTCCAGTTAGTAGTATATCACATGAATTCTAAAGTCCATTCACTTTTACTGTCTTCAGTAATGAACATTTTGAGAAGCATTATCTTAGGAGTCTGGGGAACTTCAGTGAGAGTTTCTTGGGAATATAAACATCATAATTTACAGAATTTCTGCATACCTACTTCATATCTTTTCACAACTTTTGTCACATGGAATCCTAGCATCTCATCAGAGAAGTTCTTTTTTTACATAGGTAATGAGTCCATTTCTAAACTTCCAGTTGTACACTAAAGCATAGACAAAACTGTCACTGATTTCAAAAAGAACAGGATTGGGGACCATAATTAGGTGGTGTAAATGCTTCTGAAAAGAGTTTGTGCACAGTGATAGATGGGATAGCACTAGGGATAGCCAGTGAAACATCCTGCAACAGAAGCATGAGAATAAAATGGCATGATCCCAGGTTCAACAAATGTTTTCTAAGGGGACTGGATATCTGGTAATGGGAAATGGAACCTTTCACTTGAATGTCACCATTTTAATACAGGCCAAGCCAGTGATGGAAAATCATTAACATCTGGTGGATGTTTGGTAGCCTTGTACGTTGCACAGTAGAAAAATGTCCACCTCAGTCCACAACTAGCCCAGTCACCACCTGAATATACCATCTCTCTTGTCAGCAGTCTCAATGGAGATACCATAGATTATAAGGCATGAAGACCCAACTACCCTTTCATGCCAACAGGTGGTTCCTCCAAATCATGGATGAGGAACATTGTCTGGGCAATATGGAGTACTGCTGTTATCCAGGCTTCTATGTAGGTAGATACTCCTAAAATTATCTATCACTTTCCACTATTGTGAAATCTACTGGAAAATTAAAAACAGGAAACCCCAAACTCCTCAAAATCATTTACATATAATAATACTTACAATTATATAGATTTTGATTTAAAAAACTCCACAACAGAAGGGCGCTCAACTGAGGCTCTGTGCGCACTTGACACATATATAATAGGTTATATCAATTAATATATCCATTAAAGAAACAGCAGCACTTTTCCTTCTCATAACTCAATCATACACTGAACTAATCTTTGGTCGGCAGCCCAAAACAATTGGAGCCCCTTCCCTCCTGCCATCATTTCCCACCAGATAGAAACCCTACCCCCAACTGCCTCAGCCCCTGCTCCCTGTACCCATTCCAACATATGGGCATTGCTGCACATCCAAAAGGTTAAAATGGGGCTGGTCCAAAATCCATTTAAATAATTGGAAAGACTCCTGTTGACTTAGGGAGCTGTAGCTCAAGCTTCTATGCATACATTTTTCACCTTCCTTATGAAGGTTCACTGATACAAAGTTAAAGTGTTGCTATACTAAATCCCACTACATTTGCTCCAAATATAAAGTCACCACTCCACACAATCAAACTGTTTGGCTCCCATGGAGCCATAAATACGGCTACTTTTTTTCTCCATGCTATAGTACATCCTACACTTTTCCTTCATTTTATTTCTTGTAAATAGATTTTCCATCTAAGACTGCTCACCCAATCCAACTCTTACTTTATTTTAATGTAAAAAACAATGTGGTCGACTCTAAGCAGCACATTTTCATTTCAGCAAAGATTTGTTTACAAAGCTTGTGATGTGAGATCTCTGTTTAAGTTTAGGAAAGAGAAACATCTTTCAGATACATGTATTTCACCTTGCAATAAGTACATCCTCCACTCCAATAACAGTGTCACCTGTCTACCTATATTATATAACATAGAAGTACCATTAGAAATTGCACATTTACACACACATGTATTAGTAAAATTTACCACACTATTTCCACTATTTCCAATTGTAAATATAAGGAATAATGCAAGTCACACAGTAACTTTTTTTTTTTTTTGCAATCAATGCACCTATGTTCTTAGAAGTGCTTTCAACCACAGAAAACCTGTAGGAATCCACTGTGACTGCACTTTTAAAAATCTACTATTGCTTTTATAAAGGGAAGGGCCTGATCCTGCAAACAGTAACTAAGAGGCACAGTATTTCCTACCACAAACAGTTCCACTTTGCTAGGATCTGATCCAGTTGTTCCACTGAGTCAAAGCATTTTGTGCCCAATTCACAGCTGCCGCAGATCTCCTTTGTGTCAGCTATATTAGAGGACAGCAACGGCACATGTTCCATAGTGAATTCCCCAGTGCAAGGATGTCCTGGCACAGACAGCATTTTAAAGTTGGGTAGGGGGCGCATCAGGGTGCACCCCTGTGACTAGGACTGTGCGCTATGCAATGGCCTATAGGGCTTCCTTAACATGTGCCAGATCTGAGTCTGCCTTTGGTAGGCCCATAATCAAAGAGGCACAAGCTGCCTCCCTCTGCCCTCACACTGGGCTCAGCACTAGTACAGGAATGAATTCAGGCCCCAAAGCTGGGAGCTTAAACTAGTGTCTCATCTCTCTCACTATGTTAGAACTCGGGCAATCAGGTTTCTTGTATGAATGTATGTAATGATATTAACTCTGAAGCCAGTTGGCTCTTTGATATAACTCATGTACTTTATTTGTGAAGTAACAATGTCAATGCCTTTTGGTAACTAGTACATATTTGTACTAAAAACAGTACATATTCGTATGCTATCAACATAGGGCCAAGCTGTCCTCAATGTGGACTATTCCTGAATTTGGACTCAGTTACTTTCCCCTTGGGGGACCAGATTGCCCTACAGAATAGGCAGGAACCCTTTATCCCTGCTTCTGTTCTTCTTCCCAATTCCTCCTGCAAGTGCCCCCGGCTCTCACTGCCCTGGAACCCATCCCCACTCCCACACAAAGGGTTTTGCTGAGCAGTGGGGGAATGAACCAGTTAATGTTGGAAGATCAATATTAATTTGCACCTGGAAATGCATTGGATGGAGGGGCAGATCATGCCACAGATAATAGCTGAGTCCCTTGCCTTGTCTGGTTCTCTGCCCATAGAACCTGAATCCCACAGGGGGGTGGACGAAGGCATTCTCCACTCCTAGAAACAATCCTCCCTCCACCAGCACTTCTCACAGAAAACAGAGGAGTGCACTTGGCCTACAGTTACCGTATGACATGCTAAAATATTTAGATGTTAGACTCCTTATTTAACACAGACCTGAAATGCCCTTCACAGACTGGTAAAAGAGCTGGATTATTCTGACCATCTGTCACGCATACTATCCACTTTTCCATTGAGAATTTACACAAACAAGGCTTAAAAAAAGCCTACAACAACAAAGACCCTGTGTTGCAAAGCAAACCACTGATATTGTTTGCCACTAACACACTGAACTGGAGATCTTTAGCTGTTTTAGAGTCAGAGAACTGTATTAAAACTATATGTGCTAAATGCCATCTAAAATACTTAAATGCTCGTAAGTAAAACAAAGTATGCTGTCAATGCCTTTATTTTTGCAAAAGGGCATCTTTTTGTATGCAGATAATAAAGTCTAGGCGTTTGGGTTTTTGGTGTTGTTTGTTTAGCTGGATAATTTGGAAAACAAATCAGAAAAACTAAATATAGAGAATTTTAAGGTTATGTTTAAGCAGGAGCTATGTGATCCTCAAAGCCCTGTAGCCCCGCATGCAATAATGGTCACATAAATTAAAGTGGAGAAGCATCCCATGAGAGTGCTTACACAGTTATCCAACTTCTCTTTGCCAGGGGAGGAGTTAGAGACTTCCCCCAGTCCAACTAGCCAAGCAAGGGATATAGGAAAGAAGTGCCTGCCATGATGTGCCAGTGCAGAAGGAATTATTATTTGTTAACCCACAGATGATGCTCTTGTTCCTGTACAATACAAAATGAAGACAGCCCCTACACTGAGGAGGTTACAATCTCCAGAGAAGACATGGAGAAGATTGTAAAGTCTTGTGGAAAGAATGATTTGAAATTCTGTATTTTAATGTTTGGTTTGGTTTTTGTGGGCACAGTGGAAGAATTGAATCTGCAGGAGGAGAATCAGAAGTGACCATGGAGATGGCAGTGGCTTGGTGAAATGAGATGAGAAAGGTGTTCCAATCTTAGGGAGTGGGGTAGAAAGAGGCAGAGACCTAGGAATGGGGATGCAGAGACATGACCCAGTGACATCTCCCTGGAGCTGCCAGCCAGGGAAAAGAGACAGTTGGGGAGAAGGGGTACCTTGGAGTAAGAAGCCCTACCCTTATGGCAAAACTCATCCAGCAGTCATTCACAATGTACAAGGGATAACTTTTATTTATTTACATAGGCAGGAGAGGGCCATGTTCTCTGTACCTCCCTCATGCCCTGCTGCCCCGATACTGGAGCCTGACCAATGAGGTCGTTCCTAGGCACACAGCGCCAGCAGGGGAGAGAGAATGGATCAGACAGACTCAAAGGACTACTTGGGAAGAGCTCATGCATATGTTTTTTGCTCCCTCTGCACTTACCTCCGAATGGACCAAGCCAGGTTTCCCAGGTATAGATTGGCCAAGAGTGCAGATGGGCGAACTGGGCTTTTTTGGCCCAAGGTATACAGCGAGAACAGAACTGAGTATTTAATGTAGAAAGCTATATTGCTACAGAATTAAAAAGTTAAGATTTTCATTACACTGAATTAAGGAAGTTCAGAATTAAGGTTCCCCCATCAACATATCTCTGCTTCATTTAATTAAAGAATAAGGTCTTTAATTAAATGGGTCCAAAAGAGCTAAGAGACAGCACATGAAATCAGTGTTTATTTTCTTCTCTTCATTCTGTCTGAAAGATATATCAGCATATTTGAAAAATGTGGTAATCCGCTAAATGCTAGACTTATACCCCTCTGGCTATATAAAATGGGGGCAGGCAAAACGTAAACAGTGCCCACTCAGATGATTTACACAGACTTATTGGAGCAGCAGCTTAGGAAAATCCATTTCCTTCCTAGTAAACTGTATTGTTTGCTGACTAATATGTTGTCTTACCCAGTAAGATACACAAGGCCATAACCCATCTCCTGAACACAACCCAAGTGCACACGTTTAGTGGAAAGGTTCTTCACATGGGCTCCTCCTGCCAGCCAGAAAGATTCTACATACTCGCTAGTGTATCTCAGATCACGTCCATATTAAAGATACTTTTATATAAGCATCTCACCGGAGTGTGAGGAGCCCTAACAGAGACAGAGCTCCTGCAACTGGACCTGTTTTTATCACAGCAGTAAAGACTCTAGAAGCCAATGGGGTCTTGTCTCATGCATGCTACTGCTCTCTGCTGAACCAGTGGTAACACTAGTGGGATTTTTTTTTTATTTCCTGGGTCGCCATGGCTTATTTTTAGGAATGGAAATGATAGCTGCTGAGGTTCCGTCAGCCTCCCTCATCCTTAATCTGCCTCACCCAGTACATGGTGCTGTCCCTCACAATGTACGGAATCCTGGCCTATTTGCAGAGCAGAAGGGTCCACTATGCCCAAGGAGGATGAATGTGGCAGAATTTGACCCTTAATGGCCTGATGCAAAGCTCACTGAAGACAGTGGGAGTCTTTCTACTGATTTTAAAAGGGTTTGGATGAGGCCCTAAGTTCCTACTCAAATGCTTGTATGAAAGGGAGTTACATTTGATGAGCTCCAAACTGTCTGCCTTTTATGCAATTAAAACATCAACCTTAGCATTCACTTTAAAAATTCATATTCATGTAATGTTGTTATTTGCTAAAACAATCCAAAGAGTAGAAAAAGTGTGTGTGTGGTGTATATATATATGAGAGACAGACAGACAGACCAGAAGGGACCATTACAATCAATCTGACCTTCAACATAACACAGGCCCAAGAATCTCACCTAGTAATTTCTCCATCAAGCCTTTAAATTCAGTTTGAATTATAGTATATTTGTATAACGATGGTCAGTTTTGATTTAAAGACTTCAAGTGATGGAGGATTCACCACATCCCTACATAAGTTGTTGCATTGGTTAATTACCCTCAGTGTTAAAAATTTGAGTCTTATTTCTTGTTTGAATTTGTCTAGCTTCAGTTTCCAACAACTGAATCTCATTCAACCTCCTTCTGCTAGATTAAAGAAAGTCATTTGTGATCACACATCTCTCTCCCATGTAGTTACTTGTAGACAATGATCAAGTAACCTCTTATCCTTCTCTTGGATAAAGTAAACAGATATGAGGCATATTTTCCAGAGCTTGAATCATTCTTATTGCTCTTCTCTGAAGTGTTTCCAATTTGCCAACATCCCTTTTGAAATGTGGACACCAGAACTGGTTGGTCTCCTTAATGCACAGAGGTAATACAACTTCCCTACTCTTACTTGATATTCCATTGCTTATACATTCCAGGATCACATTTGCCCTCTTAGGTATAGCATTACTCTGGGAGCTCATATTCAGCTGGTTATCCACCATGATCCATAAGTCCTTTTTAGAGTCACTGCTTTCCAGGATACATTCCCCCATTTTATAAGGGTGATCTAATTCTTTGTTCTTCAACGTATGACCTGGCATTGGCTGTGTTTAAAAGCACGTTGTTAAGTGAGCTCACATTACCATGCAATCCTGATCAGTCTCTATGACTGACCTGTCCCAATCGTTATTTAACACTCTAGACATTTTTTGTATCATTTACAAATTTTAACTGAAATTATTGTGCATTTTCTTCCAGATCATTGATAAAGATATTGAACAGCATTAGGCTCAAAATAAATTTTCCCAGACCTCCCTAGAAACCCCTCTATGGATGATGCTTCGCCAATAACCATTACTTTTTGAGATCTACAGGTTATCCATAGTTTAATTACTTTTAATCCATTTAGTATAGGCTGCATTGACTATGTGTATTGCTATTTTTTTTCTAACAGACTGTCATGTGGGACTAAGTCAAATGCCTTACAAAAGTCTAACAAGATTATGTAACACAGTTGTCTTTATCAGCCAAATTTGTGATCTCATAAAAAAAAATCAAGATTGTTTGACAAGACCTATTTTCCATAAAATCATGTTGATTGGTATTAATTATGCTACCATCCTTTAATTCTCTACTGACTGCATTTTGTATCAGCCTCTCCATGAATTTGCCTGGGACTGACAAGCTAACTGGCTTATGGTTTCCCAAGTCATCGTGGTTACTCTTTATCTCTCAATGACTACAAAACCCAATAGTTTTTCATTAAGCTTTCTGCTACATTACATTTGAGCTAAGACCAAGTATGGGAGATTTTTAGCCCAAAAGGTCACTTTGGCAGAAATTAATGTGACTAAGCATAGGACTTCATAGAAGTGCCACCTCTCCCCTTACAATAGCCTTGCTACCACAGCGCTATAGTATATTTACTTAAGAGACAACCTGAAAAATGCACAGAGACAATCTTCCAGTTGAAAATGTGCAATCAAAAGAATTAACAAGACTGGCTGAAGTTTTTTTAAATTTTGACCAAAAACAGACTTCTAAATTACATTTTTTGCATATGGTTTTTTTGATCAGCTGTCAAATTAAAGTAAGCATAGTTCTGTTACAGAGTGATATACAATTATATTATTTACAGTCCCATCCTCTTGCCTTAAAACATTATATTAACTAGAGATGGGCAAAATGATTTGCATAAAGTATGAACAGACCTGAAATGTCACTCAGAATCAAAACAAACCTTAACAATTACTTTGGGAAAAAATAATTTGCATGGCTATCTGTGTACCGGAGTTCAGACTGGAAATGGTAAATTCTTCCTATTTCCTGTTTCCCTGGAAGAAGGAACAGAACTCTCATGCGATTTCTGGCCCTACATTTGCAAGAAGACACATCTCCTCCGACTTGCACCTTTTGACTTCAGTAGAGTTGCACAGGGTGTAACAACATGGTATTTGGCCAAATAATTTGGCCTATACCTATTAGTTTGAATATACTTTAGAAACGCATCCAAACGTTTGGGTACTTATCCAAACCTCTAACCCTATTTGCGATTCACTTGTCACTAATATAAACACACAAACATCTGCTGGACAATAAAGGCAAAAGTGGTTTTTTTCTCTTTTTTTAATTAAATGATCCTTTTACATTAAAAAGAAATAGAAATAAACAAGGAAGTGGACAAAAATAATTTCTCACTAAGTTTTGCTGTGGTATTTTACATTTTGTTTTAATTAGAGATTTTGCCGGGATTCTTTTCTTTGAGTTGTGGTGTTTAAATTGGAAGAAAATCTTTCACGCTTTTGGAAGTTATTGACATCAACAGAATTTACTACAATCTCGGGCCTCACATAGCAAATGTTTCTGCAGTCTAACTTACTCCACAGAGCGAGGGCCTGAACTATACAGGCTTTCCTTTCTAGTGGTAAGAAATCATCCATCTTAATATTAGTTCTGTTCTAGGCCTGTCCTGCATGGATATCTGTGCTAGTTATGCATTAGTCACTTTTCAAACTTACTATTGCTACTTCGGCTTTAACAAGCCATTGCCGGGACGGGCTTTAACCACTAAACTACCAACTTGTTAATCGTCTTTCATGTGATGCCAAGATAAATCTGAAGTTACACACTAACACTATACTATTTTATCACAAATACCATCCTTAGGCTTTTGGGGGCCGATCCTACAAAATGCTGAGTTTCAGAAATCTGCCACAAGTTCCTGAGAACTTTTAACTCCTTTTCAAGTCAATGGGAGTTGAGATCAAGCCCAAGGCTTGCATAATTCAGCTGTTAATGACGTAACTCCAAATCCTGTACATTTGCATAAAACAGGCACACAGTGGAAAACCTATACAAGAAAGTAAGAGAGAGCCAGACTCTGCATTCCCTCATTCTGTTGAGTGCAAGTACGTAGCTGCCTGCTGAACTGAGGTGTATGTGTGTGTCAGAACTGATATGGGCCATTCAAGGGAAAGAGAAGCTTATTTTCCCTTATATGTGATGCTTTGCAAACCTATTATCTGTGTGATATTGGTTTTGGCTGCTTGCCCCACCTTCCCATGCAGACTGCCAGCACTGGCAATACATCTATGTTACACAAGATCAGATAAAGGTGATATAAAAGTCCAAAACATGGATCCACAGAAATGCTCCTGGCACACCAGCTCTTGTCCACCCACACGGTGCATGCTGGCAAAGCACCATTACATACAGAAATGTGCCACACCACAAGACTTAAGCTGTGGGCAATATAAAACTCACAAGCAGCTCTCACTCTGGTTCTCTCCCACTTCCACTGCAGCAGTAGGGTACAGCTATAACAGTTCAGATTTGGACTACACTCAGCTGGAGGGAACTGCTGTGACTTTGTGACTTGTGTCATTTGAGTGCATGTTTCTAATCCGTCATGGCTCACCAGGGAGTGTAGTGGCTTCTCCAGACCTTTACAAAAATACCCAAACCTGCAGAGTGCTTACTGTTGTCAGCTTTCATAGAACTCAATGTGAATTGAGGGTACACAGACTTTTCTCAGGATGACCAGGAGTGCAGTCATCGGGGCCACTATGCAATCGTGGTCATCTACCTAAAAATAACAATAGGTACTGAGAAGACAATGGGCATTTGTGTATTCTAACAGAGGGTGGGAGCAGAGACCATGGCATCAAAAATAGACTGCATTTTTAGTGAACAACTATCAATATTAGTACATTAGGGTTAATCAAAATCAATATGTATATATCATGTCTGAATCATTTCTATGGTTTTATACCACTTTGTTAATAACATGCTCCATTGTTTTAATGTAATAAAAATAAACTGATCCATCTTAAACAACTTGTGTGTGTTTTAACCAGCTCTTTTACATATAAAAGACAGAGAGCATATTTAGTTTTACAACGGCTTAAA
The DNA here is from genome assembly GCF_965140285.1 of Lepidochelys kempii. NCBI lineage: Eukaryota > Metazoa > Chordata > Testudines > Cheloniidae > Lepidochelys > Lepidochelys kempii. The sequence continues at coordinate 27,635,669 of NC_136381.1, read as the reverse complement.
ACTAAACCAAAAGCCATGATTGGAACTCATTGCAAACAATGGAGGTAATAAATACAATAAATTACTGTTCTATGTGAGACAATATACTAATGTTAACTGAAGCAATGGAATTAGAAACAAACTCCCTCTGGGAACAATTCTCACACCTCTTTTTCTTTTTAAAAAGAAGCAGTGTTTACTCATAAATAAGTCAATGAATTTACTCCTGCTAGACTCAGCCTTTGCTTCTCTGATAATTGTAAACTTTTTGAACTGAGAAAGTTGTAAGTAAAGAAAAAAACCAAAAAAATACCCCACACATTCGCTGCAGGAGTATTTAGGAAGAATCCTGACATATAGCAGGGGTTCTTATACCATGTAATACTATGAACCACATCTTAATGAAAAGATTTTCATGAGAACTACTTCCCCTCTAGTTGATGAGTGTGTGGACCACCTCCGATCTGAAATCACATAAGATCCCTGTAGCAATGACAGCAATTGCTTCCATGGAAAAGTAAAAGTAATCAATTTTTAGCTGTTTTTTAAAGCAATTCAGTAACTAGAAAAAAGGAGGCGAATCAGCCTGTTCTCCACAGACCAGTCTGATAACTTCAGAAGAAGTGCAAGAGCAAAAACAAGAGCTGTAGCATCGGTCATCCCATTTACCTGCCTCAGGTGTGGTTCTTATCTCCACTCCTACATCAGGTATCAGCTCCTTTCTAGGTCTGCTCCTGAGCTAGTTCTCCAATCATATCCACCCTGATGCTGACATTCCCTGTCCCCAACCCACATGCACTGGCAGGGCCACAAAACAGGTTTTTATGGGCTCCCGGCAAAAATGTGAAACTGAGCCATCCCCTTTCAAAACAATTACCATGGAAATGAAAGAGTTAAAGAAAGTGAGTGGTGTCAGAGAGAGTCCAGGCCTGTGGTGTTGTTGCTCTCCCCACAGAGGAAAACTGCCCGGTGTGTGGCAAGGGGGCACTCATGGTCCAGCGGCCAGTGAGAGTGGTATTCCTGAACCTTCTATCATCTCTGGGCTCTCAGCCCATTGGGCTTTGGGCCCAGTGCAATGATGCCACCAGCAGTAACCATAGGCGCTGACTCCATTGTTGCTCAGCACCCACTGGCCTCCCCCACTCCCTCAATGCCTCCCGCATGCCACGATCAGCTGTTCTGTGGCATGCAGGAGGTGCTGGGGGGAGCGGGCGGTGCGGGGGCAGGAAGAGGTGGGGGAGGGTGCAGGAGGAGGCAGGGCAGAGGTGAGGGCTTGAGGAAATGGTGGAGTGGGGACAGGACCGGGGCAGAGCAGTGAGGGTCAAGCACCCTCCGGGATCTGAGAAAGTTGGCGCCTGTGGATATAACAGTAGGATCTGGGCCCAGCCTGCATAGGCAAGTTGCTCCCTGCACTATTGATGGTAAGTGCCACACCTGACTGGTACTGCGACCCCATATGCCAGGTCACAACGCCTCTCACTCAAATTTGGCCACCCCATCCCTTAGTCATTTTGGGGGCCCAGTCAAATGAGAGATCTGGAGCAAACTTCCCCATTCTTCACTGTGCACAGGTGGTCTTTGTGGGTTGTGAAGCTTATGATTGACCCGGGGTTTGGGGTATCTAGAAACATACAGGCCAATCTTTGCATCGTCAAAAAATGCAAGTTTCTAGCCCATCTCATTTTAAAACCCTTCTCTTTGACTGAACTTTTCTTCAATAACCTCTCAAACACATCAGCACCCCCCCCCCCCCGAGGTACATTTTAAATCTCCACAGTAGCTTTCAGGAGACAAGCCTGCTGCCTCCCCCACCCCCGACCATGCCGGAGCCCCGAAACCCCCCTCCCACCCTGTAAAAGGAAAAGCCGTGATTGAGGGGAACCCCGAGACCCGGAGAAGCCCCGGCATGCCCACCCGCCCCAGCCACATCGGGCTGAGTGGCTGCCACCCCCACCCCTCCCTCAGCCCACTGCCCTCCCCGAGCGCCAGGACGAGCTGCCGGCCCCCCAACCCTGATGGCCCAGCCAGAGTCGGGCTGAGCTGCTGGCTTCCCCCTGTGCCTGGTGGGCTGCCATCCCGCCAGGTCCCCGAGTGCCTGCCAGGCTGAGCCACCATCCTTCTAGCACCAGCTCCTCCCACCCGCCGGCCCCAGCACCCAGCCGAGCCTGCTCAGTCTGTCGACCCTCCATGTCCCTCCTCACTCCTCAGTCTGAAGGAGGAGGGACGCGGTGAGCAGTGGGGACCAGCAAGGCCTTCGTTGGCCTTTTATACCCACCACCCATGCTTCTGTGTTTCCTTTTCACGGAAGGTACTGACATGCCAGGGTGATAGGCAACTTAATAAAAATCTCACTAAAAAAGAACCTTGAAAATATAACCTAAACCCGAGGGTTAGAAGTTTGTCACTGATTTTCCTAAAGATCAGTGGTTCCTCACAGCCCCTCCACAGCTGCCTAGGGCTGGCCTTTGAATTCTAAGTAACCCATGTCCACACATTCCTCACTATTTCAGAAGCCCCACGTCAATTTGTAGCTGGGTGAGACTGCATTACCTAGGCTTGCCACTGATGGAATCTAATATAAAATCTGGAGACACAGAGGGGCAACTCAATATCTCTAGCAATATTGTGGTCTAGCTGACTAAGCACAGGACCAAAGGGAATTCTGCGTTCCAGTCCTGGCTCTGACACTGAAACCACTGGCGTGAATCAAACCACTCCCACTGGCGTGGGAGAACGGAGTTTACTTCCTCCATTTAATGCAGTAGAATTGGCTGGGGGGAAGGTCTGGCACTATTTCCACTGGAATCCTCCCACACAGTCCAATAAGAAGGACAGTGAAAGTTGCCTGAGGATGAGCTGAATCAGCTCACCTCTCCGGTGCCTGGACCACACCCTAGTCCTCAGCCAGTTCTACACAGCACTCTTCCGATTCTGGGTGCCTTATAGTTCTATGGACCGTCGGTGGGCTTTCCTCTGAATTGGGATGGGAACTCAGTTACGCTCGTAGAAGGCCACAATCTAGTCCTCTGCCTTAGTTTCCCTATGTGTGAGAAAGAGATAATGCCGACTGACAGGGCTATTGTAACAAATTTGTAAAGAGCTATGTGAGTGCTAAAATTGACCAGAATTCACGTAAAACTTTTCAGTGGCTGCTAACACAGCAGCATCCAGACTCGCAACTTACCTGGGCAGCTGTCATATGCACCATTTTTCAAATGCAAAGGCCTCATTACAAGCAGACCTCAGCAGAAAGAAGCTTCTGGTGACCCCTACATGTTGTATGAATGAGTCTGCTATTCTTGAGGGTACTCAAAAATCATTTTGCTATCCTTCCATAAAATCCTAGGGGCAGAGCCGTGTAACACAGTATGATCATGGTGCCCAGGAATTGGTTAATCTAGGGTGGAAGAGAGGTGCTAATTAAATTGGGAGACCCACTCCAAAATTGTGAGGTTGGCTCAGCAGCTACCACCATCGTCCTGGCACTAGCTCTTTGTCTCTAATTCTCCACCCCAGGCTGACTTGCCCATAATGTTTAGAAGGGAGGACACCAGCACTTAGCAATGTTCTGGTTACTGGGGAGAGTCAATCAGCATCATTTACCAGCCACAACAGAACAGTAAGTGGAATAACTTGTTTGATATGTGCTGTGAGTAACATTTTAAATCCAGCAAATAAAAAGTTAATTATATCAGAGTCTGCCGCACATGGGTTAATTTAAGTAGCTCAGATGACTACCCTGTTCTTATTGACTAGAAAGGCATGCAACAAATAAAATACAATATATTGTTGCCACCAACTTTTTGGTTACACAGGCAATCTTAACTCAGGCATTTCCTAACTTTTGAGTCTTTGATTTTGCAACCTTAATCCTTTAATTTAAGATTTTAAGTACAATAATACATACATTTTAGGTAAATGCATGTATGTATATTTAGCTCTATCAATCTTTTCTTATAAATCAATCTGTAATAATTTTTGAGATTCTTCTCTGAATTCCTCCCCATTTGTTAATATATATTGGTACAGAGGTGCCCAGAACTGACTATAATAATTCAGGCGCAGTTGCACCGGAGACAGACAGAAAGGAATTATTCTTCGGGAAGTTCCTGCCGCATAATGTGATGCTCTGCTGTCATGCTACATTGGAAACTCTCATCAGTATTATGCCTTGGTCTCATTTTAGTATTTCTCCAAGTTTTTCCCAGTTGTTGAATACCCGTGCATCCAACTATTTCCCCCCAAATGTATTATCTTGCCTTTTCCCAAGTTCAATATGAGGTTTATTTTTCTTGTCATATTTCATAGATTCTAAGGCCAGAAGAGACCATTAAGATCACCTTGTCTGACCTCCTCCATAATGCAAGCCATAGAACTCCATCCAATAAAGTTTCCTCAAGCCCATAACTTCTGTTTGAGTTATAGCATATCTGTAAATTAAGAGAATGTTCACCTCCTTCGCAATAGTTTAGGTAGGATTTGAACCTGCTACCTAGAAACCTAGACATGCAAATCTTTCTAGATGCTATTTCTTTATACTTGCTGGTGTTTACCCCTCAGCCTGTTTAGTATCTCTCAGTTTCATCAATGTAGGTCTCAATCCTGCAACTATCCCACTACATGCTACATCCATGAAGGATTGGAACCTTGCCCTTTACTCTTTTGAGCATTAAGACAAAGTTTTCAAAAGCCATTAATGGATTTTTGGTTGCCTCAATTTTTAGCTGCCAACTTGAGATACCGCTGAGGGGCCTAATTATCAGAGAATGGGGGTGGGGGAGGTGGGGTCAGCACTTTCTAAAAGTCAGGCTTCTTTCACAAAATCTCATTTGGACACTTCTGAAACGCTTGGTCATAACAAAGATTTTAAATAAGCTTGAGCCTAATGCTGATCTACTAGACACCTCGACTATTATCTGCAGGCTAGATCATGCTCCTTTCCTTTTCTTTTCTCTGTAGCTTCCGCCTCTTCCCCTTTATTGATTAGCTTTCTCTGGAACCTAACCAGCCTACTTAGCTTTCTCCCCAAACACACAGCTAATCTATGTCTCTCAGTACAATGCTCTAATTTATCAGTTTCCCCTATTGAAAACTTCCTTGGCTGTAGACTCCACCACAGTACTGAAGACACTCTTCCCCATCTTAACACTCATCATTTTTACTTAGTTGCTAGCCCCTTTACATAAGTGATTCTGAGAAAAGAGTCATAGCACTTGGAAGGTTAAAAAAGAACCCTTGTTGTGGTGGACCAAGGGTGAATGTGAATTGCAGTGCAAAGGACTCCCACTGAAAATGGACATTTGGCAGCTGCATTTTTTGTATCAAAGGCCAGCTCAATCCTCTCTGCTGACCTCAGATGTGGCAGTGTGGCAGGAAGAGAGAGGCAATCTCTTTAAAACCTCTCTTTGGGCCTCACATAGCTTCAGCTACCATGTTTTAGGTCGATGACTGAAATCTACCTTTCTGTTCTGGTTTGCCTGCGTAGGTATCAAGTGTTCATCTTAAATTTAATATAAGGAAAACTGAGCTCCTTTAACTTTCTACCCCCAGATACTCTTTCTATTCTCTCTCACCACTGACAATGCCACCATCAACTTCCCTGTTGCTTAGGCCTGTAAGCTGGAAGTCATCTTTGACTCCTGCCTTTCTATTGCCTCATATTTCCAGACTGTCCAATCTTTGCTGATTCTTGCTCCACAAGGATCTAACCTTTCCCCATTAAATCTGACTTTTTCTCTTTAATTACAAAGATAAAGCTTTCAAGTAAGTTTGCATAACTCTTGATTACTGTAACCTCCTCTTCATGGACCTCTCTGATTCCTATGTGGCTTCCTTCCTGCCCATTCAAAAGACTGTCACTTTGATCATCTTTCTCACCCATTGCTCTGACATTCACTGCCCCTGCCTTCCTCTGCATAAATTCTAGCTTGTCATGCTCACTTTTAAGGCTTTTCATTCTCAACTCTGCTCCTTCCTACTTAACTGCTCTTGTCACATTACCAACTCGAACACACTGCCAATGATGCCAATCTCAGCCCTCAACCATCTTCATGCCATCCCCATCTCTGGAACATCCCACTTCCCCAACCTGATCTGCAAGGTCACTACCTTCTCTGTCCAAACCCACTTATGCCAAAACACCTACAAGAAATTAGCAAACTATTTTTGGTTCAGTTGAAAGATCGCTGATATTATTTTAGTGTATGTATTTAGACTGAACATATTAACACTGTTCCTCACTGTTTTGTGTTGCTTATAATCTTACATTTTGTACGCTTTGTGGAAGGAACTGACTCCATGTGTATGGACAGTGCTTAGCACATTGTAAATGCTACTGGAACACAAATAGTAATCATACTCAAAAATAAAATAATAATGTCTGTTCTACACTTTCAAGCCACCTCCTCCCTGTGAAATACTGTATACTAAGACAATGGCAGTATTCAGAATAGCACAGAACAGTGAAGTATCTCTTAAGCCTAGACCCAAATAAAGTGGTATTATCCCAATGAGACAATTAGAGTGTCTTTATATGGCAGGCAATCTGGCTACTCCCTCATATTTCCTCCTGGAAAATCCTTCCTGGGGATTTGGATTGAAGCAGCAATTGTTTTCGCTGCCCATTCTTATTCAAAGATGGGCAAAGTGTTGGCTCACCAGCCATTATTTGGAGTGAACTCAAGTGTATCTGTGTAGCTATTTTTTCATGGTCTCTCCAAACCTTCCCCCACCCCAGACACACACACTTTGCAAAATCAAGACACACCAGCTTGGTTGCATAAAAGCTCTCGACATCATGGGGAAAGGAAGAGGATTTGTCTTTAACCTGACCATTTCTATTCCATTGGATGCTTTGCTTTCTCAAAAGCAAGCCTGTTACATAGCACTTTTACCTCAAAATGGACCCAGAAAATGTGTTCCCAACATTTTCCTTATATTTGCCAGGTACTAGCACATTTTGAAAGTGGAGCTTCTAACGTTCTGCAATAAAATTTGTTCTTGGAATCTAATATTCCCAAACCCTGTATCTTAAGCCCCTTTTCACTAGGTTTCTCCGATGATGTTAAGCCTATCAGTATTCCATATGTATTTCTCACCTGTAGCGGTAAAATACTATCTTACAACTAGAAAAGGAGTACTTGTGTGGCACCTTAGAGACTAACCAATTTATTAGAGCATAAGCTTTCGTGAGCTACAGCTCACTTCCTCAGATGCATATCGTGGAAACTGCAGCAGGCTTTATATATACACAGAGAATATGAAACAATACCTCCTCCCACCCCACTGTCCTGCTGGTAATAGCTTATCTAAAGTGATCATCAGGTGGGCCATTTCCAGCACAAATCCAGGTTTTCTGGACACAAATCAGATGTCAAGAATTATAACATTCATAAACCAGTCGGAGAACACTTCAATCTCTCTGGTCAGGCAATCACAGACATGAAGGTCGCTATCTTAAAACAAAAAAACTTCAAATCCAGACTCCAGCGAGAGTTGGAATTGGAATCTGCTGAATTGGAATTCATTTGCAAATTGGATACTATTAATTTAGGCTTAAATAGAGACTGGGAGTGGCTAAGTCCTTATGCAAGGTAGCCTGTTTCCTCTTGTTTTTCCCTCCCCCCTCCCCCCCCAGATGTTCTGGTTTAACTTGGATTTAAACTTGAAGAGTGGTCAGTTTGGATGAGCTATTACCAGCAGGAGAGTGAGTTTGTGTGTGTATGGGGGTGGGGGGGATGTGAGAAAACCTGGATTTGTGCAGGAAATAGCCCAACTTGATTGTCATGCACATTGTGTAAAGAGTTGTCACTTTGGATGGGCTATCACCAGCAGGAGAGTGAATTTGTGTGTGGGGGTGGAGGGTGAGAAAACCTGGATTTGTGCTGGAAATGGCCCACCTGATGATCACTTTAGATAAGCTATTACCAGCAGGACAGTGGGGTGGGAGGAGGTATTGTTTCATATTCTCTGTGTATATATAAAGCCTGCTGCAGTTTCCACGATATGCATCTGAGGAAGTGAGCTGTAGCTCACGAAAGCTTATGCTCTAATAAATTGGTTAGTCTCTAAGGTGCCACACAAGTACTCCTTTTCTTTTTGCGAATACAGACTAACACGGCTGTTACTCTGAAACCTATCTTACAACTGTATGCAGTAGCAGTTTGAGGAAATACTGCTTTTAATGCTAAACATAGACATCAAAACTCTCTCTCTTTTTTTTTTCCAATGAAATCATCATCAGCTGCACCAACTCATCAGCTACACCAACTCAGTGTTTTAGGGAACTTTCTGGAAATAGTTTGTTCTCTTGTGGATTTAGGGAGCAAAATTTTCTAAAGTACATTAAGGCACAGATTTTTAAAAGGTATTTAGGTATTGCTGTGCTCAGCATTACAATGCCTAGCTGATTTAGCAGACTAACTCTCATTTCAAAAGGGATTTAGGCACTTAGGAGCCTAAATCCCACTGTCAGTGAGATTTGGTTCTTAAGTGCCTAAATGCCTTTTGAAAATGAGATTTAGCCTCCCAAATCAGTTAGCAACCGAGTGAAGCAATGCCTAAATACCTTTAAAAATCTGGGCCTTAGTGATCTAGAAGCTAGGTCTCATTTTCAAACGTGACTTAGTCCCAGATCCTCAAAGGAATTTAGGCACCTAACACCCATTGATTTCAATGGGAGTTAGGAACCTGACTACCTTTGTGAATCCTAGCCTTAGGTTCTGTGAGGGGAGATTTTCAAAGACACAGATTGGCGGTAGGAATCTGAGTCCCCGTGACTTTCAATGTGGCTTGGGCACCTACCTGCCTTTTGTGCCTTTGAAAATCTCCCTCAGTTTTGAAAATGGGATGTAGGTGCTTTTATAAATATTGCCCATGATCCATAATGATTCTTAGGAAAGGTGGGTATAATCTCTAAAAGCCACATCCTCATCACTCACTATTCAAGGTAGGGGAAGGGGTGCTGCCATTGGGTTTTGTTAGGTGCCCCTCTAAGTCACATTGAGGAAAATAAAATGAAAGTACAATAAATACCTTTACCCCAAAACTGTGCACCATTCAGAGCTGTTGCATGAATGAAATAGGCTTTCCACAATGGGACCAGGAGCAAAACTTCACTGACCAGCTCCTCAGCTTCAAAAGAACACTAAGGTATTCTTTGAAAAGTGCCCTTATTAATATATTCGTATTGTGGTAGGACCTAGAGGCCCCAGCCATAGACCAGGGCTCCTCTATTCTAGGTATTGTTTGAATGCATAACAAAAAAACCCCAAAAAACAGTCTCTGCCCTGAGGAGGTTGACTTGGTACCATCAACTTGAAAACTGATCAATTAAAAAATAATTAAAATCAAAGTAATTTCAGCTATTACCACAGCTGCTGAGTCCCCCTTGCCAATTTTTGTGGTTTCACAATGACATTTTTCTATCTAAAATGTTTTTCTTTCTCCTGGTCTATGAAATACCCACATAAACAAAGGGGGAAACTGACTGCCTAATGCTCCCAGTCCTTCCATAAAATCAACACGAATAAGCTTGTACTTAAAATTAAGCACATGCATAAGTGTCTGCAGGATCAGGGTCTTACCAATTATACATTCAGTGCACTCAAGTACACTGAAAAAAAGAGAGAGAAATGTTTCCATTTAATCTGTCAGGTATATTAATTTTATGTGTTAACAGCTAATGATTTAAGGTAAACTAATTTCAGGCCAAAACATAATTTTAAAGTTATTATAATAAGCACACAAACATAGCCTGTTTGGCCAGTTATAAACAATTGAAAGTGGGGCCTATAATGAGAAGTGTCCAGCAACCTTAACTTTATGTGGTGCTAACAGTTCAGTCTATAGTGTAAATATACAAAGGGAGGGGGTAGTGGCAATCTGTGTAAAAAAATTGTATTGCCTATTTCTGAGTCACTGGTAACATGGAAGAAAATGAATTTTAATGCTTATGGATCAATGCCGTAACACATAAAGCACAAGAAGGGATATTAGATGGTGTCTGCTACAGACCACCAGGAACACTGAAGGACAGGATGACTGTCTCCTTGCCCACTTATCTATAATGTGTAAGGGGGGGAATGATCGGGGGGACTTTAATTTGAGTGACATATGCTAGAGGTTTCATGCTGCCAATACTGAATTATCCTTGGAATTTCTAAACATTGTAGATGACTAGGGCTGTCAATTGATTGCAGTTAACTCACACAATTAACTCAAAAAAATTGTTCAGCCAATTGCTAAGACAAACAAGTTTGTTTACATTTACAGGAGATAACGCTGCCCGCTTCTTATTTACGTCACCAGAAAGTGAGAACACGCATTCACATGGCACTTTTGTAGCTGGCATTGCAAGGTATTTACGTGCCAGATATGCTAAATATTCATATGCCCTTTCATGCTTTGGCCACCATTCCAGAGGACATGCTTCCATGCTGATGACTTTTGTTAAAAAAAATAAGGTGTTAATTAAATTTGTGACTGAACTATTTGGGGGAGAACTGTATGTCCCCTGCCCTGTTTTGCTTGCACATGTTGTTCATTTTAAGAACACTTTCACTGCAGATTTGACAAAATGCAAAGAAGGTACCAGTGTGAGATTTCTAAAGATAGCTACAGCACTCGACCCAAAATTGAAAAATCTGAAGTGCCTTCCAAAATCTGAGGGATGAGGTGTGGAGCATGCTTTCAGAAGTCTTAAAAGAGCAAAACTCCGATGTGGGAACTACAGAACCACCAAAAAAGAAAAATCAAGCTTCTGCTGGCGGCATCTGACTCAGATAATGAAAATCAGCATGCGTCAGTGTGCACTGCTTTGGATTGTTATTGAGCAGAACCTGTCATCAGCATGGACACATGTCCTCTGGAGTGGTGGTTGAAGCATTAAGGGACATATGAATCTTTAGCGCATCTGGCATGTAAATATCTTGCAGTGCCGGCTGCAACAGTGTCATGTGAATGCCTGTTCTCACTTTCAGGTGACATTATAAACAAGAAGAGGGCAGTATTATCTCCTGCAAATGTAAACAAACTTGTTTGTCTGAGCGATTGGCTGAACAAGACGTAGGACTGAGTGGACTTGTAGGCGCTAAGTTTTACACTGTTTTATTTTTGATTGCAGTTTTTTTGTACATAATTCTACATTTGTACATTCAACTTTCATGATAAAGAGATTGCACTACAGTACTTGTATAAGGTGAATTGAAAAATACTATTTCTTTTGTTTTTTTACAGGGCAACTACTAGTAATCAAAAATAAATATAAAGTGAGCATTGTACACTTTGTATTCTGTGTTGTAACTGAAATATATTTGGAAATGTAGAAATCATCCAAAAATATTTAAATAAATGGTATTCTATTATTGTTTAACAGTGTGATTACTTTTTTTAATCACTTGACAGCCCAAGAGATGACTATTTTCTAATTCAAAAAGTTCAGGGGGAATTCTTTACTAGATCTTGTTTTAACAGATAAAGAGGAACTGATCACCAAACTAAAAATTAATGGTAGCTTATGTACAAGTAATCATGACCTTATCACATTTATAATGTGCCAGTAGAATAAACTCCAGATCAGTAATGTATATGCTTGGTGCCTTAATAGGGCCAATTTCACAAAACTGAAAACAATTATGAGCTAGATCAGCTGGAAGGAAGAATTTAATCAGAAAAATGTGACTGATATTTGGCAATCATTTAAGAATACTTTATGAGATGCCCAACAAGCCACAATCAAGGAAGAAGGCCACACTAATTAAAAAAAATCACGTTGCTTTAGAGGGGAAGTGAAGGCAGGTATAAAAAATAAAAAATATAGATAACAAATGGAAGAAAGGGAAAGTCATAATGAATGCAAATCAGAAGTTAGAAATTGTAGAAAATTGATAAGGGAAGCAAAGTGACAAGGAGAAATCTATGGCCAGCAGAGTTAAGGACAATAAGGAGGAGTTTTTAAAATACATTAGGAACAAAAATAATCCTGACAATGGTATTGATTCATTACTAGATGGAAATGGCAAAATCATCAATAATTATGCGGAAAAAGGAGATGTGTTCAATAAATATTTCTGTTCTGTCTTTGGAGAAGAAACAGATGATATAGTCTCATCTTATGGGGATGATAACACTCTTGATTCCAGATGTTAGACTGAAGCTACTAAAGTCAGACATTTTAAAATCAGCTGGTCCAGATAACTTGCACCTAAGAGTGTTATAAGAGATTGCTGAGGAGTTCACTGATTATTAATGTTGTTTTCAATAAGTCTTGTAACACTTGAGAAATTCCAGAAGTTTGGATGAAAGCTAATGTTGTGTCAAAGGGATAACCCAGGTAATTATAGGCTTGTCAGCTTACTATTGATCTTGGGTAAAATAATGGAGCTGCTACAGTATTCTTTAAGAATTAAAGGAAAGTAATGTAATTAATGTAAATCAATATGGGTGTACAGAAAATAGATCCTGTCAAACTAACAAATTTTAAGATTTCACAACTTTGGTTGATAAAGGTAATAGTGGTGACATACTAGAGGTAGACTTCTCTAAGGTGTTTGACTTCATACTACATGATGTTTTGATTAAAAAACTAAAATAATATAAAATTAACATGGCACACATTAAATTGATGAAAATCTGGCTAACTGATAGGTCTCAACATGTAAATTGTAAAAGGGAAATGACCATCAAATAGGTATGTTTCCAGAGGGGTCCTGCAGGGATCAGTTCTTATTAGCCTTATGCTATTTAACATTTTCATCAATGATCTGGAAGAAAATATAAAATCCCTGATCAAGTTTGCCGATGTCACAAAAATTAGGGGGAGTGGTAAACAAAGAAGAGGACATGTCATTGACACAGAACGATCTGGATCACCTGCTAAACTAGGTTCAAGAAAACAATATACGTTTTAATATAGCTAAAAGTAAATTAATCCATTCTTGGAACAAAGAGTGAAGACCTTACTTACTGGATGGGGGCCTCTATTCTGGGAAGCAATGGCTCTGAAAAAAGGTTTGAGGGTCATGGTGTGTAAGCAGCTGAACTTGAGTTCCCAGTGTGATGTTGTGGCCAAAATAGTTAACGCAAGAGCTGCAGTGCATAAACAGAGGAATCTCAAGTAGGCACAGAAAGGTTATTTTACCTCTATGTTTGGCACTAGTGACCACTTCTGGAATACTGTGTTCAATTCTGCTGTCCACAGTTCAAGGAGAACGTTGATACATTGGAGTGGGTTCAGAGAAGAGCCATGAGAATTACTAAAGGATTAGAAAACATGCCTTATAGTGATTGATTCAAAGAGCTCAATTCTTTTATCTTGAGAAAGAAGGTTAAGGGGGTGACTTGATTACGTGACGTGGTGAATTCTCCGTCACTGCCAATTTTAAAATCAAGATTGGATTTTTTTTCTAGAAAATATGTTCTAGGAATGATATTGAGGAAGTTCTATGCCTGTGTTATACGAGATATCAGACTAGATTATCACAATGTTTCCTTGTGGCTTTGGAATCTATAATTAGAAAGATTGATTACATAGTGACTGAGAAGAGACCCTAATAGGCTACATATATCTGAGAGGAGGAAACAACAAAGATGGATTTACTAGGAGTTATGGGATGAAATTAAGAAAATTTAGGGTACCTTCTTGTCCATGAACTTTATGGTATTGTGCTTTGAAATAATCTAAGGGAACTGGTGGAAGCCCTTTTACTTGGTACTTTTAAAGTTATTCTAGACAAAATATTAGATAAAATACTGTAGAGAATAATCCTGCAGTGGGAGAGATTTGGGCTAGATGACCTATTAGGACTTTTTTCCATCTCTTTCTTCTATAATTAATCATAGAGTATTTGCCAAGGGCAAAAAATCTCTCTAACTCTGTTTCTCCAGTCCCTGCCTGCCTCATGAGGTGGAGCTTACTTTACATTCCTCATGCTAACAGCAGAGTGGAAGTACCAGGAAGATGAAGACACTTCTTCAGCTGCTAAAAGAACTTTGGACCCCAATCTTATAGCTGGCACCAAAAAGTGGACTTCAGTATTTCCTGCAACTAAGAGAGTAAGATGGAGTTTAGTGGGGGAATCACGTATGATAAGAGATTTTTTAAGAGTCCAAGAAATAGACTATTATTGGTCAGTGATTTACATGACCACTGGATTTAAAAAAAAAAAATAAAAAAACCCACCTATATTTTAAATACTGCATTAAAAATGGCCAGGATGATAGTTTGCAGCTTTTTTATTGCTTCTGCAGCTTGCATCTATTGTTTCATTGTAGAGAATAGATTCTATAATTTTTTGTTACAATTTAAGGATTTACTGTAGTTTCTAGCCTAATCTTCCAGGTGAAACAACCTTTAGTTCTCCACATCTAGATTCTTTTCAATGGGTGAGGACAGCATGAATCGCATCTCCTACAGCTTAAAGAAACAGAAGACCAGTTTTCTTTCTATTTGATCTTTTTTAACCAATCCTGTTGCAGGCACATTTGTTTCAACGGATCCATATTTTGTGAAGGAATTGGATATCTTAAATTGAATCAATTTACACCTTTCTAAAAGGAAATTATTTCCTAAAAGATCCTTAAATATCAGATACTTCAGATGGAGACTGAACATGGAGATGAAATTCTCACAGCAGATACATTTGTAAATAATATCTGAAGTAGCTCTTACATAGAATACAGGAGATATAAGTAATGGAATGAACATATAACACTGAAAGCATATTTACAAGCCTGATTGCACAAGATATTTAAACCCAGTGTAGACAAAACACTAATAAATATGAAATAGTGAACAATCTTGGATTTGCATAGAGATGGTCTGAATGATTTAGGAGTTCTTTTCTTTTTCCAACCCCTTTTATTCTGATCTTTCTAATTCTATGATTCTATCTCTTTACATATAAAGGTGTACAAGTAAACAGCTATATATGGCAAAACATTTCGATGCATGATATTAAAAGGATAACAGAAAGCTAACCTGGAACTACTTCCCCATCCCAATTGGTCATGTCCCCGCCCTGTCATGCTTCAAATCCTTCCTAAAACCATCTTTTTCCACCAAGCCTCTCACCAATGACCTACTATAAAAAAGAATGTTTCATGTTTTTTCACGGTTATTTATACCCAGAAATAAAACCTACTTTTCTCTGAAATTATCATCTTTGGGCCACCCCATCTTTACTGTGTGTCTGCATTCAAAGACCTGTATACAATGAAAGTTCTGTGGGACTGAAATTGCATCATCCTTTACATTCTGCATAGGACTGAACAAAACATAGTCAGGGCCCAAAAAATAATAAATTATAATGGTCCAAATCCTGTAGCTCATACTCCATTCTTACTCCAGCATACGCCATTGATTTATAAAAGTCATACTCGAGCAAAGACTATGTGGAAATCAAGGCCTTGGTCTCCACTTTCTGTGGCAAAACACTGGGGAGACAGTCCAGACAAAGGAAAATTATGTGAGGTTCCCCTCACAGAATTCCCTCCCAACTGTTTTGGGGGAGGCTGTGTTTGCCCCACACCTGGAAAAAAACATTATTCCTCTAGCTCTCATTTTACAGATCATTGAAGATACAAGACAATTCCTCATAGAGACACAGGGTTCCTAATTGCTTAGAATGGCTTAAGCATCTTCCAGGCTCCTGGCTACCTGGAACTGCTCCTGAGCTCCCTGTCAATGCAGCTACAATGAAGCTGCACTGTCAAGGACTTCTCAACTCTTGGCTGCCTCTGTTTCACCCACTTACAAGCAAGCTTCACAACAAAGTTCACAGAGCTTCAGGCTGTGCTAGCATCCTGGAGGTTTTCTAGGCATAGGGTAGTGCAAGACAATTTGATGCCTTAGGGATGGTAAAGGGGTATGGGGCAAGACACCATTAAAGGGCCATGAAAAACTGTTCTGGCTACGGGAATAAGGAATAACTGGGCTGGAACAATGTTTTTGCTTGGCTCCTGAGCCTAGTCACTGCTGCTGGTGACCGTGAGGGGGGAGAATTGGAGGGCATATTTAAGGGGAAGATGGCATTCCCGCCCCTGACAGCTGTCCCAATTTTCAGGATGGGATGGTCAGGCTGGAGCTGAATTGCTGTGGTGGTTAATGGTTGGTGCAGGCATGTGAGGGGGGCACAAGACTGGATGAAATTCCCCTCTCCTTGCAGTTCTGGGGCAGGATGTCAAACCAAGTAGGGACTTCAGTATTAGGCCAATAATAATAGCTACCCTGGTCCTTGAGGGGATAAGGTCGACATGGCACCTAATATGATATTTATTGAATCAAGAAATAAATCATAATATACAGGATGTCAGGCCCCAGAGTCTTTTATTCAGGTGTTGTAAGTTTTTACAAAAAGCATAATTTATTTCAGGTAGGCTATGTATAAGTGTTCTTGGAAGACAACTGAACAAACATATTAAACATTAATGGGATTGGGAGAATAATTTATGTATCTCAGAAAAAAGTAAGCCCAAAAAATCATAAGGACTGAACCCAAGCCAATTTAAAATTATTTCGGATGTAGTACAAGTTACAACAGCACATTCCGTGACTTGTAGCATACTATCAGATATCATGAAGAGGTTTTACTAAATTAAACACCAAAACACTGTTCATTATGTTAGATTTATGATGACTATGAATCAGTTTCACTCTCTCTTCAGCACTGACCAACACTCCCATGGCAATTTAGCAAAAATAAATGGTACAAATTAAATACAAAAATGAGAATGAATATAACATGCACAGAGCAAAACCAAGTAATCTCAGGTCTTTATATTGAGTAAGCCTCTCCACGCCAACCCATACCCTGCTCACAATTTTTTGCCTGCTGCCATTTCTCAGTGTCATGTCATGTCTGATCTTACTATCTTACTCCTCAGGGCAGGGGCCTCTTTATTTTCTTTGTCAGGAGCTATGCACACCCGTAGCATGGTAGGAATAAAATAAGGACCATATTCTGATTCCCTTACTCCTACTGAATATCACCTAATACCACAAGTAGTTCCACTGAAGTTCTCCTTCACTTGGAGTCTTTAAGTCAAAGCCTGGTCTAAACCTAAAACTTAGGTTAACCTAGCTACATCGCTCAGGGCTCTGAAAAATGTATCTCCCAGCACGCCACAGTTAGGTTGATTTAACCCCATTGTAGATGCAGCTAGGTTGATGGAAGAATTCTTCTGCTGATCTAGCTATTGCCTTTTGAGGGAATGGATTTACTACAGTGACAGAAAAACCCCTTCTGTCGTGATAGCATGATACTACAGCACTACAGTAAAATAGCTGCAGCGATGCCTTTGCCCTGGTCTACACTACGAGTTTAGGTCGAATTTAGCAGCATTAGATCGATTTAACCCTGCACCTGTCCACACAACAAAGCCATTTTTGTCGACTTAATGGGCTCTTAAAATCTATTTCTTTACTCTTCCCAGAAGAGGGGATAAGCGCTGAAATCGACATTACCGGGTCAAATTTGGGTTAGTGTGGATGCAATTCGACGGTATTGGCCTCCGGGAGCTACCCCGGAGTGCTCCACTCTGACCACTCTGGACAGCACTTTCAACTCTGATGCACTAGCCAGGTACACAGGAAAAGCACCACAAACTTTTGAATTTCATTTCCTGTTTGGCCAGCGTGGTGAGTTCATCAGTAGAGGTCACCATGCAGAGCTCATCAGCAGAGGTAACCATGCATAGCTCATCAGCACAGGTGACCATGCAGTCCCAGAATCACAAAAGAGCTCCAGCATGGACCGAACGGGAGGTATTGGATCTGATTACTGTATGGGGAGACAAATCTGTGCTATCAGAACTCTGTTCCAAAAGATGAAATGCCAAAATATTTGAAAAAATGTCCAAGGGCATGAAGGACAGAGGCCATAACAGGGACCCGAAGCAGCGCCGCGTGAAACTTAAGGAACTGAGGCAAGCCTACCAGAAAACCAGAGAGGCGAACGGCCACTCCAGGTCAGAGCCCCAAACATGCCGCTTCTATGATGAGCTGCATGCCATTTTAGGGGGTTCAGTCACCACTACCCCAGCCGTGTTGTTTGACTCCTTCAATGGAGATGGAGGCAACACGGAAGCAGGTTTTGGGGACGAAGTGCCATGTGAAACTTAAGGAGCTCAGGCAAGCCTACCAAAAAACCAAAGAGTCAAATGCACGCTCGGGGTCAGGGCCCCAGGCATGCTGCTTCTATGATGAGCTGCATGCAGTTCTAGGGGGTGCCCCTACAACTACCCCACACCTGTACGTGGACTCCTGCAAGGGAGTCTCACGCAACAGGGATGAGGATTTTGGGGATGAGGAAGATGATGAAGAGGGGGAGGTTGAAGATAGTGCACACCAGGGAAGCGGAGAAACCATTCTCCCCTACAGACAGGAACTGTTTATCACCCTGGAGACAGTACCCTCCCAACCCGGGCTCCTGGACCATGAAGGCGGAAAAGGCACTTCTGGTGAGTGTACCTTTCTAAATATAATACATGGTTTAAAAGCAAGCGTGTTTAATGATTAATTTGCCCTCAAGACTTGGGATGCATTCGTGGCCAGTACAGCTACTGGAAAGGTCTGTTAATGTGTCTGGGGATGGAGCGGAAATCCTCCAGGGACATCTCATTCAAGCTCTCCTGGAGGTACTCCCAAAGCCTTTTCAAGAGGTTTCTGGGGAGGGCATCCTTATTGCGTCCTCCATGGTAGGACACTTTACCACGGCAGGCCCATAGCATGCAGTCTGGAATCTTTGCATAAGAAAGCATGGCAGCATGTGGTCCCGGTGTTTGCTGGCATTCAAGCAACATCCGTTCTTTATCTCTCTGTGTTATCCTCAGGAGAGTGATATCATTCACGGTCACCTGGTTGAAATAGGGGAATTTTATTAAGGGGACATTCAGAGGTGGCCGTTCCTGCTGGGCTGTTTGCCTGTGGCTGAAAAGAAATCATCCCTGCTGTTAGCGACGTGGTGAGGGGAAGGGTGAAGCAATCATCCCAGAGAATTGGGTGTGTGTGGCGGGAGGCATGGGGGGGTTAGTTGAGTTTGTGCTGCATGTTAACCCCAAAACATCAGCGCCTCCTTTTAAATGGCCAATGTGTCTTTTTCAGTATTACTCTCCCTTTTTCCCTCCCATTGCTGCAAATGTTTCAATGCTGCCACTAGCTTCTCTGTCCCAGAGGCTAGCGCAGATAAGAAGGCGAAAAAAATGCACTCAAAATGAAATGTTCTCTGAGCTCACGCAGTCCACCCAAACTGAAAGAGCCCAGAAGAATGCATGGAGGCAGACAATGGCAGAGTCCAGGAAAGCACAAAATGAATGCGAGGACAGGAGGCGGGAGCAACAGGAGAGGTGGCGGCAGCATGATGAGAGGAGGCAGTATGCAATGCTGAGGCTAATGGAGGATCAAACTGATATGCTCCGGCATATGTTTGAGATGCAGGAAAGGCACAGACCGCCACTGCAGCCCCTGTGTAATCAACCGCCCTCCTCCCTAAGTTCCATAGCCTCCGCACCCAGATGCCCAACAACGCAGCGGGCGGGGCCTCCAGGCACCCAACCACTCCACCCCAGAGGACTGCCCAAGCAGCAGAAGGCTGGCATTCAATAAGTTCTGAAGTGCAGTATGGCCTTGTCCTTCCCTCCTCCCCTCCTCTCCCACCCCACCCCTTGCTTCCCCCACCCCTCCCGGGCCACCCTGGCAGTTATCCCACTATTTGTATGATGAATCAATAAAGAATGCATGAATTTGAAACAACAATGACTTTATTGCCTCTGCAAGCAGTGATCAAAGGAGGGAGGGGAGGGTGGTTGGCTTACAGGGAAGTAGAGTGAATGAAGGGGGCAGGTTTTCATCAAGGAGAAACAAACAAAACTGTCACACCGTAGTGTGGTCAGCCATGAAACTGGTTTTCAAAGCTTCTCTGATGCACAGAGCACCCTCCTGTGCTCTTCTAACCGCCCTGGTGTCTGGCTGCGCATAATCAATGGCCAGGCGATTTGCCTCAACTTCCCACCTCTCCATAAACGTCTCCCCCTTACTCTCACAGATATTGTGGAGTGCACAGCAAGCAGTAATAACAATGGGAATATTGGTTTTGCTGAGGTCTAACCAAGTCAGTAAACTGCGCCAGCATGCTTTTAAACATCCAAATGCACATTCTACCACCATTCTGCACTTGCTCAGCCTATAGTTGAACAGCTCCTGACTACTATCCAGGGTGCCTATGTATGGTTTCATAAGCCATCACATTAAGGGGTAGGCTGGGTCCCCAAGGATAACTATAGGCATTTCAACATCCCCAATGGTTATTTTCTGGTCTGGGAATAAAGTCCCTTCCTGGAGCTTTTGAAACAGATCAGAGTTCCTGAAGATGCGAGCATCATGTACCTTTCCCGACCATCCCACGTTGACGTTGGTGAAACGTCCTTTGTGATCCACCAGTGCTCACAGCACCATTGAAAAGTACCCCTTTCGATTTATGTACTGGCTGCCTTGGTGGTCTGGTCCCAAGATAGGGATATGCGTTCTGTCTATCGCCCCACCACAGTTAGGGAATCCCATTGCAGCAAAGCCATCCACTATGACCTGCACATTTCCAAGAGTCACTACCTTTGATAGTAGCAGCTCAGTGATTGCGGTGGCTACTTGGATCACAGCAGCCCACACAGTAGATTTGCCCACTCCAAATTGATTCTCGCTTGTGAACTGTGAGGGCTGTTCTCATCTTGGCATTCTTGCACTTCAGGGCAGGGGAAAGCAAGTCACAAAGTTCCATGAAAGTGCCCTTACGCATGCGAAAGTTTCACTACCACTGGGAATCATCCCATACCTGCAACACTATGCGGTCCCACCAGTCTGTGCTTGTTTCACGGGCTCAGAATTCAGTGTTCCATGGCATGAGCCTGCCCCATTGCCACCAGGATGGCCAAATTGCCGGGGCCCGTGCTTTGAGAGAAGTCTGTGTCCATGTCCTCATCACTCTTGTCACTGCGCTGCCACCACCTCCTCGCCTGCTTTTGAAGGTTCCGGTTCTGCAGATACTGCAGGATAATGCATGAGGTGTTTACAATGCTCATAACTGCCATGGTGATCCGAGTGGGCTCCCTGCTTGCCATGGTATGGCATCTACAGGAAAGCAGAGTTGCAGGGGAAGTGGTGGTTGGATGACCAGTTTTGCAGACCTACTGCACCATCGTCTGCCAGGGCACAACAGCTGAGCAGGCTGCACACTTGCTGTAGAATGGCAAGACAAGAGCAGCTGAGCAGAGTTGCAGTGGAAGCGGCCCTGTGAGACCACCAGGAGAGCAAGAAAGCAGAGTGCCAGCAGAAGCGGTGGATGATGACAGTCATATAGAGGACCTGCGAGGTGGATTCATACCATCAGGAGAGCAGACTGGCAGCGGAAGCGGTGGATGACGACGATGGTTAGCAGTTCTACTGCACTGTCTGCTAAAAGCAGTTGGGCGCCTGCATGGAAAAAAGGCACAAAATGATTGTCTGCCATTGCTTTCATAGAGGGAGGGGCGACTGATGACATGTACCCAAAACCACCTGCGACAATTGGCATTGGGAGCTTAACCCAGAATGCCAATGGGCAGCGGAGACTCTGGGAACTGTGGGATAGCTACCCACAGTGCAACGCGGCGAAAGTCAATGCTAGTCTCGGTACTGTGGATGCACTCTGCCGACTTAATGCGCTTACTGCATTAGTGTGGAGACACACCCAATCGACTGTATAAAATCGCTTTCTAAAAAATCGACTTCTATAAATTTGACCTGATTTCGTAGTGTAGATATACCCTTTGTAGCATGTTTAGTGTAGACATACAGCAAGATTTGATGTCTTTCTAAAAGACATGTTCTAGCTCAATCATAAATTGTTCGGCTAGATGCAGGAAAAAACTGTGTGAAATTAAATGGTCTATGTCATGCACAATGCCAGACTATTGATCACAGTGGCCCCTTGTACACTTGAAAATCCATGAATATCAATTATTAAAACAATATTAATAGCCAAAAATGTCAAGTTAACACCTAAATCTACATTTAGGGACCTGATTTTCAAGGAGGCTAAGCACCCAACAGCTTCTATTGACATCAACATTATGGACCCTATCATATAGGGCATTTAAATCAAGCAATGAGATTACTGAAAACCTCATCAAAAGCAGGCAACCTTCTAGTCATCCCTCATTCCAATGCCAACGTCAAAATAGATAAAATGGTAATGGACAAATGTCAAAAGATTTCCACGCATGCATTTTACTGGACCAACTTCTGTTGATGAGAGAGACAAGCTTTTGAGTCACACAGACTTCTTCTTCAGATCTGACCCAGAAGAAGAGCTCTGTGTGACTCAAAAGATGTCTCTCTCACCAACAGAAGTTGGTCCAATAAAAGATATTACCTCACCCACCTTTTCTCTCTAAAGATTTCTATGTTCAGCAAGTGCTTCTTGAGCAAAGGAAAAACAACAACTAACATTAAAAAAACAACTAATACCCTGTTTTATGCTGGAAGTTGTTTGTGTTGGCACTATTCTAAACTCACTACCATTTACAGAATGATATTTTAAAATAAATGATTAGATTATCCACATATGATGGCAAAAGCAATTTAAAAAAGCACACCATGCTGCTCTAGATAAATATTAGGTAACACTGAGAATATGTGACATCTGTCATTCTATGCTATGTAGGTTTATACAGAGCTCATCACCATAGCATTTGAGCACCTTCCAGTAGTGCATTAAGCAATGCAGCTACACATATTTCATGTTTTGTTTGTTTTCTCATCCTTTCCCCAGAGGGAGAAGTATATGCAGTGAAGAGTCTTGTTTTGGTAGAGTATATCTTTTTAAAAAAAAATAATTAGCAACGGGTATATATTGTGTGTGTGTGTGTGTGTGTTTTATGTCAGATAAAATAAGGTAAAAATGTGTTTGCACTTGGAGTGGAAAGTGGTGAGGTTTGTGATGGTCCTTAGTTCCTGGGGGAGTTCTTTCCATAGTCTTGGACCATCCCTGGAGAAAGTTCTGTCTCCCGCACAGACAAGTTTTACTCTTATTGTAAAGTTATAGCAAAGCAATGACTAATATGCCACATGTTCTAAGCATAGGGCATTTTGGCTAGGATTTTCAGAAGTACTCATCATTGACTGAACTCGACTCTCACTGAACTCAATGAGAACACAGAGTGCTTTTTGAAAATTGATTTCAGTGAGCACAGAGTGAAGCAAACAATAAGTGCTAGAAAAAAATCTCATCCTTTGTGTACACTGATAGAAGACTATTCAAGTCAGATGGCACAAATACTAGAAGACTATCCTCTCTTCCATAGCGGTCACTGAGATGATTAGTTTAGATCCTGACCATTTATTCCAATAAGGAAGATTTTTCCTAACTCCCAACTTCATTTGTTTATTTTGACCTATATAAAAATCTGCATGCAATTACAAGCTAAAATCTAAACCCATAGCTAGCCAATCTGAAGAGATATATGGCATCAGAGCAGTAATTTTTTTAACATTCAAAATATCTGAAATTAAAACAGCAAGAACTTTAACAGACTCCACAGCATCCTATAACAAGAGCTATGAATTATTATTTGTATTGCAGTAACACCTAGAGGCTGTAGCCAAGATGGGGTCTCCATCGTGCTACCTGGTGTACACATGCACAATATAAGACAGTCTGCCCCCAAAAGCTTACAATCCAAGTAGACCAGATAGACAAAGAATGGGGAAGAGGAACTTTTACTATCCCCATTTTACAGGCACAGAGAGATAAAGGGTATATCTACACTGCAAAATGGAGTGTGATTGCATGTAGATGTACCAGAACTAGTTTTAATTTTGCTAGCTCAGGTACCACAGCAATGAAGCCATGGCAACATGGGTCTTCTGCGCAGGATATACAAGTCTTCCTGGAATCTGGGTAATTACTCAGGTGACTAGCTTGCATTGAAGTCAATGCTCCTGCAGCTTCACTGCTCCAGTACCAGCTAGCTAGATGGGGGGGAGGGTGTGTATAAGTGGCAATTATACCCTTTGATTACGATACAGAAATTCCCTAAGTGACTTGCAGAAGATCACACAATTTTTATGTATGATCTGTGTTGAAGGAGGAGCCCCCAGGAGTACAGAACTCCATTGTGCTTAGCAATGTGCAAACAGACCAAAATATGGTCTCTGCCCCAGAGAGTTTACAATTTAGGTAAAATACACAAGAAGTCTGTGTCAGAGCTGGAAATGGAACCCAGATCTCTTTAGTGTCATTCCAGTGCTTTGACTTAACCACAAGGCCATCCTTCCTCCCATGTTGCAATATTTATAAAGAAGAATGCTTTTTTGCAATTTTGTAATTGTTAGAACTATATCAAGAACCCACAAGACATTGGAGACATTAGTTAGATCAAGAAACCAGTTTTGAGTGACATTTTCATTGTACACATCTTCTGTGAATCAGTTTGCACATTCTGTCCCTTGAACATTATGAATGGAAACAATAATTGCCACCTCATGACAATAAATTCTCATGAGTTGCTCCAATAAAAACCCTGCAGGAAGCACTGGTCTCAAATAATTTTTTTTTTTTTTTTACATTTCATGGTTCAAACGAAGAAAATAGCCTCACCTCATTTATACATTACAAGGGTGTTTAAAAGGGAGTCAGTTGTAGCGGCAAACAATGAAGGAATTTTAAGAAAAAGAAGCTTGCAAAAATCACTGCAGCCCCCAAACAACAACCACCTGCACCCTTTTATTTGCCAGTTATATATATATTAAAAAAGTACAGCGTTATGATTAAGGGCTAAATCCTTGACTGCTACATCCATATTGGTTGGGAGGGCTAAGGAGGAAGAAAGCCATTCCTCCTCATGCTCACAGATAGGGAAGATCGTGTCATAGTGCACAGAAATGTACCAGAAGCTGTGCCTGGAGATCATGCCAAGTACAGCTCTGATTAAAATAAAGCAAGTCTTACTAACTTTTAAAAAAATGTCATTCTTAAATATATGCATTATCCTCCCGAGTCACTATGTCATCTCATTGTCCTTACTTTCATCCTACCTCTTTCCTATCCCCTCTCTGTGTTGTTACCACCTGGGTCCTAACTTTGGATCATACAGCACCTAGCACAATGGAACCTTGGTCCATGATTGGGACTCCAAGATGCTCCCACACTACAAATAACAGTGTGGAGCTAACTACAATGAGCAGTCCCAGCCAAATTAGTGAGTTTGCTTTCTACCAGGAGAAGCTACAATGCAGTCAACGGCACCCTTCACAATGGTGAGCACCACACCCTGTTACACTGTCCACACTATCAGGCCTTTTTATTGTAAGCTGCTTGGAGCAGGGAATTTGCTTTATTTGCTCTGTTTAGCATTGTACATGCCTACTGAGCTACCTACATTGTAAGTAAACACTGAAAAAAAGATTCACTAAAATAATATTTATGCAAAACTGTAAATGCATTTTCTTCAATGGTATTTGCTCCCTTTTCATGTTTGTTTCATTGATATATTAAATATTCTGGAAAAAGTTTATGGCAGACATCTTCTCCAAAACAGCACATTTTTACTGCAGAGTATGTGTGGAAAGTAATTTTCAGATGTATAATTACAAGGATTCATTTATCATCATAAGTGGTTCCATGGTGCCCTAGAGGGCTTTTTTGATTAGACCTGGGTGGTTTTTGTCTGAAGCTTCTCCCCACCCAGCCCCCCAGCAAAAAAATACAGATTCAGCAGCACCAAAATGTTTCACAAATTTATATTAGTTTCAACAAATTGTTCATTTAAAATAAAAGCAAAAATTTCCCCAAAGATAGAAATGTTTTGTTTTGACAATTTCTCGATGAAACTATGAGTTTTCAATTTGAAATGATTTTTTGTTTAAAAAGTTCCTTCAACATTATATAAACATGTTAAATTATAAAAAAACACTAAAGTGAAATTAAGCATTTTGTGGTGGGTTACACAAAGTATTTTGTTTGATGCGAAACAATTTTTTAAAACTTTCTGGTTCACCAAAATTTTTTGGGGGGAAATGGGGTAGATCTGAAATGATTTATTATTATTTTGTGATTTTTCAGAAGTACCAGGGAACAGAAAAACTAGTTATTCACCCAGGTCTAATTATGGCACATTTTGCATGATTTACATTGGGATTCACTGACATTTCCAGTGAAAAGGGCAAATATACTGTATCCCCTTGCAACTTTGCAGCTTTAAAGGGCAGAGAACAGAAGTGCCTGGCCAGTCAGTTGATTGCCCAGGATTCTACAGTTAACAGTTAGTGGAAAGTCTGGTTTGAGAGCTAAGTCTTGCTGTTCATTCTAAATGTGACCAGGATTGAGTTTAAGACATGTTTGGAGGTAACAAAGGCCTGCTACTGAAGATATCTTACCTCTGTCTTCCCAGGAACTGCTCCCTTGGGACAGTTAACTTAAGTGTTAGTGAACGCACAAGTTAGGAGGCATATCTAGACCTCAAGCCAGCTGAAACATACATTTGTATCAGCAGCACACAAACACAGCCCACATACAGACTGCTTCCAAATCAGAAGAGCAGAAATACTTTTCAACTTCTTGCAACAGCTCTCCTGAGCCATTGTACTCTGCAAAGAAAGATTCCCCATGTACTGAATGCCTGGCTGGCAACATACCACTATTCCCCTCCACTTCTAATAGATGCCACAGGTAAGAGTAGGCTTTAAGCAGATAAACAAACACAATGAGGCATATACCTCTTCACACTGGGGATCAACAAACTAGGCACTGAATTAAAATCTAATATCCCACTGGCTTTTGCTCTCTGGGAATGCTGGGCAGCAGAAGGTGGTTGTAGCTCAGGTACATCATGCTACTGCAGCACTGCAGCTGCTTTCCGGCTGCCTCACAGATACGCAGTTTCCATCTGCCCTAGCACACTGTCTCCTCTCAGCTGGGCATGTGAATGGACGTGACACACACCTCAAAGTCAACAAAACATCCAACTCCATGAGGTTCTCCCATTCCCGATTTGAATATTGTTTTCTTTCTTTGCAATGGTGATGTGATTTAAAGGGACAGTCAATTTGATATTATATATATATATATATATATATTCACATACATAGATACACACATATATATATACACACACCTTGTTCAGAATTTGAATGTCTTCATATGAAGACATTCAATTTCTGAACAAGTTGCCATAGGTCATATTTCTAGGCTCATTATTCTCAACTATTATGCCAATGTAAGACATTTAAAACATCATTTAGACATATACATCTAACCGGGAAAAAGACAGACTTATTAATTTGATGGAAAAGGAAGAAGACAGTGGAGAATTTGTACATGTGAGAGGGAGAATATTTCTCTCTTCCAGGTCAGAGTGACAAGCAGCTAGCTAAAAACCCTCGCTTAAACAATGCTCAATTTAAATTTCAAATGCTAATTGTGTGACCGGATTCTACATTAGCACACACAAAAAATAGTTTCTTTCCAATGCCTTTACTGGATTTTTGTGGAAAAATCCATCCTTTCCTAAGGGCTACCTAATGTGCCAATAATCTATGTGCCTCTGTAATGTTGACATTTTTGTGCATCTCTAATAAAATCCATGGCTTAATTCTCCTGTTTAAAAGAAAAGAACTAAAAAGTCCTGACCACAGAAAGAATTTTTATTAATATGAGCCTCTGTCCCATATAAATATTGCAACATGGAATATAGCAGCATACCTGTCGCTTAATTTCTAAGAGGGAAAAAGGTCTTAAATTTCAAAGGCAAGAGAAAATGCTAATATCTTTGTAGGGAACATTTTCTGAAGGAATGGTTTATGAAAGAAACAATACCATCTGCTTAAGTTCTGACCAAGACCCAAGTAGAACATTCAATGAGGATTTTACCAATGTATCTGTCCTCTTGAAAAATATGTGCATCCCCTTAAAAAAAAAAGTTTTGCAACTGTAGTTTCAATCTTGTCAGCTAATGGGAGGAAACTCTGCCTGGCTTTTCGCTAATTTATTTAAGATGAGTGTACAGTCAAATTATGGATATAACAAATCTCTTCTGTAGAGACAGATGATTACTTTAAAATGTAGATGTACCATACCATAAAACTTAATAATGAGTGAGTACAACATATGCATGATAGAAAACAAAAGAATCTAAATATTAAGAGAAAATTAAAAACAGTTCTCAGTTGCAGAGTTGTTCAACCGAATACATTTAGAAACTGAGTATTTGATATTTTACTTTTATAACAAGCTTTTCCTACTACAGATACTTTCCCACATTGAAATTCTACTATCACCTTCTTATAACCCCTGGGGAGCATTTTCCCCTCTTGAAAACATTTTGGGATTTTACAAAAAAAAAAGTTTGATTGTTTCACTGGATTGAACCTCAAAGGCTTCTTTTGACACAAGTGTTATTTTGACCACGTGGACATGGTTTCCATTTTAAAAAAAGCTAGATTAAAACATGCATGAACAAACTGCCCATTGAACTTTAATGTTTCTTTGTTGCTTTGATGGTTTGCAGATTTCTGCTTCACAGATTGCCTCCTCCCCATACATTCTAAAAGTGAAATGATACATTGTAATTTGAATGATAATTTTGTTTTGATGATTTAATTGATAACAGACTGAGGGATAAAATCCCAGCTTTTTTCTGCACTGCAGATGATATAGCTACATTTTTTTGGTAAACATCTGTCTAGGATTAAAGGATGTTGCATTAAAACTATATTTCCTTTACCTTCAGCCAGGGTTTTCTTGAGGAACTGTAGGACAATCCTGGTTCAGGAAAAGAGAAGCTTCCTCTTGTCATTCAGAGATTCTTTATCCGTACTTTTCGTGGTTGAGGTGACAATTAAAAGAAGTTATCTGCCCCCATTAATTTTATTGACGTCAACGATAATCCTGCCACACTCCCTTGCTGCTATCATTCCGTGAACCCTTGCAATCAAGTAATTTTGCCTTTCATAAAGCAACTGAATAGCTGTATGTCTGTGCAAGAGACATTGACTGAATGTGCATATATTTTTATGAACTCAATATTGTACCAAAGATCGAAAAAAAAATCAGCAGGATTGCTTCTGACCTAATTGTTTTATTTTGAAGCAATATTATATGTCAAAGGAGTTGCACATCTTTGCACAGACATGTAAATCAAAAGCAAACCAAGGACCGTTGAAACCTGCTCCACCTATGTTGCACACAAGCAGTTATTCATTCAGTTTATCAGACATAAAAATAATTGCATTACATACTCAGACAGACTCAGATCTTACAGAATTTTTAATACAAAAAAGCCCTTGTACAAAAGGAATGATGGCTTTCTACAATAATAATCCCAAACACTTCAAAATCAGAATTCTAAGTTGTAGTGTGTACAGAATAGAACATTGTAGAGTGTTTCTATAGAATCCTGTGTACATTATATTTCCAAGCATATGTTATGATTTTGTCTTTCTTCCCTGCTACAAAGTTTGGATAACTTGCCATCCAGCAACCCCATTTGCAATAGTGAGAAAAGAGCTGGTTGAAATTCTTCACATTTTAAAATTTTCCTGACATTTTGATTTTAAGTGTATTAAAAATAGAAAAAAAGTCAATATTCTCAGGACTTTTCTGTCAAAAATTAGTCCAACTAAAATTTTATTCTGCTGCTTCAAGGCAAATGGTTGAGTATGAAACAGGGATCATGTTAATATCATATTTAAAAGGATAGTTTCTGATACTGTTTCCTGCAAAAATTTTCTGTCGTGACTATCCCTGCTGTGTCTAAGTTTTCTATAAACTGCTGGGTCACATATATTAGGATTATTGTACTGATAAGGCAAAGACATTAGAAGACAGAATTGTGTATGGCTCTTAAGAAAAGAGAGTCTGGTTGTCAATCCGCATTATGGAATCTGTTCTCCAAATCCCATATATTTTGTCTCAGATGGATAACCCTGTCCAGGTCTTCTCAGAAAAGGCTCCACCACTTAAAAGGGTTATCCCTTGATGCTGAATATGCAATTATTGACAGACAGATCTGCACTGCGCCAACCTACCACCATATCTGGCCTATGAATAAACAGAGGACTTCAGTTTTCAGCACTGACAGTCCCTTATTCCTGGTAAAAGTGCATTTATTCATCACCTCATTAAACTAAAGAAGATGAACAAACTATAAACAGGTCAGTGGTTAGAGTACCGCAAGGGTGGTCTGCTATTTTAGCATGCAGAAAGTACTGGGGAGGAAGACTGGCTTTGAATGATGCTGTGGGTGAAAACCACTGGTCATTCTAATTTACCTCGCTATTGTTGTTATTAAAAATGTTCGACAGTATGTCCAGAGAATGGAGGGTGAAACTGTATTTCAGTAAACAGGGCTTTGAAACAGAAAGAAAGACATTCTCCCCCCCACCCACCCAAATCCCCAGTGAATGCTTGTTTAATACAATATTTCTCTTGGCAAAGTTTAGGCACATCTCTCTTGTTAACAAACATTCTGCTGTCTTCTCTTTTCAAGAATTATACTCTAAGCTTGATGCTAAATAACCTCTTTAAATATTAATAAATAACTCAAATGTATCTTAGACTGGAAGTATCAAGTGCAGACTGTGATGGAGACAAGGTAAATCTCCCTCCAGATTTCTACTTTTGCCTGCATGCTTCTCTGAATTGTGCCTCCAGAACTGGATCATTCTCACTAAAAAGAAAGGAACATGTTTCTGTTGACTCACATGCACAATCTATTCCCACTGAAGTTAATGACAAAACACCCATTGACTTCAGAATGGGAATGGGATCAGGGCTCATAATTTGTGGAGTTGACGTTAGCTACACATATTCTTTAGCTTTGTAATAATGATTCCACATAATTAAAAAAAGTGGGTAGTCACCACCATGTGAACCAAATTACACTACATATTGCATGGTACTTAAATAATGATAAAACATTTTATAAGTTATAAGAGATCATTTACTGACACCATGATATTTTCACTTGGCGTGCATGAATGACAGAATCTCTAAGGGAGTATTTAGATAAATTATACTCCAGTCCACAGGGCGCGTCACAGCTTCTTGAAGTACTGCCTTTGCTAGAACTTACCTTTTGATGATTATCTGAGTCAGCTGATTTTATTTTCAAGCCAGTCTCTGAAATGGATTGGGCTCCAACACCTCTTCCAATGCCAAACTAATATGTAATTATGAAGTGGCAGTAGCTGCTCCACAGGTAATGCCAAAACTAGCCTGATTTTCAAACCCTATATGCTTCCTCAAAACTGCAATTTCACATGCCAAAGTAATTTTCTGGGAAGTTTGAGGGAAAACAAACAGAAACAGAAAAGGAGTTTTAAAGTGATGGTGTTTTTTTAAAAAAAGTTCTGGTCCTCCACTTTTTGAAAAATGGATTAAATTTTTGGCTCACCATATCCTCAGAAATCACATGGTCCATGAACTCCACATTTGTGTGGGTGAAAAATGTATGATGAGAAAGCTAATAAAGAAGAATGAGTATTATATTTAGTTCTAAAAGTGAGGAGGCCTGTCTCTTGTCGGAGCGAGTTCTGTAGTCAAGATCCAGTTCCAGGTGAGAGTTCTGTCTCCTGAACTTACAAACCAGTCCTTCCTGACTGGCAGTTTTATTGTTTCAGTGAAGTGATTATGAAGGGAGAGATGATATTTCAGGTAGCATAGCTAGGGGAAAAAAATCTCATGAGGACTTTAACTATCAGGACAAAGACCTTGAGTTGAAGTGGAGAACCAATAAAGAGCACCAGGTAATATACTCAGGGTGAGCTCTTGTTTATTAAGGAAATGGGTGGCTGTATTTTGCACCATTTGTATACAGCTTCATTCCTAGACATAAATTGCAATAACCAAGAGTGGAAGTCACAAATTCATGGACTACTGTGGCTACATCTTTTCCCCACATGATAGGTAGCAATCTTCTGGCCAAGTCACAGATGGATGAGAGAATTTTCATGTTATTTCAGCATCCAGTAGCACTTAGGAGTTCAAAAGAAACCCATGACTGTGGGCAGATGCTTTTGATAGTAGGGTTGTACCAAGGACGCAATTTCTTTGAAGCATGTATGTCTTCCTACCCATATAATCTCAGTCTTATTGAATTTTAAATTTGTTTAGTCAGTGGCTTATAAATACACTAGTTGAAAAAAAAAAGTTTAAAAAAATCACAATAAAATCAAAACCTTTCACCAGCTCTATTTCTGGTCAATAAAAATATACTTTTTTTGTTGTTGTTTACATTTTCAGGATATTTTGTCAAAATTCAATTTTTGTGTGTGTAGAGTTTAATACAAATTAAGTTCAAAATATTTTGACCAGTTATACTCTTTATTAAGGTGCTGATTTTAGCTTAATGTTGTTTACATCTGACATAAAGGAGATGTAGAATCAGGTTTGATTGCAGACTGCTGGCACTCCAGCATGTCTTCATACATATAGATGTTGAATAATATGGAGAAGGGACTGAGCCTTGTGAGACTCTACAGGTGAGGGCTTTAGAGATTAGAATTTCATTTAAGGGGGAGGATCTATTTCAAGGTATTTCCATTCACTCTTCTACAACTTCTTGTAGATGGGACAATACTTTATGATCAGCTACATCAAATGCCACAGAGAGGTCCAGCAGGATGATTATGGCAATTGATGCAGATTGGGTCATTGTTAAGTCTTGCTGATTCTCCAAACCTTCTATTCCCTCTACAATAGGAGATAGACTGCTGGATCACATAGATAACTAATGGCTCCTAAAGGAGCCATGATATCATGTTTGAGGGGATAGCAGGGAATCGTGTAGAGCAGTTGTTCTCAAAGCTAGTCTGCCGCTTGTTCAGGGAAGCAGCCAGTGGGAGCTGCGATTGGCTGAACCTGTGGACGCTGCAGGTAAACAAACCGGTCTGGCCCGTCAGGGGCTTTCCCTGAACAAGCGGCGGACCAGCTTTGAGAACCACTGGTGTAGAGGTCAGCAAACAACGCAGATGCTCAGAGGAAAAAGAAATACCAGAAAAAGTAACAAATAAAGAGTGGGAAGTGAATGATGACTGAAGAATTGCTGAAATATTGGACTTTTCTAAATCTGTCTTCAACAAGAAAAATAAAGAAATTATATTCAGACAGATAGTAAACAAGGATGCTCTTCCACACCCAATGAGCAGCAGTAGCTTTGTCAGTAGGAGAGGTCTCCTGCCAACAAAGAGCTGTTCACACTGGTGCTTTTCATAAGTAA
This sequence comes from Lepidochelys kempii, assembly GCF_965140285.1. NCBI lineage: Eukaryota > Metazoa > Chordata > Testudines > Cheloniidae > Lepidochelys > Lepidochelys kempii. The sequence goes on along the minus strand of NC_136381.1, from coordinate 27,602,447 downwards.
ACTTTTGTCATTCGAGGTGTGTGGTTTTTTTACTTTCCCAAATGACAAAAGTTTTACTGACTAAAGTCTATGTAGACAAAGCCTTGGTGTTTAACTTGACCATCTAACTATTCTTCAGGATATAGTGGGCCTGAAAAGGTAATTATAAGAAGTAAAAACAGAGTTCACTTAATATTCTTGTTCCAAGTCATCTGTAAACAAACAGGGCAGCTAGGTATATCTACAACTTTAGCATTAATTCTCAGACATACAGGCCTCTGATGAAGATTCATTAGCTTCACTGGAATCTACAACCCTCTCCCTTAAGAAGGAAATACGTTATTCCCCACTTAGATTGTCCATGAAGTAGTCAGCTGTAGGACTACTCTATCTACTGATCATTTGGTTTTATTATTCTTAACCACTGTTGGTATAAATTTTTGCAATTTCAAGGCACAGCCCAGCAACAGAAATGAGATGGAAAATACCTATTTGCTTATTTTCATTGCTCCCTGCTAATACATTCCAGTCAAATCTAGTTCTAAATGATGAAGTGAGCTGTAGCTCATGAAAGCTTATGCTCTAATAAATTTGTTAGTCTCTAAGGTGCCACAAGTACTCCTTTTCTTTTTACAGATACAGACTAACACGGCTGCTACTCTGAAACCAAGCAAAGAGGTTTCCACCACCTACCTTGGGAGACTATTGCACAGGCTAATGGATCTCACGGTTGAGAAATTTAGCCTGAGATTTAGCCAAATGTCACCTTTCTTAATTTTACTACCTCACTCCTAGTTGGGGTTACCATACGTCTGGGCTTTCCCAGAATCTGCCTCGTTTTTGAGCCCCTCCTCTGTGTCTGGGTGGATTTTTCAAACAGGAGATGTCCAAGGTTTTTGCAGAGCAGACAAGTTGCAGCTAAGAAAGAGCCACAATAGGTCCGCTTCCCAATTGGTCTCTCCCCTGCATCTGCAACTGATTGGTCCATTCCCCTGCAAGCCACTGATGCAGGATCCTGCCCACGCAGGGCCTGGCTCCCAGGTCTGGGGAGGGGGGGGTCCCTCTGGGAGGCACTGACTGATGGCTGTTGCTGCTTCCTGGGCTTGTACCAGCTGCCCCACCATCAGGACAGGGAGCAATACTGCCCCCCACCTCCCTGCCACAGGTACCCCCCTCCAACGCCCCCAACTGTATCCCCTCTCTTCCTCCCCCACCAGATCCTCCCTCCTCTGGCAATGTCCTCTTTTTAGGAACTGAAATATGGCAACCCTACTGCTAGTTATACCCATGATAGTACCTTAAATATTTCCTTGGTGTTTATACCATTCAGATACCTTTAGATTGTTGTCATGTCATATATATGCAGTCATCTCACTCCATCTGCAGTAGAAGTAGTAGCTGTACTTATCTTTTCCAAATGTCGATCAGTGCCTTTGAGCTAGTGCTGCAAATACCTGTATTACAATCCAGTTTCTGTGTGTGACCACGTACCAAAATGATAACTGTACATTTTAAATGCTAGATCATAACCAATATTTTGACATACACAACATCCTCCACTTCCTCTGAAACAATACCAGGAAACAGTAATCGCAACAGGGGCAAACTCCTGTTTCTATCAGTTTCTGCTCATCATTTACAAGAATTCCCCCAAGAAAAGTAACTGATTAATATAATAACTTCTCAGCAATGCTCAGTTTTTGAGTTCTGTAGATTAGAGATGGGCCAGAACAGCAAAACTGTATCCAGATCAAGATCTGGATTTCAAATTCCCCCAAATTCAGGGGCATTTGGATGTGGGGATTTGATTTAACTCGGAGGTTCCCAAACTAGGAGTATCATTCGTGGGATGTAAGCTTGATGGAAATAGTACACCAAAAACTCTTTTTAAAAAAAATCTTTCCATTTCAAACAGTCATCCACCCATTGCCAGAAAATGCCTGACAAGCAAAATGCACTCTTCTGGCTACCTTCAGCTAGAATGGCGAATAACACTAACTGACCAATTTGGAATAGTAGTTATATTTAGCAGTGAGTTGTGCACTGTGGCTCTGTCGATAGGTGCTGTACGCTCATCTGGCACAGACATGGCTGGCTTCCTGTGAGGCCCAGCATTCAGCGTGCACACAGCTTAAGATACGGACACAAAGATACGGACACTTAAGATACGGACGCAAACCTGGCAAGTTTCATGTCATGCCACCAGAGCCCCTCTCATTCAAAAAGACACCTGCACAGGGCTCGATTAACCTGTCACTGGGCCCTAGGCAAACACACACTTCTAGGCCCCTACCTTCTCATGGACAACAAACAGCCACACAGTACACTCACCTTGGCCAGGCTGGCCAGGCTATGGATTTCCCTTTGCGCACCCTGTCTTGCAAAGGCTTCAGCTGGGTCCCTGTGGGGCTGGGCAGCAGGGGGGCATGGGGAATTGTCTTCTGTCCCCTAAGGGAAGCTGGGGAGTGAGAATGATCAATCAGGTCTGGTGGATAAAAAAATTTCTTGCTTCAGAATTAGAAGGAAGGGATGCCTGACTCTTTAGTCAGAGCAGCTGGCTGGCATCAATTTGGGCCCCTGCCAGCAGGGGGATGCCTTGTGAAATTTACCCAATGTTACAGGCATTCTGGGGCTTTGTTTGGGAGAGGGTAGAGCTGCTAAGTAGCAAGAGGCCTCCTGGAGCTGCCTGATGTCCAAAGAAAGTGCCCTACATCCAGCCCAGATGCCCCAGGTTGCTACCCCTGCCCGCTGGTTCCCCGCCCTTTTACACACACACACACACACACACACACACACACACACACACACACACACACAGAGCCCCCTACCTTCTAGCCAGAACCTCTACACTCCAACCACACGTCTTCTAACCATCCCAGCCAGACTCCCCCAGCCAAGCTCCCTTCCTTCTAAGTTCCGCTGGCAGTTCATCACTAGCTGGATCACCTATAACTGGATCTGCATACACACATTCTGAGGAGGCAGCCCAAAAAGAGTTTGTGTGTAAATGGAAAAACTTCATTCACCTTTGACCTGCGTGCCACAACGCTTCAGCGTCACTTGTTTTAGTGTGTTCGTGGTCATGGAAGTTGTTTTGTTTTTGTGATTATAATTTTGATTCTCAACACAAGTGCTTAACTGGCCATAGCTTTGAAAGAAAAGTTACAGACACTCAGTACTGGATGGGGGGGACAAACCACCCAAAAGAAGAGAGAACTGTCCAGTTTAAAGCCCGATAAATGGCCTGCTTAGGCAGTAGCGTGAATCAAGACCTGAGTGTGTGGTGGGGAAATGAAGGGATTTCAGGCCTGATTGGCTTCCTGCTACAAATAAGGTTGTTAGAAGGTATGATCTCAACTACTTATCATTTGTATTTACTTTGAGTGGTGAATCAGTGCCTCAGTGGATAACCATTCACTGTGATGCAATCATTCAGTGAAACCTTCCCTACTTCAACTCAGACTTTAAGGCTAGAAGGAACCATCATGATCATCTTCAACATCACCTCAATACAGAGCACAGCTCTTTAAAAGACAAACTTCTCAATTTTTTAAGAGAAAGCAAATTGATTTGAAAGACAGCCAAAAACAATAACATCTCACAGTGGCATTAATATGAAAACCCTGAGAAGTCTCTTACCATGAAAGCCTGAGGATTGCTCAAATTGGGTAACCTCATAAAATGGATGAGGCTCCCATGTTACCTGCAACAAAAGACATTGTGACATTAGTTCGTGTGGATAAACCTGTACGACAGTTTGACATCATTTATTTATCGAACAGCATGCCAAGAAGGTAAATAGCCTTGTCTAATGCATCCAATTATGTAAATACCTAGTAATCACACAATCATCAGTATACCTTTAACATGGCATCTGAAAGACATTCCCTGTTGTACTAGTGTATGGTATCTGAATGTGTTCAACTGCCAGAGTATCTGCAATGCTAGGAAGGTGACCAACTGGGATTACTGCTACTGATTGGCACATACAAATGTGTCACCAGCTAGTCTATGCTGAAATATTCTGTTATTAGATCTGATGAAGAAAATTTATTTTTCTCTGTGAAAAATTTAATTTAGGAAGTTTTGGGGGATATTACTGAGAAACTGAAAACCAATAACATTTTGGTTTTTGGGTTAGGTTGCCAAAATAAAATAAATCCATGTTTCATTTCCCAAAACCTAGAAATGTTCTATTTTTGGTTTTTCAACAAAACCGCCCAAAAATGTGCATGAAAATTGCCATTGTTGTGAAAAAGCCATTTTCCTTCAGAAAAGCAGTTTGACAGAAAATCTTCCATTAACTTTGCCTATTATTGTTACCTTGTCCTCCCTCCCTGCTCTCCTGTCTGTTTGCTTATTCATCTACCTCTTCACTTTTACTTCAGATTGTAAGCTCTTTGGGGCATGGTCTGCCATTTACTGGTCATTGCAACCTACTAGTTTTAAGAGAACACGCTAGTAGACTGAATTAATGATACTTTAAATGATGCCTATAAAAGCTTCATTGTTATAAGCATAAATAAGGTGTATGCTCCTTGGGACAAGAATGGAATCCTTGTTTACATATAGGATTGAATTCTGTATAATATAAATAGTAATTATAATATTTAATGGTAACTGTAACATGAAATAAGGTCTCAGAATTAGGGTGATCATATTTCCCAAAGGAAAAATGGGACACTGAGTGGGACTGGCCCAAGATCCCCACTTCCTTCCCTGTGCAGGGTTGGCCTGAGCCCCTGCAACCCCCACTCTGAGCAGGGGGCAGGCAGAGATTGAGCAAGCAGTGACACACATACTATATAGGGTGACCATATTTCCCAAAGGCTGGGGCTGGAGTCACTGCTCGCCTGAGCCCTGCCTGCGCCCTTCGTGAGGCTGGGGCTAGCATCGCCGCCTGCCCGAGCCCTGCCTCCCTTCTGTGTGGCATTGACGCCCCCCATATGTTTCTCTGCACCCCACTTTTGTAACAAAAGTGGGCATTTGTCCCGTCTGCTGTTGGAAAGAGCAAACAGGACACATGCCCACTTTTGCCAGAAAAGTCAGGATGGCCAGGACAGGGCGTAAAAAAGGGACTGTCCCAGCCACAACAGAATGAATGGAAACCCTACTTAGGATTGTATATGAAATTTAAGTGCAATATCAATTTCCTTTCTTTTTCTGTTTTCAGTTGTAGAGCAGAAAAAGAGAAAACATTACATATAGTCTGACACAAAAAGTTCAGTTTCACACTGTCATAGACAATTGTGTTAACCTAATGAAAAGTCTGTATCCACTAGTATGCTTGGGGAAAATGGCAATGCATCATGTGGTGTCCAAAAGAAAAGTCACAGCATCAGTTAACAGAAGTATCTTTCCATGGTGCTGCCTGCGGCCTGACAGACTCTCTTCTAATAAGAGGCTATTTATAAATCTACTTCCACACAGGTTGGCTAGACAAACATTCACACTGAAGATACTGTTCCAAAAATTAATTTCTGTCTAGTTTATATTCTACTGCTCAAATGGAAAAATGGTGTCTGGTCAGATGGAAAAAGCAGAATGAGACTATCCAAATAAAATTAACAATATAACACTACAATGAGCAATACAGTATGAAGAACATTCAATTTACATTGGATAATAGCAATTCTTTTTAACTTGCTAGCTGTTTGTGAATGTTCATACAACTGGAGCTATAATAAACCATGACATAGTCATATGCAGGCTCCCTAGCATGAATTCTGCTTTGTTAAAAAGCTTAATTAACAAAGTCCACCTTAAGTGGCATTAATTTTCTAAGGTGCTTAAATAGAACTGATTTGAAACATTTTGAACAGGACAGCTTTCCATTGGAAAATGTTGTTTTCTTTAAATCAAAATGTTTTGTGAAATGTGTTGATTTTGATCAACTGTAAAAAAAAAACAGAAATTTTGAAGTGATTTGAATCAAAATGAAATATTTTGTTTGGACTTTCTTGGCTCATTTCAACTAATTTTCTTTTAAAAAATGAAACTTTTAATGAATATTATATATTGATATATTATGATATATTTAATATTTGATTATATGTTTTACATTATCAAAACTAAAATGTGTCGATAAGATCATTTCAGTGTTTCCAAAGTGAAAGGTCAGAATTTTCTTCCTGTTGACTTTTTGTCCCTGTTCAGTACTAAAGAGAAATTTGAAATGTTGAAAACTCCCACAGAATGGAAATTCCATTTACCAACCACCTCTAGAAGAAAAAACGATCAGCTCTCTTTGACCTCACTGGGAGCTGAGATGAGTCAGTGCCTTGCATGAGTAGTGCAGATTCTCATGGGATGAGAGCTTTAATCTTCACTTGCAGATTGTGGAACCTGAGAAAGGAATTTGTTGAAAAATGTTGAAATTTTTTAAAGGAAAACAAAAAAGTTGCAAAACCTGAGTACAGCCAAAGCGTGCAAGTTGTTCAGACGAAATTGTCAGCACAAACTGCATCTTTTTATTATCAGCATTATTTATTATACTATATTATCTATTTCCAGTAGCATCCAGAATAGGCCAGTAGTGGTTTCCTAACTTAGAAAGTAGCATGACTGCTGCACTGAGCATTTTGCAGTCTGAACACAGACATGGGAACAGATGGAGAATGAGGAGAGGGAAGTGGCGCAACAAATAAGAAGGAATTAACATGCAATACTTTCTCATGAAGTTTGTGATAACTAATAGGGCTCTGCTGAGACCTGAAGCTATCCAATTAGAACGAAATTTCCAAACTTGTGCACCTACACTCTAGTACCATGAACAGATTTTGGCACCTAAATGCTGTTTCAAGTGGAAAGGTTTTAGGTAGGGCTGTTGATCAATTGCAGTTAACTCATGCAATTAACTCACATTGTTAAACAACAGAATACCAATTGAAATGTATTAAATTTTTGGATGTTTTTCTACATTTTTATATTGTGACAGACCCAGACCAATGGGGTACAGGAGTCTGGTCTATTGGGATCCAGGAAGTGGGCGGGCGGAGCTCGTCCACTACAAAAGGAGCCCCCCCCCCAGCCTAAGGGGGAGATCCACAGGGCCTGGAGAGCCAACTAATTACGGGGGACAACTAATGAAAAACAGGGACGGGAGTGCGGTCAAAGGGTCAAACGAAGGGAACCGGACGGGGACACCGAGCAGAGAACCCCGGACAGCGCCCACCGCTCCTCAAAGGCGTCAAGGGAGTCGGTGGACGCCGCCCAGAGGAACTCCGCTCGGAGGCGTGAACGGACAGAGGATCGGAAATAGGCCCCGCAGTCGCAGGAGACTCCATCGGCCAACCTCCTCACCCTGGTTTTATAGATGGCCGCTTTAGCCAGGGCCAGGAGGAGGTTGACCAGGAGGTCCCGCGACTTAGTGGGGCCACGGACAGGGAGTGCGTAGATGAGAAGGTGAGGAGAAAAGTGCAACCAAAACCGTAACAAAAGATTGGTGAGGAGCCGGAATAGGGGCTGCAACCTGGCGCACTCCAGATAGACGTGCGCCAGGGTTTCCCTCACGCCGCAAAAGGGGCAGGTGTCCGGAATCGGGGTGAACCGCGCCAAATACACGCCCGTGCTCACGGCCCCGTGAAGGAGCCGCCAACTGATATCCCCGGCGGGCCTCGGCACTAAGGTGGAATAGAGGCTGGCCCACCGGGGCTCCTCACCCTCTAGAGGTGGCAGGAGGTCCCGCCACTTTGTTACAGGAGTCTGGTCCTATTGGGATCCAGGAAGTGGGCGGGCGGAGCTCGGCCACTACGAAAGGATCCCCCCACAGCCTAAGGGGGAGATCCACAGGGCCTGGAGAACCAACTAATTACGGGGGACAACTAATGAAAAACAGGGACGGGAGTGCGGTCAAAGGGTCAAACGAAGGGAACCGGACGGGGACACCGAGCAGAGAACCCCGGACAGCGCCCACCGCTCCTCAAAGGCGTCAAGGGAGTCGGTGGATGCCGCCCAGAGGAACTCCGCTCGGAGACGTGATCGGACAGAGGATCGGAAATAGGCCCCGCAGTCGCAGGAGACTCCATCGGCCAACCTCCTCACCCTGGTTTTATAGATGGCCGCTTTAGCCAGGGCCAGGAGGAGGTTGACCAGGAGGTCCCGCGACTTAGTGGGGCCACGGACAGGGAGTGCGTAGATGAGAAGGTGAGGAGAAAAGTGCAACCAAAACCGTAACAAAAGATTGGTGAGGAGCCGGAATAGGGGCTGCAACCTGGCGCACTCCAGATAGACGTGCGCCAGGGTTTCCCTCACGCCGCAAAAGGGGCAGGTGTCCGGAATCGGGGTGAACCGCGCCAAATACACGCCCGTGCTCACGGCCCCGTGAAGGAGCCGCCAACTGATATCCCCGGCGGGCCTCGGCACTAAGGTGGTATAGAGGCTGGCCCACCGGGGCTCCTCACCCTCTAGAGGTGGCAGGAGGTCCCGCCACTTTGTTACAGGAGTCTGGTCCTATTGGGAATCCAGGACGTGGGCGGGCAGAGCTCGTCCACTACAAAAGGATCCCCCCACAGCCTAAGGGGGGGATCCACAGGGCCTGGAGAACCAACTAATTACGGGGGACAACTAATGAAAAACAGGGACGGGAGTGCGGTCAGAGGGTCAAACGAAGGGAACCGGACGGGGACACCGAGCAGAGAACCCCGGACAGCGCCCACCGCTCCTCAAAGGCGTCAAGGGAGTCGGTGGACGCCGCCCAGAGGAACTCCGCTCGGAGACGTGAATGGACAGAGGATCGGAAATAGGCCCCGCAGTCGCAGGAGACTCCATCGGCCAACCTCCTCACCCTGGTTTTATAGATGGCCACTTTAGCCAGGGCCAGGAGGAGGTTGACCAGGAGGTCCCGCGACTTAGTGGGGCCACGGACAGGGAGTGCGTAGATGAGAAGGTGAGGAGAAAAGTGCAACCAAAACCGTAACAAAAGATTGGTGAGGAGCCGGAATAGGGGCTGCAACCTGGCGCACTCCAGATAGACGTGCGCCAGGGTTTCCCTCACGCCGCAAAAGGGGCAGGTGTCCGGAATCGGGGTGAACCGCGCCAAATACACGCCCGTGCTCACGGCCCCGTGAAGGAGCCGCCAACTGATATCCCCGGCGGGCCTCGGCACTAAGGTGGAATAGAGGCTGGCCCACCGGGGCTCCTCACCCTCTAGAGGTGGCAGGAGGTCCCGCCACTTTGTTACAGGAGTCTGGTCCTATTGGGATCCAGGAAGTGGGCGGGCGGAGCTCGGCCACTACGAAAGGATCCCCCCACAGCCTAAGGGGGAGATCCACAGGGCCTGGAGAACCAACTAATTACGGGGGACAACTAATGAAAAACAGGGACGGGAGTGCGGTCAAAGGGTCAAACGAAGGGAACCGGACGGGGACACCGAGCAGAGAACCCCGGACAGCGCCCACCGCTCCTCAAAGGCGTCAAGGGAGTCGGTGGACGCCGCCCAGAGGAACTCCGCTCGGAGACGTGAACGGACAGAGGATCGGAAATAGGCCCCGCAGTCGCAGGAGACTCCATCGGCCAACCTCCTCACCCTGGTTTTATAGATGGCCGCTTTAGCCAGGGCCAGGAGGAGGTTGACCAGGAGGTCCCGCGACTTAGTGGGGCCACGGACAGGGAGTGCGTAGATGAGAAGGTGAGGAGAAAAGTGCAACCAAAACCGTAACAAAAGATTGGTGAGGAGCCGGAATAGGGGCTGCAACCTGGCGCACTCCAGATAGACGTGCGCCAGGGTTTCCCTCACGCCGCAAAAGGGGCAGGTGTCCGGAATCGGGGTGAACCGCGCCAAATACACGCCCGTGCTCACGGCCCCGTGAAGGAGCCGCCAACTGATATCCCCGGCGGGCCTCGGCACTAAGGTGGAATAGAGGCTGGCCCACCGGGGCTCCTCACCCTCTAGAGGTGGCAGGAGGTCCCGCCACTTTGTTACAGGAGTCTGGTCCTATTGGGATCCAGGAAGTGGGCGGGCGGAGCTCGGCCACTACGAAAGGATCCCCCCACAGCCTAAGGGGGAGATCCACAGGGCCTGGAGAACCAACTAATTACGGGGGACAACTAATGAAAAACAGGGACGGGAGTGCGGTCAAAGGGTCAAACGAAGGGAACCGGACGGGGACACCGAGCAGAGAACCCCGGACAGCGCCCACCGCTCCTCAAAGGCGTCAAGGGAGTCGGTGGATGCCGCCCAGAGGAACTCCGCTCGGAGACGTGAACGGACAGAGGATCGGAAATAGGCCCCGCAGTCGCAGGAGACTCCATCGGCCAACCTCCTCACCCTGGTTTTATAGATGGCCGCTTTAGCCAGGGCCAGGAGGAGGTTGACCAGGAGGTCCCGCGACTTAGTGGGGCCACGGACAGGGAGTGCGTAGATGAGAAGGTGAGGAGAAAAGTGCAACCAAAACCGTAACAAAAGATTGGTGAGGAGCCGGAATAGGGGCTGCAACCTGGCGCACTCCAGATAGACGTGCGCCAGGGTTTCCCTCACGCCGCAAAAGGGGCAGGTGTCCGGAATCGGGGTGAACCGCGCCAAATACACGCCCGTGCTCACGGCCCCGTGAAGGAGCCGCCAACTGATATCCCCGGCGGGCCTCGGCACTAAGGTGGAATAGAGGCTGGCCCACCGGGGCTCCTCACCCTCTAGAGGTGGCAGGAGGTCCCGCCACTTTGTTACAGGAGTCTGGTCGAAGGCAAATATACCGGCCACTGGATGAATAGTTTTCTGTTCCCTGAGTGACCAGAGCAGGGGCTACCCTAGAGCAATCAGGAACCTGCTATAACCAATTAAGACAGGCAAGATAATCATGACACCTGGATCCAATTAAGAACTTTCTAGAATCAATTATGGCAGGCAGGCTAATCAGGGCACCTAGTTTAAAAAGAACCTCCCATCAGTTAGGAGGGGTGAGTGTAAGGAGCTGGGAGTGAGAGGATTTGCTGCTGAAGGACTGAGGAGTACAAGCGTTATCAGACATCAGGAGGAAGGTCCTGTGGTGAGGATAAAGAAGGTGTTGGGAGGAGGCCATGGGAAAGTAGCCCAGGGAGTTGTAGGTGTCGCACAGCTGTTCCAGGAGGCACTCTAGACAGCTGCATTCCACAGGGCACTGGGCTGGAACCCGGAGTAGAGGGTGGGCCCAGGTTCCCCTGAAACCTTCCAACTCCTGATCCGACACTGGAGGAGTTGACCTGGACTGTGGGTTCCACCAGAGGGGAGGTTTCTGGGCTGTTCCCTGACCTACATGGTGGATCAGCAGAGATTGCAGGGGTTGTTCTTCTCTTTTTCCCCATGCTGGCCAGTGATGAGGTTATCTGAGTGAATGGCAGATTTGAGCCACAAAAGTGGCCAAACTGAGGGCTGCTGTGAATCTTTGAGGCAAGCAAATCCACCAATAAGCGCAGGACCCACCAAGGTAGAGGAGGAACTTTGTCACTATATATATATATTGTACTCTGTGTTGTAACTGAAATCAAAGTGTATATTATTCTTGATTACAAATATTTGCACTGTGAAAGATAAACAAAAGAAATAGTATTTTTCAATTCATCTCATACAAGTACTGTAGTGCAATCTCTGTGTTGTGAAAGTGCAACTTACAAATGTAGACTTTTTTTGTTACAGAACTGCACTCAAAAACAAAACAAATGTAAAACTTCAGAGCCGACAAGTATACTCAGTCCTACTTCTTTGTCTTAGCAATTGGCTGAACAACAAGTTTTTTTACATTTACAGGAGATAATGCTGCCCTCTTCTTATTTACCATGTCACCAGAAAGTGAGAATGGGCATTTGCATGGCACTTCTGTAGCTGGCATTGCAAGGTATTTACGTGTCAAATATGCTAAACATTCATATGTCTTCATGCTTCGGTCACCATTCCAGAGAACATGCTTCCATGCTGATGATGCTTTTTAAAAGAATAATTCATTAATTAAATTTGTGACTGAACTTCTTGGGGGAGAATTGTATGTCTCCTACTCTGTTTTACCTGCATTCTGTCATATATTTCATGTTATAGCAGTCTCAGATGATGACCCAGCACATGTTGTTCATTTTAAGAACACTTTCTCTGCAGATTTGACAAAATGCAAAGAAGGTACCAATGTGGGATTCTGAAAGATAGCTACAGCACTTGACCCAGGGTTTAAGAATTTGAAGTGCCTTCCAAAATCTGAAAGGGATGAGGTGTGGAGCATGCTTTCAAAAGTCTTAAAAGAGCAATGCTCCGATGAGGAAACTATAGAACCCAAACCACCAAAAAAGAAAATCAACCTTCTGCTGGTGGCATCTGACTCAGATAATGAAAATGAACATGTGTCGGTCCGCACTGCTTTGGATAGTTATTGATCAGAACCTTTCATCAGCATGGACGTATGTCTGCTGCAATGCTAGTTGAAGCATGAAGAGACCTATGAACCTTGGCGCATCTGGCACGTAAATATCTTGTGATGCCAGCTACAACGGTGCCATGAGAATGCCTGTTCTCATTTTCAGGTGACATTGTAAACAAGAAGCAGGCAGCATTAACTCCTGCAAATGTAAACCAACTTATTTGTCTGAGTGATTGTCTGAACAAGACGTCAGACTGAGTGGACTTGCAGGCTCTAAAGTTTTACATTGTTTTGTTTTTGAATGCAGGTATTTTCTGTACATAATTCTACATTTGTAAGTTCAACTTTCATGATAAAGAGATTGCACTACAGTACTTCTACTTTCTACTAGGTGAACTGAAAAATAATATTTCTTTTGTATTTTTTACAGTGAAAATACTTGTAATCAAAAATAAAGTGAGCACTGTCCACTCTGTATTCTGTGTTGTAATTGAAATCAATATATTTGAAATATAGAAAACATCCAAAAATATTTAAATAATGGTATTCTATTATTATTCGCCCCCTCCCTCCCAGCGCCTCCTGCACCCCATTCAACAGCTGATCTGTGGCAGGGCGGAGGTGCTGGGAGGAAGTGGGAGAAGCTGATTGGCTGGGCTGCTAGTGGGTGCTAAGCACCCATAATTTTTTTTTCTGGGGTTGCTTCAGCCCCAGAGCACCCACCGAGTTAGCACCTATGAAACTCAGATTTATAATCTCTTGTACTATACCTCTGTTCTCAAGGGGTATGTAGCTCTTCCCAATTTAGCATCATCTATGACTCTGATATCTTCATTAATGAACTAGAAGTGAAAGTATTAAAGAAGACCAAATCTAACAAAATCCCTATAGGGTTCTACTAGACTCTTCCCTCCAACTTGCCATTTGTCTTCACCCTTTGTTTAGGATTATACTTTTAAAATTTTCACTTTGGTCATCCACACATTCACAGTACAGTTGGGTCTTAGAATTCTAAACCAGGTTTGGTTTGAATTATTTTAGTTAATATTGTAAGATTTCATTTTGAAGAACAAAATTTCATTCTAGCAGGAATATACTGTGGAATTCTTCAGTACCAGGAAAAACATGTATCATCTTTTCATTTTCTTATAGCTTTGCAGAGATTAGGCCCTGAGTTTACAGATGATATGATGTGCATGAAAACTCTCAATTTTCTACAAACCATTGAGTTGCTTTCTCTATCCTGTTTTGTCGTCTACTGGAAATTCAATTTTGGTGAGAAAACTGGGCCAAAATACCCATAACAACCTGTTGCTTTTAGTTGGCTGTATGCACAGAATGAACTAAATTTTTAAAATCCTGGTTGTGCCCAATCCCACTATTAACATGACTTGCATCTAGATACAGATCTAATTAAGTGATCTTTCTGTGTACAGATCAAATGGAGACTTATGGCAGCAAAGTGAAGAAGATTGTTGGAGCAATTCTGAAGTCTGAGCTCCATCTCATTCAGTATTCAACTGCCTCCACTTTTTTGGCCTTTTATCAGTTTACATGGATTATCAGAAGAAGATACTCCTTTGACCAAGTCAACTATACTGTCTTCATCCACTCAATCACAAGCAGGCCTGTTTATTTTAATGATCTTCATGCCCACCTTCCTATATACACTGTGCTTCTACTGTAGTTATTCTAAAACTTATGCCTAGAAGTAAACTGATCATTGTATTACCCTGAACTGTTCCCATTACAAAGATTTCTAATTGGGCAACATGTTGAATTGTTGTTTTTATATAACATTTTGTTCCTAGCCACTGAATGGTCAAGGGTTTTACATGACCTTATTTATCAGACTTCCTTGTCACCTATGCTCCTGCCAAGTCTCCCAGAGTTCTAGCTCTAAGTCGCTTTATTTATCGCCAAGTCTTTTTTGTTCTGCTGGTAAGTGAGCATTGGTATACCATGCCCCTTCCACCTGGAACTGCCTACCCTTTGAGCCAAGTGAAAGTCCCTTGCTAAACATTTTTAAAATAACTTGAGACTCTCCTCTTTAACTATCACTTTTAGCCAAGTTTCAGAGTAGCCAAGTTTGTGTACAATCCTTTTCAAATTGTATGGTGCTCAGGAATGTTTGTACATGAAAGTGCTTCAGAAATCAGATTGCAAATATTATAACACAAATTAGGTACAGACTCACCTTTGGAAATGCCAGTTCCTCATTGACTTATACAGTAGTGACACTGTGTGAAGGTCGAAGACACAGACTGAAAAATTCATGATATCCTCCTAATACTCAAATGATGTTTTCTTTTACTTAAACAAATCTTATTCCAAAACAAATCTGGGAGGCCAGTTTGATTTCTCTGGGGTACCTGGGAACAGCCAGGTGTACATATAAATTTTTTCTGCTTTATTTTATCTACAGAAAAATCCTGGGATACATAGGTGCTGATTCCATGGGTGCTCTGGGGCTGGAGCACCGAGGGGGGGGGAAAAAGTAGTGAACATGCACTGGCAGCCCCGCTGATTGGCTCCTCCCTCTCCCTCCAAGCACCTCCTATCCACTGCAATCAGCTGTTCTGCAGCATGCAGGAGGCACTGGGGGTCGAGGGGAGGAGTGAGGGCAAGGTGCACTGGGGGAAGTGGGAAATGGGGTGGGAAGAGGCAGGGTGGGGGTGCAGCGGGGGACAGGAAGAGGCCTTGGGGGAAGGGGTGGAGCGGGGGGTGGGGTCCCCCTGCCAGCACATTAGAAAGTTGGCACCTCTGCTGGGATGGATCAGAATCACAAATGTTTTATAGCATGACTCTGCTAGAAACTAGCAATCTTCTGCAAGGTAGAAGAGAGAAAAGAGGCCAGATATCAGTTTCTATTTTATTGCCCATCCCTGTAGTTTCTAAGCACAAAACTCAATGGAGCCATTTACATGAGTAAATATTAGTTAACATAAGTAAGTGTTGCAAGATTAGACCCCATAGTAATAGTACTGGTTTTTAATTGCCTCCCATCCCAAGGTACTTTGAGGTATAACACAAGCCTTTAATAGGCAATCTCACTATAAGTGATGTTAAATACCAATTTTACCCTCCCTATAGATCTAAGTATTATAGGTCCCTGGAGAATTTTCCTACTTCCTACATAGTTCCAAACTCAGGACTGCTCTATACTGTTTTTGTACTGATGTAACTATATTGGTTTAGAAACTGATGCAAAGTGAATCGATGCATCCCCCTGGTGCAGACATAGTAATAACAGTATTATGTGCTTATATTCGTATAACATATTCCTGTACATTTATGAAAATAAGCTATACTAATATCAGCATTTTCAATCAGTATAACTGCATCCACATTAAGAGTTGAACTGATTTAACTTTATAAGTTTCTGATTATAAAAGTACAAATATTGTATGTAGACCAGCCCTTAGTATTTATAATGACCTTGGTTATGAGTGTACTAAATACACCGTGGTGGAGATGTTACATTAATGACTGCCTTACCTTCAGTGTATGTTTTTTCTTGCACTATTTTCCTAGTAAGACATAGTTTACTTAGCTGATCTAACTCTTATCACTTTATAAACATACCAAAATCTTAATGACAGTAGAGCTCTAGCTAATCGATATTATATTATCATAAAACAAACCATTGTCTAAAAAGGTTCCATGGTTTTATTTTTATTAGTCTCAGTGGGGAAAATTTGTAATACTTCCTGTAGGTTGATACAGCCTTTAATATCTGGTGGTTGTAAAGTTCTGAGCAAAGTTCAATTATCTTAATGGCACCACACCAGCAATGACCTTTCCCTGGTGTGTCTGATTCCAAAAGGGATTCAATATTTATATGGTTATCAAGAATATACAAAGTTATCATAATAAATGACAACAAAACATTTGGAAGGGGGTATTAAACCTTGTGCTTCCTGTCCTAAACCAATCTCTCTCTATTAGAGATTAGGATGAGACCTATATGGGGGGCAGATTATCCCACATCTGCCTACTGCAGGGTTCTTACACCTTCTTCTGACACATCTGGTACTAACCACTGTCAGAGACAGGATACTGGACTAAATGGATCTAAAGTCTTACCCAGTATGACAATTCCCATGTTCCTGATAAGGATGGGGTAACTTATAATTGAGGTTCCATCTTCTGAAAAATGTATTTAATCACCTCCTGCAAAGTTCTCCAAAGTCATGTACCAGCCCTTTAAAAAAGCACTCGACTGTCTTGGTGTGTTTTGTAAAGTAGGAATCATTTATAAAATAAGGTGGTATCACAATATATTGTTATGAAGGAGATCTGGTTACGCAATATGTCTGATTTTTCACATCCCCAAAAGCCAGCATGTTGGAGGTTTAGCAGGAAAGTTGCTGTGTAATAAAGGCCAGGATTTAGTTCTTTGTCTAGGGCTTTAATCATTATTGCAAAGTCCTTGCAAAGTGTCAAGAAGCAGATGGAAACACTCAGAGCTAAAGAAAGCACAATGATACCTAAAGGTCTGATTCTCCTGTCATGTACCCTGGTGTAAATCAGAAGTAACTCTATTGAAGTCACTAGTGTACCGTCAGAGGAGAACCAAGTCCATGGACTCTTAGCAGAAGAAAGTTGCTATTTAAGGATTAGTCTACACTATACGTGCTATAGTGGGGGAGGGATAGCTCAGTGGTTTGAGCATTGGCCTGCTAAACCCAGGGTTGTGAGTTCAATCCTTGAGGGGGCCATTTAGGGATCTGGGGCAAAAATTGGGGATTGGTCCTGCTTTGAGCAGGGGGTTGGACTAGATGACCTCCTGAGGTCCCTTCCAACCCTGATATTCTATGATACAGTGGCGCAGCTGTAGCGCATCTGGTGAAGATGCTTAGGGCCAACAGGAGAGAGCTCTCCCTTCAGCATAATAAAACCACCTCTGCGTGAGTCAGGAGAAGCTCTCCGACCGACATAGTGCTGTCCACACCACTGCCTATGTTGGTGTAACTTATGTTGCTCAGGCGGGTCGTTTAGTCACACCTCTGAGTGATGCAAGTTATTGGTATAACATAACACATAGTGGAGACAAGGCCTAAAGTAGAATCTAAATACATGGGAATGAATTAGGGATATTTGTGTAAATACTCAGAGTAACTTCTTTTTACTGAAGATACAACATCTACAGCAGTGAAAATCTCTGCTGCCAATGTGACTATAGCTGACTCTGAAGGGCTTGTTTTGTCTGTTTCAGCAGCTCACTTTCACTTCCTTAGTTAAAATCTTCTTCCTGATTAAGGAGAGGCTTGTGCCCTCTAACATTCTTCTAGAGAGAAACTTGCAGTAAAGCTTATTTGAATCAAAATCATGTGACAGACCTGGAGGTAAACTCCAAAGCAGCAACTTACACAGCTGGCTACAGTTTCTCAAGGAGCCAGGAGGCATTTTGGGATGTATAAGTAGGGGCATTGCCAGCAGATCGAGGGACGTGATCGTTCCCCTCTATTCGACATTGGTGAGGCCTCATGTGGAGTACTGTGTCCAGTTTTAGGCCCCACACTACAAGAAGGATGTGGAAAAATTGGAAAATGTCCAGCGGAGGGCAACAAAAATGATTAGGGGACTGGAACACATGACTTATGAGGAGAGGCTGAGGGAACTGGGATGGTTTAGTCTGCAGAAGAGAAGAATGAGGGGGGATTTGATAGCTGCTTTCAACTACCTGAAAGGTGGTTCCAAAGAGGATGAATCTACATTATACTCGGTGGTAGCGGATGACAGGACAAGGAGTAATGGTCTCAAGTTGCAGTGGGGGAGATTTAGGTTGGATATTAGGAAAAACATTTTCACTAGGAGGGTGGTGAAACACTGGAATGCGTTACCTAGGGAGGTGGTGGAATCTCCTTCCTTAGAAGTTTTTAAGGTCAGGCTTGACAAAGCCCTGGCTGGGATGACTTAGTTGGGGATTGGTCCTGCTTTGAGCAGGGGGTTGGACTAGATGACCTCCTGAGGTCCCTTCCAACCCTGATATCCTATGATTCTATGAGGCTGACAGCAAAATAACTCATCTTAGCAGCTAGATATTGTAATTGTTGCCTGGAAAGGAAAGTTTAAGGGGGAAACCCCTGAAATATTTGAGGGAGAAGTGAAAAAGGCAAGCTTATATTGCTGAGCATAGATACATGTTTAATGCTGAAATTATTCTGTGAACCATATATTTAGCATCCTCAAATGATATGAAGTTACGAGGCTAGATTCATGTAAGTCAATGGATTCAGTTTAGCCATTCTGCTATACAGCAATGCAAATTGCATATTCCTGGCCAGTGCGGGCTGCAATGGTTGAATGGTGAGGAATTCAGTCTAAGGAAGGGCAGAATTATAGCAGCTTACAGTGATGGCTGTGGTATATGGTGATTGTCATTGCTTTTCATGTACATGGAAAAAGTACACTTTCTCATCATACATATTCTGCTACGTGCCCTGAAAAAAGAAGATCTCATGGTTAAACCACAAACATCTGAGCCAGGAGACCTGGGTTCAGATCTTATCTTGGCCTCGGGCTGCCTATGTGGAACCTACATCTTTGTATTTCAGAGCCCCAAGGCAACTAAATTCACAGTTAGAAACAAAAATAAATCCGAAATTCAAGTGTTGAGAACTCACAATGAAGAAACTGGAGTTATGCCTGCTTACCTCACATTTAAATTTGGACCCTTGTTTAAAGCACTTGAGATCTTTACATGGAAGATGTTGTAGAAGTGCAAAATGTTGTTACTGCTTTGTTTTTCAAAAATGCACTTTTACTCTTCTCTCAGCCCTCTTAATGAACTTTTGTTCTCTATTCTGTCAGTGTCAGCTGCAGTCTGAAATCCTTTGGGAAAGACATAACTGGCAGAAAGCTATATTACATTGGAATAATTACTTTTTGCCTTAAGACTTTGGCATGTCATCTACCAGAAAGGCCGATTTCAGTAAATGCCAACCACACCTATATATATTAGAAGTGGCATCACAACACATACTCATTTATTTCCAGATAATAATTTGATTATGAGTCCAATTTCTGCTGAGATAATGGTGACTCTTTTGATGTTACTGGAAAAATGTATGTAAAATTATTTATGTATCTGGATTTCACCATTATGAATAAGATTTTACAAAAATCCAACAGCAAAAAGAGGAGCCAATATATAAAAAAACAGATATAGTTCAATGTATCTTGGAAACAATTGCTACCTTTCAGAAACAAACAGTAATGAGAAAAGTATAAAACACCCCAGCTTATTTCACTGGCTATGTTTGGGAAACATCCATTACAATCTATTTTATTCTCTAATTATCTTAGAGAAGCATGGAAAAGCACTTGCTGCAATTATAATAGGCTCTTCGGCAATAAGAGCATCCAAGACATTTTTGCTGGAAGAGGTATCGCTTTATTTTCCCCAATACCAGCTCATACTCTATCAAGTATCCAGAAAGAACAGAATTTTCCTAGAAGAGATACTGTGGAGATTGCATTAGTACCCCCCCCCATAATAATTAGATTTAGATGGAGACAACATAGTCCATTTTGGGATTCTAAATACTTCTATGTCTATCATTTTAACAGATTTCTCTCCCAGTCATCTCAAACCCCATGACCATTTAAAGCTTGCCTTTATAATCTCCCCAGAAAACTCAAATCAGCATCAAAAGTTACATCACAGCAGTGCACAATCTCTGGTTTATCTGTTTTAAAAATGGACTCCTTTATGCATAGAAGCAAACACTCTCGTGTTTGTCCCAGCTAATAAGAACTAACAGACAAGGTTGTTATAGATGTGCTATGGATATTACTACGGAAATGTGCATTCAGGAGGCACTCCAACTATCTTCAACTGTGTCAAAGAAGATTATTATGGAGCCAGGATCATGACATGATCATGATTATTATGGATCCATGATTAGAGCTGTGCAGAGGACAACAATTCTATTTGGTGGCAACTGTTGAGGTTTCAAAATATGTTTTTGTTCTGCATTGGAACAACAAAACCTTTGAAATGTTTTTTGTGAAAATGGAATTATGTTGAAATGTCCATTTTTGGACTGAAAGAGAGAGTTACCTGTTCCGTAACTGGAGTTCTTTGAGATGTGTCGCTCATGTCCATTCCATCTTAGGTGTGTGTACACACCACATGCACTGGTGCCGGAAGTTTTTCCCTTAGTGGTATTTGTAGGGGACCAGCTCTGGTGCCCTCTGGAGTGGCACACACACGCCGATGTATAAAAGGCACCGCCGGCTGCACCCCACCGTCGGTTCCTTCTTGCCAGAAACTCCGACAGTGAGGAAGGAGGGCAGGTCATGGAATGGACATGAGCAACACATCTCAAAGAACACCGGTTACGGAACAGGTAACTGTCTTTTTGTTGAGTGCTTGCTCATGTCCATTCCATATTAGGTGACTCTCAAGCAGTACCAACAGAGACGGGTAGGAGTTCACGGACATGTAGATTGCAACACAGCATCATCTCTGGCCTGCTGAGTGATGGCGTAATGTGCCATGAATGTGTAAACCAAAGACCACATCACAGCTCTGCAAATATCCTGGATGGGAATGTGTGCCAGGAAGGCCACCAAGGACGCCTGAGCTCTGGTCAAATGGGCGCTCACAATCAGCAGCGGTGGGACCTGTGCCAGCTCATAACAGGTCTGAATTCAGGTGGTGAGCCAGTTGGAAATCCTCTGCAAGGACACTGGAAGGCCCTTCATCCTGTCCGTTGTTGCGATGAAGCGTTGGGTCGACCTGTGGAAGGGCTTGGTATGCTCCAGGTAAAACGCCAGGGCACGTCTGATGTCCAGGGCATGTAGCCTCCTTTCCTCACTAGTGGTGTGCGCTTGGGACAAAACACTGGGAGGAAGATGTCCTGGTTGACATGGAAGGAAGAAACCACTTTTGGCAGAAAGGCCAGACGGGGTCGCAGTTGAACTTTGTCGAACACTGTATATGACACCTCTGATGTCAGGGCTTTAATCTCTGACACTTGTCTCACCAATGTTACCACCACAAGGAAAGTGACCTTCCATGACAGGTGGGAAAGGAAGCAGGAGCCCATAGGCTCAAAGGGCGGGCCCGTGAGCCGAGAAAGAACCAAGTTAAGGTCCCACTATGGGACAGGAGCCCAGACCATCGGGAAGAGTCTTTCAAGGCCTCTCAGGAATCTGAACGACTTGTTGTGTGAGAACACAGTCTGACCTTGTATCAGCGGGTGGAAAGCGGAGATTGCCGCAAAGTCCACCCTGATGGGAGAGAGGGCCAGCCCCAAGTTTTTAAGATGAAGCAGATAATCTAAGATAGACTATAAGGAGGAGAACAATAGAGAGATGCTACGTTCAGACACCCAGTGGGAGAACCTCATCCACTTGGCCAGGTAGGTTGCTCTAGTGGAAGACTTTCTGCTTTCCAGGAGGACTTGTTGGACCTCATTAGAGCTGACCCGTTCCTCCGGGTTCAACCATGCAGCATTCATGCCATGAGGTGGAGGGAGACGAGGTTGGGGTGTAGGAGGTGATCTTGCAAAATCAGATCCGGTCAGTCAGGAAGGGGTCAGGGAGTGGTTGCCGCCAGGTCTATCAGCGTGCTGAACCAATGTTGGCACGGCCACACTGGGGTGATCACGATGACTTGGGCTTTGTCTCTTGATCTTTGACAGGACACTGCTGATGAGTGGGATCAGCGGGAATGTGTACATCAGACCCACCGGCCACGACAGGAGGAAGGCATCTGGGAGACCTTGCCCAGACCCTCCAGGGAACAGTACTGATGATATTTCTTGTTCTGTCTGGTGGCTAACAGGTCCACTTGGGGAACTCCCCACCTCTGGAAGAGAGTTAGGGCTACCTCCAGATGGAGCGACCACTCATGGTGAAAGAAAAAGGACTTGGTGAGGCGATCTGCCAGCATGTTCCTGAAGCCGGGGAGGTGGCAGGCCTCCAGGTGGATGGCCTGCTTGATGCAGAAATCCCACAGTCGGAAAGCCTCTTGACAGACAGCCAATGGGCATGCTTCTCCTTACCTGTTGATGTAGAACATCGAGACCGTATTGTCTGTCAACACTCTCATGCATGACTTTGCATGACAGATGCGGTAGGAAGACCCCACAATCCAAACATACCACTCTGAGCACTTGACATTTATGTGCAATGTCATCTTCTCCGGGGACCACATCTCTTGGGTCTGTAGCTCGCCTAGATGCACTCCCCAACCGATATCTGAAGCATCTGATATCAGCTCGACCGAGTGGTGTAGGCTGTTGAACTGAACTCCTTCCAGGACAGCCTTGGGGTCAGTCCACCATTGCAGGGAGGCAAGTATCACTGGTGGGATGGTAACAACCTTGTCCAGGAGATCTCTGGACTGGGAATAGACTGTCATCAGCCACTGCTGCAAAGGTCACATTCTGAGCCTTGCATGGTAGATGACATATGTACATGCTGCCATGTGGGCCAGCAGATGCAGACATACCCAAGCTGTGGTTAGAGGGAATGCAGAGACCCTTCTCCTGCATGAGAAGACTTTTGTGAGAAGGGTCCCTGAAAAGGGACAGGGAAGGAGGGTGGGAGAAAAACTGGAGGGTATAGCCCTGGGCCACTGTGTTGAAGACCCAGTGGTCCAAAGTTACCGTGGTCCATGCAGGGAGGAAAAAAGGCAGTTGGAGAAACCTAGGGAGGATAAATCCGGGGTACAGTCTGGTAGGTCACCCTCAAAATGCCCACTTGCCACTGGCCTTCAGTCACAGGCCCTGGGGCCATGTGATAGTTGGTGGTCCCCTTTACGTCAGTGTTCTGGTGATCTATACCTCACGCTGCTCAACTGGTACCAGGATCTGGAGTGGGAACTGGAGTGGGTCAGTTGCCGGGAAGACCTTCCTCCCGACCTAGAGGATCCAGGTCATCGCAATGCGTACCAGCAAGTCAACGACTGGTGACTCCTCTCCTGAGACTGGCTGTCTTGGGCCCACGACTGGTGCCGAGCTCTGGGTGAAGCACTGGGCCAGTCTCGGTCCTGTTGATGCCAGGAAGAGCGGGCCTTTGTAGGACTGTTCTAGATCACTGGCGAGGCATGCGTCAAGCCCTGTGGGGGGGTGCCCTGAGTCTGAAGACCGATGAGGGCTTCGCTGAGCCTGCCTCTCTGCCTTTGAAGCCTGGTGGCTCCATGTGGGCGAGCACTGGCAGGACGTCCCCCACGATGGAGAGCGGTGCCACAGAGATGGGGACCTATAGAAAGGACCCAAGGTGATTTTACCCTTAGGCTGGGGTACTGCCATATCTGGTGTGGGTGTCATCGGTAGCACCAGGATATCCTGTGCTGCCTGCCAGGCCTTGGGCATTGACGGGACCTCTAACTGACGAAGGCCCCCGTCACTGTCCGGCATGACAGGCATGGCTCGGGGTGGGCTGGACCACTCGACCTGAGCTGGGGCCTGACTTCTGGTAGGAGTATCAAGTTGCCCTCCTCTGGCTTTGGCTCGACTTCTGCCCTTTATTTCCCCTTGCAGGATGTAGGAGATCTTCCTCTCCCGGTCATCTTTTGCGGCTTGGCCAGTGTCGGGGATGGGGATCGCCTCCGGTCCGTCAATGGCGCAGGTGGGGCACTTCGCACCAACGCTGCAGTGCTTGGGGCAGAGTTTGGGATCGGAGCAGCTGAGGTCTGAATTAGAGCCAACTCCATTAGGAATGCTTTGAGATGGATGTGTCTCTCCTTCTTAGTCCGAGGTTTGAAGGACTTGCAGATACGGCACTTGTCGCTTATATGCAACTCGTCGAAACATCTTAAACAACTACTGTGGGGATCACTGATGGGCATTGTTTTTTTGCAGAGATCACAGACGTTAAAGCCTGGGGACCGGAGCATGATCCATCCCTAGGCTAAGTCCCATTTGGGACCAACCAAGTAAAACACACTAACTCTAACACACTAAGGGAAACTATTAACTATGAATTACTAAATTTACAAGAAAAGTTCGAAACACTGAATGAAGTGAAAAAGGCTAGCCGAAGCAGCAGATGTTCCAGCACTGCCATTGGCGGCACGAAGGAACTGAGGGTGGGAGGAGCCAGTAGTGCCCCTTATACCGCGGCATGTGTGCGCCACTCCAGAGGGTGCCAGAGCAGGTCCCCTATGGATAACACTGAGGGAAAAACTTCCAGTACCAGTGCATGTGATGAGCACGGAATGGACATGAGCAAGCAATCAAAGAAGAACCTGAGTTTTCAGATTAGGGAAGCATTTTTAGGGTCCAAGGCTCTCAGGTGAGAGAGGCTCACAGATGTTATATAGCCTGGTGGTTAGGTCATTTGCCTGAGATATGGGAGACCCAGTATTCAAGTCTCTGCTTTGCCTGATTCACAGCTATCTGGGATGAAAAATCTCTGCTCTGATTTAGGCAGAGAAGGGACTTGAGTGTTAGGCCTCCCACATCCCAGTCCATTGCCCTAGCTATTAGGTCTCTCACTGCCTTCAACCCAAAAATCCTTCCCAATGAAAACTGCTTTGAAACCAATATATCTTCATGAAATCTTTTTCAGCGTTAACAAAACAGCATGTTTCAGCAAATATGTCAACTTTTAGGACTTTGTGTAGAAGTGCAAAGCTATTCTACTGCCTCATCCTGACAAACTGAGTGTCAGCTCAGAAAGCTCATTGTCAGCTCAGAGAGAGAGAAACCTGAATGGTTCACTGTAGTGAAATAACCAAAGGGAAAAGATAGGAAGTCCTGTGAAAAACCTAGACGTAAACCAACCTAAGAGAAAGCTCAGGCTGTGACAGGGCTTTGTTACAGAATAAAGGCACCCACAAGGGTGAGATGGGTTCCATTTTTGATTTCCGTGTGTGTGTTTGTGTGGGGGAAATGGCTTGGAGACCTCAGCCACTGATCACATGGCCTGCAAGTAGCTGACTGCAGTTTAGAGAGCATAAAGGTCTTTCTGTAGGTGGCGTATAACAAAAAGATTCCTCATCTCAAAAGATAAAGGTCTGTGTTTTGTAGCTATAAGATGAAGGTGAGAGTTTTGTGTCTGAAGATGTAAACAATTCATTAAGTGATGATGCATGCCCATTTGGAGCAACAGATTTGTGTCAACAGAGGGAAGGTCCCAGAGCTTGGATTCCAAACCGAGCCTAAATGTCTACACTGCAATTTTACAGCCCTGCAGCCTGAGCCCTGCGAGCTGTAATCAACTGACACAGGCCAGGTGTTTAATTGCAAAGTAGACATATCCATAGGTGCCCATGTGTTTTTCAGTGATGAAAGCCCTTTTCAATTCCTGTTGAGTACTGATCTGTTTACATCTATGAAGCCATAATTCATTATAAACTGGCACCACAGGTGGAACTTGAGTTCTTGGGCAGAGCAAGATGGTGAACTGTTTATCCAGAAGATCTCCAAAGCTCTTCAGGTCAGTGAGAGACAATAGTACTTAGGGGCTAAGTAAACCCACTAAATTTATCTACAGGGCAGACAAATACACCAGATAGGGTTATTAACAGAGCTGGTTGGAAAATGGGTTTTATTTTTGCTCAGAAAATTTCAACAACTAGCAAAATTCATTTTCAGGTTTTGGGGAAAAATTCAAAATCTGAAATATTTTGATTCTGAAATGCTGCTGCAGTGCCTTATGGGAGTTGTAGCTGAGATGCCTCATGATCCCAATCTTGTCCATAGGGCAGGCTCCCTGGGCAGACTATATCTCCTGTAAAAAGAAAAGGAGTACTTGTGGCACCTTAGAGACTAACCAATTTATTTGAGCATAAGCTTTCATGAGCTACAAAAGCTTATGCTCAAATAAATTGGTTAGTCTCTAAGGTGCCACAAGTACTCCTTTTCTTTTTGCGAATACAGACTAACACGGCTGTTACTCTGAAACATATATCTCCTATGATGCACTGTGAAAAGAAAAGGAGTACTAGAGACTAACCAATTTATTTGAGCATAAGCTTTCGTGAGCTACAGCTCACTTCATCGGATGCGTACTGTGGAAAGTGTAGAAGATCTTTTTATCCACACAAAGCATGAAAAAATACCTCCCTCACCCCACTCTCCTGCTGGTAATAGCTTATCTAAAGTGATCACTCTCCTTACAATGTGTATGATAATCAAGGTGGGCCATTTCCAGCACAAATCCAGGGTTTAACAAGAACGTCTGGGGGGGGGGTAGGAAAAAACAAGGGGAAATAGGTTACCTTGCATAATGACTTAGGCTTGAATAGAGACTGGGAGTGGCTAAGTTAATTGTATCCAATTTGCAAATGAATTCCAATTTAACAGTTTCTCGCTGGAGTCTGGATTTGAAGTTTTTTTGTTGTAATATCGCAACTTTCATGTCTGTAATCACGTGACCAGAGAGATTGAAGTGTTCTCCGACTGGTTTATGAATGTTATTATTCTTGACATCTGATTTGTGTCCATTTATTCTTTTATGTAGAGACTGTCCAGTTTGACCAATGCACATGGCAGAGGGGCATTGCTGGCACATGATGGCATATATCACATTGGTGGATGTGCAGGTGAACGAGCCTCTAATAGTGTGGTTGATGTGATTAGGCCCTAAGATGGTGTCCCCTGAAGAGATATGTGGACACAGTTGGCAACGGGCTTTGTTGCAAGGATAGGTTCCTGGGTTAGTGGTTCTGTTGTGTGGTATGTGGTTGCTGGTGAGTATTTGCTTCAGGTTGGGGGACTGTCTGTAGGCAAGGACTGGCCTGTCTCCCAGGATTTGTGAGAGTGTTGGGTCATCCTTCAGGATAGGTTGTAGATCCTTAATAATGCGTTGGAGGGGTTTTAGTTGGGGGCTGAAGGTGATGGCCAGTGGCGTTCTGTTATTTTCTTTGTTAGGCTTGTCTTGTAGTAGGTGACTTCTGGGAACTCTTCTGGCTCTATCAATCTGTTTCTTCACTTCCGCAGGTGGGTATTGTAGTTGTAAGAATGCTTGATAGAGATCTTGTAGGTGTTTGTCTCTGTCTGAGGGGTTGGAGCAAATGCGGTTGTATCGCAGAGCTTGGCTGTAGACGATGGATCGTGTGGTGTGGTCAGGGTGAAAGCTGGAGGCATGCAGGTAGGAATAGCGGTCAGTAGGTTTCCGGTATAGCGTGGTGTTTATGTGACCATCGTTTATTAGCACTGTAGTGTCCAGGAACTGGATCTCTTGTGTGGACTGGTCCAGGCTGAGGTTGATGGTGGGATGGAAATTGTTGAAATCATGGTGGAATTCCTCAAGGACTTCTTTTCCATGGGTCCAGATGATGAAGATGTCATCAATATAGCACAAGTAGAGTAGGGGCGTTAGGGGACGAGAGCTGAGGAAGCGTTGTTCTAAGTCAGCCATAAAAATGTTGGCATATTGTGGGGCCATGCGGGTACCAATAGCAGTGCCGCTGATCTGAAGGTATAGATTGTCCCCAAATCTAAAACAGTTATGGGTAAGGACAAAGTCCAGCCACCAGGTTAGCCGTGTGTTAAGTTTTTCAATGAAAAATTGAAATTTTCCTTCAGAAGGCATACACAATAAAAAATGTAATTTATTCAAAAACCCATTTTTAAAAAAAAGGTTGAACTTCAATATTTTTAACGATTAATGCAGGTCTAGAATTTTAAGAGCTATTAAATATTGCACTGATTCCACATTAAAACCACACAAAAAAACCCCACTCCACAACAATTTGACTGAAGAACTTCATTACGTTCATGTTAAGATTGCTACAGTTGTATTAAAATTGAAATTAAGAACATTACAGTTCAGAAACCAAGCCATTTAACAGAATGGAAATCAACAATTAAGCAACAGTGGATAAATACTCAAATATCCTAACAACTAATACAATCTCAAATAAATCCCCTCAAAAAAAAAAACAAAACCCTCTTTAACTAACGTAGAAGTTGCTCAAACTTATTTCCTCACAAAAGCACAAACTCTAGAAAAGCCAGGAAATCAAATAACAACACCTAAAATATTAATTATACTACAATAGTACGCAGAGCACTGATCAGGCAGATGTCCCAGTTTGGTAGGTATTATGCAGACACACACTTTAAGCATGAGTCCACTGTCATCTAAAATTACTTAACACAATACAGAATACTCCTCTCGACAGCGCACACTAACTTCCACTTCAATAATGCTATCACTCTCAAAGTACATATTTATGGACTGAAAAAAATCACACATAGTTATAGTTAACAGTACCAGTGAATCAAAATTTATGGCACTGCTAAAATTTAAAAGGAGCCTACTCCATAGATTTTACTGAAACCTAGATTTGAATGTGTTTTCAAATCTCAAATTTGTTAGATGGTTATCAAAAAATGTTAGAGACTCACTACAAACAATTCTTAAGGGGCTACATGGAAAGGATTTTAATTCAAACTAATCAACAGATTTCCTAAATTTGATTTTAAACTCAAAGATAAAATGCTGTAGGTTTAGGAGTCGGCACAATATGTTATAGACAGGGCTGATAGCACCGCTTATTAAGGTTGCCCGATATTTCCCATTATAAGCCATGTTTTCAATTACGTATAACTTTGCCAAACTTGAGCCATTTGGATTGAAGGTTTCCACATCTGGGTATTTGCTTCAGACTGATTTGTGTGTGTGTGTGGAAAATTTCAGTCAATACCCTTCAGCCATTTTCAAAAACTAGGTTAAGGGAAAAGTATTGTTTTGTCCATTTTTAAAAAATGCCGGAGACCTTTCCTGTGAAAAGCTTAGCACCCCTGTGCTTTGGAGGAGGGACTTAAAATTTGGCAGGGAAGGAGGGATTTGTGGGGGGGGTGGGGGTGGGGTCGCCTTTGTGTCAAAGATGTAACTTTTACTGTCCTTGTGAAAATCTTCCCAAATTCGGCTATCTTATACACCTTTTTTAAAAACTGCAGTCCACACATGCCCAGTACAGACTTGTACATTTTAGCAGCTAAATTCCCCATAGATTCCATCCACACTGGGCATGCTCTAGCCTGGAGCGGAACAAGAGACTTCCCCTGTAATTCAAACCTGACTGGATCTGAACACTGAAAATGAGAAAAGGACCTACTGAGCCCAGGCAGAGAGGGGCAAGAGTCAGATCCAGTGGGGACATGAGGAAAAGATCCTGGGACTGAGGCTGGCAGTTGGTGGGGAAGAAGGAACATGGGACTGGGAAGTGAAAGAGAGGAGACAGACTGGCTGGGCAAGGATGCCAGGGAGGGAGACAGGGAGAGGAGGAGGAGAGGGGGACTGGGAAAGAGTGGGGATGGGGAATGTGGGCAGGAGGGGATAACTGGAGCTAGGATGGAGGTGAGAGGGTCTGGGGGCCAGAAGAATGGAACTAAGAGTGAAGAGGAACTAGCACTGGGATGGGGAAGCCAGAGGGGAGTAGGAGACTAGGACTCACTGGGAAAGGAGTCTGGGACTGGGATGAGAAGCCTAAGAAGTGAAGATGGGACTGGACAGGTGAAGAGTGGATCTAGACTGTTTTCAGTGGTAGCTGATGACAGAACTAGGAGTAATGGTCTCAAATTGCAGTGGGGGAGGTTTAGGTTGGATATTAGGAAAAACCTTTTCACTAGGAGGGTGGTGAAGCATTGGAATGCGTTACCTAGGGAGGTGGTGGAATCTCCTTCCTTAGAAGTTTTTAAGGTCAGGCTTGACAAAGCCCTGGCTGGGATGATTTAGTTGGGGATTGGTCCTGCTTTGAGCAGGGGGTTGGACTAGATGACCTCCTGAGGTCCCTTCCAACCCTGAGATTCTATGATTCTAAGAGAACAGGCCTGGGTTGAGGAGATAAGGGTGGGGGAGAGAAATGCCTGGGTCAGGGACAGATTGGAGGGGATGGGGCAGAAGAGTCTGTGCTTACTAGGGAACACTCCTGTCCAGAGCCAGAATCAAGATTCTGGAGTTCACTATTCCTCTGCTGTCAGCAAACAGATGTGAAACCCCTAGCAATGTGACTCCATCTGCCTATATTCTGGTCCACATAGAGGATGACAACTTACTACTGCTAACATTTATTTCATTAGCTCAAGTGGCAGAGGTCTGCGTTGTAGGTCTAAAGTTTCCAACCCCACTGATGACCCACGTGGGTGTCATTATGATGACACATGTTGGAATCTCTGTCTCTCTCTCTCTCTCTGTTTGCTTTTTTAAAATGCCTAGGTTTGTAGTGAATAAGGCAGGGGACTGCAGGAAGAGAAAATATGGTTTCATGGTTAAAGAAGTTGAATGCTACTCTGGAGAATTTGATTCTTCCCCTGCCTCTGCCACAGGAGTTCTTATGAGATGCTGGGCAGTCCACTTAAACTAAACTTTTCACACATGGTCATTAATAATTTCCTGGGTGCCTGACTTAAGACCATAATGTCTGATTTGCAGAAGTGCTGAGCACTCTGCACTCTGAACACATGAAGTGCTCTATAGTACTAAGTACTCTGAATATCAGGTCCTAGGCAACTCAAGTTGGCCTCCCAAAGTCAGTGGTACTTTTGACCTTAATCTCTCCATTCCTTAGTTCCCTGTTTTTAAAATGATGGAAATATCCACTCCCCACACAAGGGTGAGGTGAAAAATAATACTCAGATGGTATAGTGATGGATGCCATAGAATAGCTCATGAGGAGATTCATAAATCCATGTTCAGGGTAGGATTTGAATAGTGTGCACTGGCAACCATAAATATGGCATTTCCTAAGTATATTTTTATGGGTGTAATTATAAATAAGAGTTTGGATCCATATTTTAAGTGCAAATCTCAGTGCTACTTTAACTGTGGAGCCATTATGATCTCCACAATGTACACATGGAAAATATTATAATACATTCTTCAAAAACAACATTAACTGTTCCCACCCACCACTACAACATCCATCCACTATCTATACAGCAAGTATAAGCTTTTAGCATAGTTACACAATTATAAGTCATTGGCTGCAAGAGAAAATCTGATGCACTTTTCATATTTGTTTTTTGCTCTCTTCCTTGGTAAATAACATACCAGATTGATTTGATGAATGACATGTGTTGAGCTTTGCATCTTTTAAATCTACATGGATTGGGTAAAGGCAGACTTTGGGTCCAGAAAGTGGGGTCTCTGGCTCACATACTGGAATAGGGAATAGGCAAGATAACAATCACAATTCCTGTCCCCTGTGGGGTAGATGGCTTTTCTGGGTATCCCAAGGAGAAAGCCATCCCTATACTAGGTAGATCATAAAGACTACAGCAGTATATAGTTCCTCTGCAGAGCCTGCCACAGCCTGTCTGTATTCTTGTAACAGGTAGAATGGGTCAGGAATTTTTTCAACAAAAACTTTTTTTTTGTGGGGGGGGTGTCAGAAAATGATAAATTTGTTGCATCCTTGGGAAAGGGTTGGTCTTGATGTCGGGAGCTGGTTTCTCAGGTCCAGTGTGGAATTTCTGGTCAAAATGAGAGAGAAAGACAGCTTGATTGGCATAAGTCTCTCTCAGTCTTTCCTCTTCGAGCTATTCCCTTTTGTACAAATAAATATTCACTGGAGCAGGGATTTAACCTGGACTACACAGTCACTCAGTCTCTCTCTCTCTTTCTCTCTCTGGCCCAGTGAAAAGATTAAGAAAGAGAAACAGATTAGGGCACTCACCTGACTTGGAGCAGTGAGTTGTATTCAGGTTTCCCGCATCCCTGGTGAGTACCGTAACCACCAGGCTATTGGATATTCTGTGGTGGGTCTGTCTCTCTCTCTGAGGATTTTCAAAAGGTCTTGGTTTCATCCCAAAGCGGAGCAGGAATTTTTCTGAAATCTTGACATTTTTTGCAGAACAGGTAAACTATTTCCCACCCATCTCTACTAACAGGTCCAACATATGAGCTAGGATTTTGGATATTCAGGTATTTTATGGGAAACTGGTATTAAGGCAAACTCCCAAGAAGAACAACACTTGAGATGCAACCAGGGAGTTTGAACGATGACCCAGCCATGATCCCTCAAGCCCTCATGGCTCTCATAATTTACACCTTTGGGCTCTGAGGGTGGCTGAATTAGACATTTGTCCAAATACTCATGGACAAAGAGGTTATCCAGTCAGAGAAATGTAATAACTCTAAATGTTTATTTTTCCTGCTCGTGTCATGGCATTTGTTCTAATAATACAAGATTTGGGTCAATCCTGAGCATTCCTTTTCTAGTGGAACTAAAGTTCTACAATACCCATCCTGCACTTCTTGGAGGATGGAGCGGGGAGGAGGAGGAGGAAAAATCAAGCATTCTGGCTTTCCTAGCAACTCAAGAATATTTTGCTGCTAACCTAGAGGCTCCTTGTGCATTTCAATTCCAGTGCATTTCTAGATTCAATTCACAGTGCTAACACAGCTATGAATTTAATAGTAAATTATATTTAAATTAAAATGATTCTCTTTCAGTCCAGCTCACTTGTAAGAAGTAGTTTAGCTTCTTGATTCAATCACCCCAGTAACACAGATTGCCTAGAGCTCTTGATGAAACTGCTTTAATTCCTCTTTTAAAGGTCATGTAAACATGTGTGCTTAGTGAATTAGATGCAAATTCAATTCCCTACGCACAATACTTCCTAGTTAAGTTCCCTTCCTATTCTTCACATGCAAGCCTGCATCTGACAGCAGAATATTGACTTTTGTGCTATGGTCAAAGTCATGATTAAACAAAGAAAACAACTGGCACTTGCATTGTAAAGAATATTGGTACAGAAACTGGAACTATATTTTTCCAAATGGTGCTCATGGTGTAAATTAACCAAGATATTTTCCAGCAAGGCTCTTCAGTGATTTTCTTTCAATTTCATTTTTATCATGTACCATGTTTTTATGTTACTTTGACCTGAAGAACAAGCAACTGCAATCCAACTATGAATGTATGGTTTTTATTGAAATGATTACAGAATCTAAGCACTGAATGCCCTTGTTAACAGGATAATATAACAAAGCAAAAGATGCAATTAATGAATATCAAGTTTTAAAATGATCTAGATCAAAAGACTGACTGAACCTGAATCACAACCATTAAATAGTTCTGCCATTTGATAGTGTAAACAAATACCCCCAAGCATATTTTGATGTATTATTAACAAGCATATGTACCGATAAAACGTTCAGTTCTGAAACTCCCACTCCCACAAATAGTTCTACGGACTTCAGTGGAACTACTCATGTAAATACCAATCTGCTTGCATAAGGACGTGAAAAATCAGCCCACCAAACAAATAAATGGAATGCCATAAAACTACTACATTTCTCATCGTACTAATAGTAATTGTAATTCCCTTAATCTACTTATGGTCAATACTACCAAGAATTCACAAATAATGAGAGAGGCCCCAGAATATCATGAGATTACTTTTAAAATCTCATTATTTTTAAAACAATCAAATCTGGGTTGTTTGTATTGGCCTTCTGTGTTAGAACCTTTAGGGTTCGGTTTCCAATCATTTCTCTGCTAACATGAGGACTAGAAACTTTCCTTTTCCTCAATGAAAACTGACATTTTTAGATAATAACCTGGGTTTTAAGAAAAAAACCCCATCAAATATCATGAGAGCCGGCAACACGGATTATCAGGGCAGGCAATAAAGTACTGTGGATGCCCATAGGAGGTCAAACCAACAATAGTTACTTCTACCAGCTATATCATTATAGCTAAAACTCTTGCTTTGGAAAACTCCATGATTCTAGATTGAGTCTTGGACAATTCTGAGCTGTCTCAAGATTTTACATTTTATTTCCAGTTAGTGCACACTGGAGAGGAAAAGGAAAATTTCCTTCTGGAATATGCCTTGTTAAATGTTATGATTGATCACATGTGAAAAAGACACAGAAATGATGGACAACATAATACCAACAATGGACAAGACACATAATGAACTAAAGACAGCTTTCAGAGTAGCAGCCGTGTTAGTCTGTATTTGCAAAAAGAAAAGGAGGACTTGCGGCACCTTAGAGACTAACACATTTATTTGAGCATAAGCTTTTGTGAGCTACAGCTCACTTCATTGGGTGCATTCAGTGGAAAATACAGTGGGGAGATTTATATACATAGAAAACATGAAACAATGGGTGTTACCATACACACTGTAACGAGAGCGATCAGGAAAGGTGAGCTATTACCAGCAGGAGAGCGGGGGGAAAAGAACTTTTTGTAGTGATAATCAAGGTGGGCCATTTCCAGCAGTTGACAAGAACGTCTGAGGAACAGTGAGGGGTGGGGGGAAAATAAACATGGGGAAATACTTTTACTTTGTGTAATGAACATCCACTCCCAGTCTTTATTCAAGCCTAAGTTAATTGTATCCAGTTTGCAAATGAATTCCAATTCAGCAATCTCTCATTGGAGTCTGTTTTTGAAGTTTTTTTCTTGAAGAATTGCCACTTTTAGGTCTGTAATTGAGTGACCAAAGAGATTGAAGTGTTCTCCGACTGGTCTTTGAATGTTATAATTCTTGACATCTGATTTGTGTCCATTTATTCTTTTACGTAGAGACTGTCCAGTTTGACCAATGCACATGGCAGAGGGGCATTGCTGGCACATGATGGCGTATATCACATTGGTAGGTGTGCAGGTGAATGAGCCTCTGATAGTGTGGCTGATGTGATTAGGCCCTATGATGGTGTCCCCTGAAGAGATATGTGGACACAGTTGGCAACGGGCTTTGTTGCAAGGATAGGTTCCTGGGTTAGTGGTTCTGTTGTGTGGTGTGTGGTTGCTGGTGAGTATTTGCTTCAGGTTCGGGGGCTGTCTCTAAGCAAGGATTGGCCTGTCTCCCAAGATCTGTGAGAGTGATGGGTCATCCTTCAGGATAGGTTGTAGATCCTTGATGATGCGTTGGAGAGGTTTTAGTTGTGGGCTGAAGGTGATGGCTAGTGGCGTTCTGTTATTTTCTTTGCTGGGCCTGCCCTGTAGTAGGTGACTTCTGGGTACTCTTCTGGCTCTGTCAATCTGTTTCTTCACTTCTGCAGGTGGGTATTGTAGTTGTAAGAATGCTTGATAGAGACCTTGTAGGTGTTTGTCTCTGTCTGAGGGGTTGGAGCAAATGTGGTTGTATCATAGAGCTTGGCTGTAGATAAAGGATCGTGTGGTGTGGTCTGAATGAAAGCTGGAGGCATGTAGGTAGGAATAGCGGTCAGTAGGTTTCCGGTATAGGGTGGTGTTTATGTGACCATCGCTTATGAGCATCGTAGTGTCCAGGAAGTGGATCTCTTGTGTGGACTGGTCCAGGCTGAGGTTGATGGTGGGATGGAAATTGTTGAAATCATGGTGGAATTCCTCAAGGACTTCTTTTCCATGGGTTCAGATGATGAAGTTGTCATCAATGTAGCACAAGTAGAGTAGGGGCATTAGGGGACGAGAGCTGAGGAAGCGTTGTTCTAAATCAGCCATAAAAATGTTGGCATACCGTGGGGCCATGCGGGTACCCATAGCAGTGCAGCTGATTTGAAGGTATACATTGTCCACAAATGTGAAATAGCTATGGGTGAGGACAAAGTCACAAAGTTCAGCCACCAGGTTAGCCGTGACATTATCGGGGATACTGTTCCTGACAGCTTGTAGTCCATCCTTGTGTGGAATGTTGGTGTAGAGGGCTTCTACATCCATAGTGGCCAGGATGGTGTTTTCAGGAAAATCACCGATGGATTGCAGTTTCTTCAGGAAGTCAGTGGTGTCTCAAAGATAGCTGGGAGTGCTAGTAGCGTAGGGCCTGAGGAGGGAGTCTACATAGCCAGACAATCCTGCTGTCAGGGTGCCAATGCCTGAGATGATGGGGCGCCCAGGATTTCCAGGTTTATGGATCTTGGGTAGCAGATAGAGTACCCCAGGTCGGGGTTCCAGGGGTGTGTCTGTGTGGATTTGTTCTTGTGCTTTTTCAGGGAGTTTCTTGAGCAGATGGTGTAGTTTCTTTTGGTAACTCTTAGTGGGATCAGAGGGTAATGACTTGTAGAAAGTGGTGTTGGAGAGCTGCCTGTGCCATCATGTGCCAGCAATGCCCCTCTGCCATGTACATTGGTCAAACTGGACAGTCTCTACATAAAAGAATAAATGGACACAAATCAGATGTCAAGAATTATAACATTCAAAAACCAGTCGGAGAACACTTCAATCTCTTTGGTCACTCGATTACAGACCTAAAAGTGGCAATTCTTCAAGAGAAAAACTTCAAAAACAGACTCCAACGAGAGATTGCTGCATTTGAATTAATTTGCAAACTGGATACAATTTACTTAGGCTTGAATAAAGACTGGGAGTGGATGGGTCATTACACAAAGTAAAACTATTTCCCCATGTTTATTTTCCCCCCACCCCCCACTGTTCCTCAGATGTTCTTGTCAACTGCTGGAAATGGCCCACCTTGATTATCACTACAAAAAGTTCTTTTCCCCCCGCTTTCCTGCTGGTCATAGCTCACCTTTCCTGATCACTCTCATTACAGTGTGTATGGTAACACCCATTGTTTCATGGGTGTTATGTATGTATATAAATCTCCCCACTGTATTTTCCACTGAATGCATCTGATGAAGTGAGCTGTAGCTCAAGAAAGCTTATGCTCAAATAAATTTGTTCGTCTCTAAGGTGCCACAAGTACTCCTTTTTTATAATGAACTGAAACACACAGACATATCAGGGCTGAATCTAGCCCACTGCATTTAGCTGTGAGCAGTTCATTTTTGAGATGACAGACGTTATATCCCTCTTCATTCAAAAACTACCTTAAAACACACCTCTGCTAGACCTGCTTAACTCACAATAGTAAACCACCTACTCAGAAACTGTCACAATTACGAGGCCAGTAGCACCTCTGCCCCCTTTCTGGTCTCACTGAGTGCATCCTTTTAATTGTTTATGCTCTTGCAATTACCTGTCTTGGGGTGGAATCTCATGATTGTCCCACTCTTAGACCAAGACCCTGTGTACCAGTCACTTATCACTGTGCAGATCTGACTCGGTTTCTGGACCTATGTTTCCTCCCTTTGGGAATGTGTAACCAGTGATTTTGACTAACAGCTTCTAAAACTCAGTATTTTTATTTAGCAGTTGGAAGAAAGCATGTGGGGCGAGGGGGAGGAGAGGGATTTTAAAACAAACAGTCTGCATGCATATTAAGTCTCATCTAGTGCTATGCCTCACAACAACTTAGGCTTTCCTCTTCAAAGTTACAGGAACAGAAAAGAATGAATTTATATTCTCCTAGCAAGGCCCCAATCCTCCTGTGTGTCTGAGGGTCTCGATCTGGTTCTCTCCCTCTGACTTACCTTGTTCACACTGGTTTTGGTGTTTCTCAAAAAGAGTGGGCTAGGGCCATTAAGAGCATCCACACATGCCACACATGCTTCCTTGTACTAATTTTTAAAAAACAACACAGAGTGTGGCAACGCTGAATCTTCCCCCTTTACTATCCAAACAATCTGAGGTAACTATTTTTGTTTTATCCACTTAGGTTGCAAATGCTGGGGGCATGGACTGTGGCTTTGTCTATTGTATGTTTTGTGCAGTACTAGACACAAAGTCAATACTTAAATAAGAAATAAAATTATTACTACTATATCAGTCTGAAGTTAAAATGCACGTACATTCTTCTGAGAGACAGAATATTTGATAAAAAAATCTTTAAAAAGTAAAGATGCCCAAACCAAAGCTCCAGATCAGAACACTTTCAAGTTTTGGGGTGTTCAAAATCTAATTTTAAATCAGAATTGTGCAAATAGCCACTATCTTTAAAATAGGCCTATGCTAAAATTCTCAACGATCCCAAACTTTGAATTTTAAAAATCCATATCAAAATCTAAGTTTTCTGGCTTGAGTCCATTGCTAATTAAAATGAAACTGAGTCCAACAGGTCTCTGATCATTACATAAAAAGTTCACATTTCAATTGATGTGGGTTGTGTATATCTCATTTTCTTTTAGAGAGAGATCTGGTTTGTATGTACCAAGAGTAAGAATAAGTAATGTAAAAAGCAGGAAATATAAGGAAAGTGAGTGATTTAGCATATGTTTTAGTTTTTTAAATGGTTAATTTATTCTGCTCACAGCCTTCACTTGAGACACTTCTTTGCATAAGGAATCACCTACAAAGCTCCTAAGTAAAATATATTTCTAGTTGAACAAGAAGTTTAGCTTGTTTACTGGGGACTGGATTCAACTGCATTTGCCTAACAAGCTAGGCATTACGGAAACACTTCATATTTTTATTCCAAATTTGCCACTGGTTTACTAAGCTAAGCTTCTGCATTCTCCAGAGGAAAAAAAAACTTATCACATACATAGCAATCCAAATGATTTGAGATGCTATATTGAAACATGTCTGGAAATTTTGCATATTTTATGCAACTCAGTGCATAGCACTTTGCTCACAGCTGAGTACATGGAAAGCACAGTAGTAATATAAAGGCAGAGATTACCAAAGATGTCTAGACATGGAGAAACTATGACCTCAGTTAGAACAATCCAGTATTTACTTTTCCTTTTAAAAGAGAAGTATACAGTACTTCATGATCCCAGTATGTGAGGCAGTTGAGAATGAACAATAATGGATTCTGAGCGGGGCAACAAAAATCTCTAAGTAGACCAGGGGCTGGGAGCCCTCAGAATGTAGGACAGAGGGTCTGAATGGAAATCACCCCAGCTACAAAATTTAATCTCTTCTGAAACAGAGCAAGGGTGCAGCTTCTGCTTCCTATTCTAATCACACAAACTATATTGCCAGAAAAACTCATTATGTTAAAACAACTTTCAGGTTGCAAAGTCAAACATTCAGAAGTTAGGAAATGGCAGAATTAAGGCTAACCATACAGACTTCCTTTGGCCCTCTTGTCCATAATTACCTGCTATTTTTTTTTACCACAGGACCTCTGTAGCATTCAGTGCGCACTGACTGGTCACTCATCACTATTTCCTTTTCTCCCCATTCATTTTTGGCCCATACATTTATGGCATTTCATTTAAACCCTGCTCTCAATACCCATTTATTAATGTCCTTGGGGTTTCTTTATGGCGCTCACCAGCATAACATCTGAGTGCTTCACAAACATTATGAATATATCTTAACAACGTTGTAAGATAAAATGGTATTATTATCCCTATTTTACTGAGGCACAGAGAGCTTACAGATAAAATTGCCAAAGATGTCCACCTTGAGATGCCTAGGGCCTGATTTTTCAGAGCCCATAGCTGTATATGTTGAAAGTGCAAGTTTGATTTCAGTTGCAGATGGAAATGCTCAGCACATCTGAAGTGTCTCAGATTGAGCACCCGGAAAGTGAGGGAACACAGAATTCGGTACCACCTGTACAAGTTTAATTTAAGTTACTTTCCCAGTGCCACATAGCAACTCTGTGGCAGAGGCAAAGAGAACTCAGTACTCCTGAGTGGCATTTAACTGCCTTACCTACAAGGCCATCCTCTCTCTTCCTGTTGGCCCCCAACTCATTCACTATTGATCTTCAACTTCTGCAACAAATGAGGCAGGGGCCTTACAGATCCTCATTCTCTATACATTATTCACTGAATGAGGCAGGGGCCATGTGGAAAAAGTAATATGTGGTCATGTAATTAAAGACTGTATCATGCATACAGAGAAGAGGACTACTTACAGTTAATGTTCTTTGAACATAATTTTTTTCAAACGTAATCCCAGTGTTGGGGGGTTTTTTGGGTGGGGGAGAGTAATAAAAAAAACAGAGGAAAATCAGAAATTCCATCATGTGGACCACACTGACACCTCATGGGTGATCAGCAAGTATGGAATGTTTAGACTGTCAGCACAGACCTTTACTACTTGAGCTAATAGTGTCGGCCAGCTATTAGAGGAGGAATGAGACAAGCACTTTGCCAGTGGGTTTCACAGGTATTTGCTGACAGCAGATGAATTTTAGGACTCAAGAATCCTGGAATCAATTCTAGGTTTCAGAAGAGCATGTGCAATAGTGGTTACAGACACTTTTTGCTTCATCCCTTAGCAAGTTCTTCCTAGCTTGTCCTCTTCCTCTCTCTGTCCTCATTCTTCTGTCCCCTTCCACCAGCTTATCCACTCCTCTTCTGCCCGTTTCTCTGTTC
Source organism: Lepidochelys kempii (assembly GCF_965140285.1). NCBI lineage: Eukaryota > Metazoa > Chordata > Testudines > Cheloniidae > Lepidochelys > Lepidochelys kempii. The sequence continues at coordinate 27,562,125 of NC_136381.1, read as the reverse complement.
CCCTTCTCCTATCCCCAGGCTGCCCCTGTACCTGCTCTCACCATGTCCCTCACTCTCAGGACTGGAGTGAGGCTACATCCTCCTACATGCTGCCTGGACACTAACACAGAAACATTGAGAGTACAAGATAATCAGTCTCCCCGCTCTGTTCTGCAGCATGGTGCCACAGCGGACCCCAAAAGACGGGAGTAGTAATTACAGAAAAAGCCCTGCTCAGCCCTACTCTGGAGAATGCTCAGTGAGCTCTGTGGAGGTGGAACATGCTCAGTACCGATGGAATGATTAGAGAATTTTGCTTCCAGTCTCTAGCAAACTTCTGAACACGTAAAAATGATGATTTTCAAATGCTTATAACTTGGCCAAATTTGGCTGGATTTTCACAGGGACTGCAAAAGACACCTCTTTAATCCTCCCTCACACCCACTACTAAATTATAAATTCCTACTATGGTGATGCTAGGGCTTCTTAACTAAATGGTTGTAAAAGTATATTTATCACTGTGCCAACACATTTTTCCTAACAACGTTCTCAGAAATGGCTAAGCAATTGTTGAAATTTTCTAGAAAAATTCAGCCCGAGGCAGACACCCAGCAGGAGAGCTTTTCTTGACCTGCTGCTCACAAACCGGGAAGAATTAGTAGGGGAAGCAAAAGTGGATGGGAATCTGGGAGGCAGTGACCATGAGTTGGTCAAGTTCAGGATCCTGACACAGGGAAGAAAGGTAAGCAGCAGAATACGGACCCTGGACTTCAGGAAAGCAGACTTCGACTCCCTCAGGGAACTGATGGGTAGGATCCCCTGGGGGAATAACATGAGGGGAAAGGAGTCCAGGAGAGCTGGCTGTATTTCAAAGAATCCCTATTGAGTTTACAGAGACAAACCATCCCGATGTGTCGAAAGAATACTAAATATGGCAGGCGACCAGCTTCGCTTAACAGTGAGATCCTTGCGGATCTTAAACATAAAAAAGAAGCTTACAAGAAGTGGAAGATTGGACAAATGACCAGGGAAGAGTATAAAAATGTTGCTTGGGCATGTAGGAATGAAATCAGGAGGGCCAAATCGCACCTAGAGCTGCAGCTAGCAAGAGATGTTAAGAGTAACAAGAAGGGTTCTTCAGGTATGTTGGCAACAAGAAGAAAGCCAAGGAAAGCGTGGGACCCTTACTGAATGAGGGAGGCAACCTAGTGAAAAATCTAATGTACTCAATGCTTTTATTGCCTGTCTTCACGAACAAGGTCAGCTCCCAGACTGCTGTGCTGGGCAACACAACATGGGGAGTAGGTGGTCAGCCCTCTGTGGAGAATGAAGTGATTAGGGACTATTTAGAAAAGCTGGACGTGCACAAGTCCATGGGGCCGGATGCATTGCATCCGAGAGTGCTAAAGGAGTTGGCGGCTGTGATTGCAGAGCCATTGGCCATTATCTTTGAAAACTCATGGCGATCGGGGGAAGTCCCGGACGACTGGAAAAAGGCTAATGTAGTGCCCATTTTTAAAAAAGGGAAGGAGGAGGATCCTGGGAACTACAGGCCAGTCAGCCTCACCTCAGTCCCTGGAAAAATCATGAAGCAGGTCCTCAAGGAATCAATTCTGAAGCACTTAGAGGAGAGGAAAGTGATCATGAACAGTCAGCATGGATTCACCAAGGGAAGGTTATGCCTGACTAATCTAATTGCCTTCTATGATGAGATTACTGGTTCTGTGGATGAAGGGAAAGCAGTGGATATATTGTTTCTTGACTTTAGCAAAGCTTTTGACACTGTCTCCCACAGTTTTCTTGTCAGCAAGTTAAAGAAGTATGAGCTGGATGAATGCACTATAAGGTGGGTAGAAAGTTGGCTAGATTGTCGGGCTCAACGGGTAGTGATCAATGGCTCCATGTCTAGATGGCAGCCAGTATCAAGTGGAGTGCCCCAAGGGTCGGTCCTGGGGCCGGTTTTGTTCAATATCTTCATAAATGATCTGGAGGATTGTGTGGATTGCACTCTCAGCAAATTTGCGGATGATACTAAACTAGGAGGAGTGGTAGATACGGGGTGGCAGGTAGGGATAGGATACAGAGGGACCTAGACAAATCGGAGGATTGGGCCAAGAGAAATCTGATGAGGTTCAACAAGGATAAGTGCAGAGTCCTGCACTTAGGACGGAGGAATCCAATGCACGGCTACAGATTGGGGATCGAATGTCTAGGCAGCAGTTCTGCAGAGAAGGACCTAGGGGTGACAGTGGACGAGAAGCTGGATATGAGTCAACAGTGTGCCCTTGTTGCCAAGAAGGCCAATGGCATTTTGGGATGTATAAGTAGGGGCATAGCCAGCAGATCGAGGGACGTGATCGTTCCCCTCTATTTGACATTGGTGAGGCCTCATCTGGAGTACTGTGTCCAGTTTTGGGCCCCACACTACAAGAAGGGTGTGGAAAAATTAGAAAGAGACCAGCGAAGGGCAACAAAAATTATTAGGGATCTGGAACACATGACTTATGAGGAGAGGCTGAGGGAACTGGGATTGTTTAGTCTGCAGAAGAGAAGAATGAGGGGGGATTTGATAGCTGCTTTCAACTACCTGAGAGGTGGTTCCAGAGAGGATGGATCTAGACTGTTCTCAGTGGTAGCTGATGACAGGACAAGGAGTAATGGTCTCAAGTTGCAGTGGGGGAGGTTTAGGTTGGATATTAGGAAAAACATTTTCACTAGGAGGGTGGTGGAACACTGGAATGCGTTACCTAGGGAGGTGGTGGAATCTCCTTCTTTAGAAGTTTTTAAGGTCAGGCTTGACAAAGCCCTGGCTGGGATAATTTAATTGGGCATTGGTCCTGCTTTGAGCAGGGGGTTGGACTAGATGAGCTCCTGAGGTCCCTTCCAACCCTGATATTCTACGATTCTATGGAAAACTTCAGCCCAAACAGTTAATGTTTGCAAAGTTATGAATAACTGTAAACAAGGTCTCATAATGAAATGTGTTTGAAAGTTAGCCTTAGGAATCACTGCCAGGGCCACCTATAATGTAAGTCTATGCAAATCAAGTATTTGTCATTCAGAAAAATTGGACTAATAATTAGATCAACAGAGTTGAAACACACAATTCTCAAATATACACATGAAAACTTAGGAGCAAATACTTCTTTCCCTGCACGTGCATAATTCTCTTGAACGTTAACGGGAGTTACATGCAGGCATCAAGAGGAGAGAATCTTAAGGGCCTGACGTGGTGCTGTAACAATTTGTATAGTAGGGGTACTGAGAGCCATTGAACCAAACTGTAAATCCGGATATGATGGAAACCACTTTAAGCCAGGGGGTGCAGCAGTTCCAGCACCTATGGGGTCTGATTGTTAAGACATCTCTGCCTCCCTTTTTATGCCCACAAATATCCGCAGCCACAATTTTGTAGGCTATGTTATCTGTGGATGCACATAAGGATACATGGACATTTAATAATCTGATCTGCAGGCCCGCTAAGGTATTTAGATATCAGACAGCTGCAGCAGCACAGGAGCTAGCAAACAGAGCTGTAAACAGGGGAGTTTGAGTGGGAGTTCTGTTGGAGGAGAAGGTATTTGTGTTTGTTTGGCTTTGTATTGGTAGTATTTGTATGTGTAGAGGCTTGTAGGGGCTTTGTGCTGGAAGAGAAGCTGAGCCCTGATTAGGGGGCGGGGCTTCACTGACTAGGGGTCCTATAAAGGTAGCAGCCAGTCAGGCAGCAGCACAGACAGCTGCAGCAGCACAGGAGCTAGCAAACAGAGCTGTAAACAGGGGAGTTTGAGTGGGAGTTCTGTTGGAGGAGAAGGTATTTGTGTTTGTTTGGCTTTGTATTGGTAGTATTTGTATGTGTAGAGGCTTGTAGGGGCTTTGTGCTGGAAGAGAAGCTGAGCCCTGATTAGGGGGCGGGGCTTCACTGACTAGGGGTCCTATAAAGGTAGCAGCCAGTCAGGCAGCAGCACAGACAGCTGCAGCAGCACAGGAGCTAGCAAACAGAGCTGTAAACAGGGGAGTTTGAGTGGGAGTTCTGTTGGAGGAGAAGGTATTTGTGTTTGTTTGGCTTTGTATTGGTAGTATTTGTATGTGTAGAGGCTTGTAGGGGCTTTGTGCTGGAAGAGAAGCTGAGCCCTGATTAGGGGGCGGGGCTTCACTGACTAGGGGTCCTATAAAGGTAGCAGCCAGTCAGGCAGCAGCACAGACAGCTGCAGCAGCACAGGAGCTAGCAAACAGAGCTGTAAACAGGGGAGTTTGAGTGGGAGTTCTGTTGGAGGAGAAGGTATTTGTGTTTGTTTGGCTTTGTATTGGTAGTATTTGTATGTGTAGAGGCTTGTAGGGGCTTTGTGCTGGAAGAGAAGCTGAGCCCTGATTAGGGGGCGGGGCTTCACTGACTAGGGGTCCTATAAAGGTAGCAGCCAGTCAGGCAGCAGCACAGACAGCTGCAGCAGCACAGGAGCTAGCAAACAGAGCTGTAAACAGGGGAGTTTGAGTGGGAGTTCTGTTGGAGGAGAAGGTATTTGTGTTTGTTTGGCTTTGTATTGGTAGTATTTGTATGTGTAGAGGCTTGTAGGGGCTTTGTGCTGGAAGAGAAGCTGAGCCCTGATTAGGGGGCGGGGCTTCACTGACTAGGGGTCCTATAAAGGTAGCAGCCAGTCAGGCAGCAGCACAGACAGCTGCAGCAGCACAGGAGCTAGCAAACAGAGCTGTAAACAGGGGAGTTTGAGTGGGAGTTCTGTTGGAGGAGAAGGTATTTGTGTTTGTTTGGCTTTGTATTGGTAGTATTTGTATGTGTAGAGGCTTGTAGGGGCTTTGTGCTGGAAGAGAAGCTGAGCCCTGATTAGGGGGCGGGGCTTCACTGACTAGGGGTCCTATAAAGGTAGCAGCCAGTCAGGCAGCAGCACAGACAGCTGCAGCAGCACAGGAGCTAGCAAACAGAGCTGTAAACAGGGGAGTTTGAGTGGGAGTTTGAAAGCGGAGTTTGTCTTGTGGTGCTTGTGTGGGGTTTGGTTTTGCTGTGGGTGGTGGTGTTTTGGTGTGGTTTGTGTTTCCCAGATTAACAGGATTTAGGTGGGAAGGCTATGACAGATTCAGAGGTGGCAGTGGGAGTGACCCATGTAGCAGATGACACAATGAAGATGACTGGATGTGGAAGCTGTGGTATGTACATGATCCTGGAGGGGGCACCTGGTAAGAGTTTTGTCTGCATGAAATGCCGTCTGATAGAGCTGATGGAGGAAAAGATCAGAGGTTTGGAGATGCAGGTGGAAAGTCTGGTAGAGTTTAGGAAGGGGTTTGAGCAGATTATGGAGCAAAGACATGAGGTATCTGAAGGGAAAAGCTCAGACTTGCAGATGGAAGCAGGACTAGGGAATTTTGAGGGGAGACTGGGTGAGGAAAGTGGTCAGTGGAAGCATGTGACTAAAAGAACTAGGCAGAGGAAAAGACGGGCTAGTGAAGGAGAAATAGAGCTTCAGAATAGGTTTGCAGAGTTGGAAAATGAAGAAGGGGCTCAGCAGGTAGTCACTGAAGGTGACAGGGCAAGGAAGAAGAGAAGAGCGGTTAGTCCTATAGGAAAAGGGGAAGAGTTAATGGAGATTACACCAAATATGAGCCCCAGGAGGATACAGGATGGGTTAAAAAGGATTACAAGGGAGAATGGGAATGGAAAAAACTTGCAGCCAGAGGGAACAGGGGATAGACTGGAGAATAGCACTGTCACTAGGAAAAGGCAGGTCTATGTGATTGGGGACTCTTTATTGAGAAGAATAGATAGGCCTGTAACCAGAGCTGATCCAGAAAATAGGAGGGTGTGCTGTCTTCCAGGTGCTAAGATACGGGATGTAGACCTGAGGTTAAAAAGGATTCTAAAGGGAGCGGGAAAGAATCCCCTAATTATCCTTCATGTGGGAACAAATGATACGGCTAGATTCTCACTGGAAAGTATTAAGGGAGACTATGTTAGGCTGGGGAGGACGCTTAAGGAAATTGAGGCTCAGGTGATCTTTAGTGGGATTTTGCCTGTTCCTAGAGAAGGGCAACAAAGGTGTGACAAGATTATGACTATCAATAGATGGCTTAGGCAGTGGTGCTATAAGGAGGGCTTTGGGATGTATGGCCATTGGGAGGCATTCATGGATAGAGGACAGTTCTCTCGGGATGGACTTCATCTGAGTAGGGAAGGAAATAGACTTCTAGGATGGAGGCTGGCACAACTGATTAAGAGAGCTTTAAACTAGGAATTTGGGGGAGATGGTTGGGAGATGTCCAGGTAATCTCCACGCCAGAATTTAGCATAGAGTGGAAAGAAAATGAAGTAAGAGTGGATACAGCTGTAGGTAGGAGGAAGGGCAGTGTAGATACAAGTCTAATAGGTTATACTGGTAGTAAAATAACCGTGCCTAATAGGGTACAGAATGTGAGTGAGGCCAAACAGCAAAAATTAAGATGTTTGTACACTAATGCAAGGAGCCTAGGTAACAAAATGGAGGAACTAGAGTTACTGGTGCAGGAAGTGAAACCAGATATTATAGGTATAACAGAGACCTGGTGGAATAGTAGTCATGACTGGGCTACAGGTATTGAAGGGTATGTGCTGTTTAGGAAAGACCGAAATAAAGGTAAAGGTGGTGGAGTAGCACTGTATATCAATGATGAGATAGAATGTAAAGAAATAAGAAGCGATGAAATGGATATGACTGAGTCTGTCTGGGCAATAATTAAATTGGGGAAGAAAACTATTAGAGCCTCCCCTAGGATAGTGCTTGGGGTGTGCTATAGACCACCGGGATCTAATTTGGATATGGATAGAGCCCTTTTTAATGTTTTTAATAAAGTAAATACTAATGGAAACTGTGTGATCATGGGAGACTTTAACTTCCCAGATATAGACTGGAGGATGAGTGCTAGTAATAATAATAGGGCTCAGATTTTCCTAGATGCGATAGCTGATGGATTCCTTCAACAAGTAGTTGCTGAACCGACTAGAGGGGATGCCATTTTAGATCTGGTCTTGGCGAGTAATGAGGATCTCATAGAGGAAATGGTTGTAGGGGATAATCTTGGCTCAAGTGATCATGAGCTAATTCAGTTCAAACTGAATGGAAGGATTAACAAAAATAAATCTGCAACTAGGGTTTTTGATTTCAAAAGGGCTGACTTTCAAAAATTAAGGAAATTAGTTAGGGAAGTGGATTGGACTGAAGAATTTATGGGTTTAAAGGTAGAGGAGGCCTGGGATTATTTTAAATTAAAGCTGCAGAAGCTATCGGAAGCCTGCATCCCAAGAAAGGGGAAAAAATTCATAGGCAGGAGTTGTAGACCAAGCTGGATGAGCAAGCATCTTAGAGAGGTAATTAAGAAAAAGCAGAAAGCATATAGGGAGTGGAAGAAGGGAGGGATCAGTAAGGAAAGCTACCTTATTGAGGTCAGAATATGTAGGGATAAAGTGAGACAGGCTAAAAGTCAAGTAGAGTTGGACCTTGCAAAGGGAATTAAAACCAATAGTAAAAGGTTCTATAGTCATATAAATAGGAAAAAAACAAAGAAAGAAGAAGTGGGACCGCTAAAAACTGAGGATGGAGTGGAGGTCAAGGATAATCTAGGCATGGCCCAATATCTAAACAAATACTTTGCCTCAGTCTTTAATAAGACTAAAGAGGATCTTAGGGATAATGGTAGCATGATAAATGGGAATGAGGATATGGAGGTAGACATCACCATATCTGAGGTAGAAGCGAAACTCAAACAGCTTAATGGGGCTAAATCGGGGGGCCCAGATAATCTTCATCCAAGAATATTAAAAGAATTGGCACAAGAAATTGCAAGCCCATTAGCAAGAATTTTTAATGAATCTGTAAATTCAGAGGTTGTACCATATGATTGGAGAATTGCTAACATAGTTCCTATTTTTAAGAAAGGGAAAAAAAGTGATCCAAGTAATTATAGGCCTGTTAGTTTGACATCTGTAGTATGCAAGGTCTTGGAAAAAATTTTGAAGGAGAAGGTAGTTAAGGACATTGAAGTCAATGGTAAATGGGACAAAATACAACATGGTTTTACAAAAGGTAGATCGTGCCAAACCAACCTGATTTCCTTCTTTGAGAGAGTAACAGATTTTTTAGATAAAGGAAACGCAGTGGATCTAATTTATTTAGATTTTAGTAAGGCGTTTGATACTGTGCCACATGGGGAATTATTAGTTAAATTGGATAAGATGGGCATCAATAGGAAAATTGAAAGGTGGATAGGGAATTGGTTAAAGGGGAGACTACAACGGGTCCTACTGAAAGGTGAACTGTCAAGTTGGAGGGAGGTTACCAGTGGAGTTCCTCAAGGATCGGTTTTGGGACCAATCTTATTTAATCTTTTTATTACTGACCTGGGCACAAAAAGTGGGAGTGTGCTAATAAAGTTTGCAGATGATACAAAGCTGGGAGGTATTGCTAATTTAGAGAAGGACAGGGATACCCTACAGGAGGATCTGGATGACCTTGTAAACTGGAGTAATAGGAATAGGATGAAATTTAATAGTGAGAAGTGTAAGGTCATGCATTTAGGGATTAATAACAAGAATTTTAGTTATAAGCTAGGGACGCATCAACTAGAAGTAACGGAGGAGGAAAAGGACCTTGGAGTATTGGTTGATCATAGGTTGACTATGAGCTGCCAATGTGATATGGCTGTGAAAAAAGCTAATGTCGTCTTGGGATGCATCAGGAGAGGTATTTCCAGTAGGGATAAGGAGGTTTTAGTACCGTTATATAAGGCACTGGTGAGACCTCACCTGGAATACTGTGTGCAGTTCTGGTCTCCCATGTTTAAGAAGGATGAATTCAAACTGGAACAGGTACAGAGAAGGGCTACTAGGATGATCCGAGGAATGGAAAACTTGTCTTATGAAAGGAGACTCAGGGAGCTTGGCTTGTTTAGCCTAACTAAAAGAAGGTTGAGGGGAGATATGATTGCTCTCTATAAATATATCAGAGGGATAAATACCAGAGAGGGAGAGGAATTATTTAAACTCAATACCAATGTGGACACAAGAACAAATGGATATAAACTGGCCACTAGGAAATTTAGATTAGAAATTAGACGAAGGTTTCTAACCATCAGAGGAGTGAAGTTTTGGAATAGCCTTCCGAGGGAAGTAGTGGGGGCAAAAGATCTATCTTGCTTTAAGATTAAACTCGATAAGTTTATGGAGGAGATGGTATGATGGGATAACATGGTTTTGGTAATTAAATATTCATGGTAAATAGGCCCAATGGCCTGTGATGGGTTTTTAGATGGGGTAAGATCCAAGTTACCCGGGAAAGAATTTTCTGTAGTATCTGGCTGATGAATCTTGCCCATATGCTCAGGGTTTAGCTGATCGCCATATTTGGGGTCGGGAAGGAATTTTCCTCCAGGGCAGATTGGAAGGCCCTGGAGGTTTTTCGCCTTCCTCTGTAGCATGGGGCACGGGTCACTTGCTGGAGGATTCTCTGCTCCTTGAGGTCTTCAAACTACAATTTGAGGACTTCAATAGCACAGATATATGTGTGAGGTCTTTTTTAGGAGTGGTGGGTGAAATTCTGTGGCCTGCATTGTGCAGGAGGTCAGACTAGATGATCATAATGGTCCCTTCTGACCTAAATATCTATGAATCTATGAATCTATGTCCACGTTTGCACCCACAGTTATTCACGGGCGCCAACTATGAGCACAAAAATGGCTGCATTTTAAAGATCGGCCCCTAACACTAGAGTATATTTTTATTCCTGAACCATTTAGGATGTGGTTTTCAAATAGCCGAAATGAGTTAGAGGCACAAGCCTGACAGGGCATGTACTCCTAACTTACTTAACTACTTTGGGGGGGGGGGGAATCACAACTTACACTTGCATGGGTAGTCAGTAGGGCCAAATCTGGACTGTCAGATGCTTTTGAATGGACCTCAAAATATTTTTATTTACTTATTATTACCATTATTGTTATTTTGTATTATTTTCCCTGGAGCCTGGATCTTGACTATACCTTGACCAAGAAATTTGGGCCTTGACAAAAAAATAAAACTGGTTATTCCAGTCCTACAGTATATTTTTCTTTATAAAATCTGCATCAAAACCTCATGTAGCAAGTTGACTGTTTTTTTTTTTAAATATCAGCTAGACTCAGCCTTTCTAGCCACATCAAGAGTTTCAGACACCTCATCCAGCTCTTACAGATTTTGTCACTTTGTAGAACTCAGAACTCTTCTCTCTGACCACAGCAGTGCTCTTCTTGCTTCATGGCACATAAGGCTGTGCGGGAAGCACTGAGCAAACAAACTGGAGCTGACTGAATGCCTCCTTGCCTGTCCAAGAATCAAGGGAGAGAGAAGAGAAATTCATTTATACCCCCCCATCCCAAGAGGTTTACAATGGCAGGAGGGCAGAGGAGAGAAGAAAACAGGGAGAAAAGAAGAATTCTAAACCCACAATGTCTCTCTGCAATTGGGAAATGAGGAAAGGAAGAAATTGGGCTGAGTTAAGAGCAATAAAAATAGATATATGACGCTATTTATTGATGTTGCAATGTTTATGGCATGTTGGTAATGGTGAGTCAATACATGAATACATCCTGACATGAAACAATTTCAGGACATCACCCAGTGTTTATTTTATGACTCTCTGCAACTCCATTCAGCTACTCAACTTTACTTACTCTCTGTATGATTTTCGCCCTTTCCTATGGTAGTACGGCCACTGCTGCCCTGTGTGAACTCCCTCTTTATCTCTGATCCTTCAGTCAAACACATAATAGTAATAAATAATAACAACGTGCTTATATAGTACTTTTCAGCCATAGATCTCAGAGGTCAAGATCATTATTCCCAGTCTAAAGTCAGGGAAATTGAGGCAAAGACAGATGAAGCAACTGGCCCAAGGTCACCCCAGCAGGCCAGTGGCAGGGCCAAGAATAGCAGCCAGGTCTTCTGAGTCCCAATCCAGTACTATACTCATTAAGACACACTGCCCCTCAATAAAGGGGCCTTCAAACTTTGCTCTTCAGAGGGCTACATTGGTGCCTGGCTATTAACTTGAGGTCCGCAGCTAATTTGAAAACATTGTAGCCTCTTTCAGCTGATTTTTTCTTTAATATGGAGGTACAGACCAGAGGGATTATAGGGCTAGTGGAACAGGGCTGTAAGCAGGACTTTGAAAGGAAAACTCACTAGAAGCTCAGGTATGAACCCAAAGTCATCTTTTGCAGGTCTGGTTTTATTGCGAGAATTCTTTTAAACCCAATAGATGCCAATTTGGCAAAAGTCTGTAGCTACATTTCCTTCTGTGTGGTTTTACCAACAATAAGCTCAGAAATACAGCACAAAAGAAATACAAGCCACACAAGGTAGCTCCTATGCTTCTCCTCAGAACATTCTGCCCTAGCTTCTGGTCAGCACAACCTAGTGATCTCTCACCCTTCTTTAAGAACGTTAAAACTACACGGGCTTGAGCTATACGTATTTAGCTCCCAGCTCACACTGCCTCCTTGAACTGCCTCTCAGTCCAGTCTGGGAATCAGTCTCCAGAACCCCAGATTGACTTGACAGGGCCTTCTGCTAAGGGCACCACAAGGGCAGGTTGCAGCAAGGCTTCAGTGTTAACTCTGAAGGTACCAAAAGCCCTGCACACCTTGTCACTTACCTCCCGCCACAGAGCAGGGCATAGAACCTGACTTCTTTGGGGACTGAAGAGTGGGTTAAGGCCATTTGAAGAAGATCACATTTGACAGTGAATGATATGCAAAGAGCTAAGATCACTGACCTTGGGGATGTATATAAGGACCTATGTTCAGGTCACAAGATTTCCCTTTGTTGTGCAGGCTGGCAAGGTCTGCAAATGCTACAGAAGCAACACATTGCCTCAGTCTTCAGTGTCTACCTACCTCCTTGCCAGTCAAAGCTTGTAACAGTGAGGGCAGGTTCCCGGGGTTCTAGCTATCCTTGAACAGCAGGATAGTTTCCTTGATGTTTTTCCCCTAGAAGGGAATAGAACTGGAAAAGTGTGACCTGGCCAGATGCTTAGGCCACTGAAGACAGACAGAAACAGGGTCATCACAGGGTCATCTCTAGGGATGGGGTCAAAGGGAAAAATTGGGGATTTTTGAAGGACCCCTATCACTCCAAATACAGTACTTAAATATACAGTGACAGGGGCTTAATATCCTTGGAAAGAATGAAATTTGGGCCCAGAACAGTCACCACAACCTTCACATTTCATAGTGGGTGAAATCCTCTGAGATGCTGTGGCCCCATTACTCGAAGCCAGTTCCAGCTGGGAGAAAATTCCTCAGAATAGGAACCGAGGAAGACAGCAGGTACATATTTGAGAATAAAAAACCCTACCAACACAAAACACTACAGTGCCCCTCCTGGGAAGAAGAGACACTTCTCCATACTGATCCAAATCTTCAAATAGGCTTTTGTTCTGTTTTGTGTTTGGGCTCAGGTTTAGGACTTCTAGTTTTTTCCCCAACTCAATTTGTCCTTCCTTACTTTGGACCTTGCACTATTGGGCATCTGAACTTTTGTACAAAGATCCCTAGAAGTTTATCACGAGGTCAAGGACTATTCAGCTTTCTTTCATGTGGCAGCAAGTAAGCTTCTATCTGACATTTATGTCAAATTCTAGATCCTCATAGTAAAATTTGCGGACAAAATAATGCATTACAGTCAGGCTGCCATGTATGACTTTTTGTTAGAGTTATAACCTGCTATTTTAAAGGGAAATAGCCTGGAAATATAATAAATTGGAAAATTCAAATTTTATCTCCCTTGAAAATCATGTCAATAGACTTCAGCTATGTATAGCATTATTTTCCCTATAATTTATTGTTTAAACGTATTGTACCAACATTTCAATGTTCTTTCTTCTCACTCACCTAACTCAGTCTCCTTCTCATGCTATACTTAGAATTTATCTTTTATCATTTTCCACTTAGTCTTGCAAATACAATCAAATTGTAAAGGATAACAAGTGTGATTATTAGAAATGGAAACCAATAGTTCCTAGAAATCTTTAACCGGTAGACTCTACTCAGTGAAAGCTGCCTTCTCTTGGATTTTTAACAAAGTGGAAAGTTTTCTTTGTAACCTAGCCCCAAGCTGAGTTATGCAGATTTCTTTATTATTTCTCATAGTAAGATAAGAGATTCTGTAAATGGAAAAAAGAAAAGGAGGACTTGTGGCACCTTAGAGACTAACAAATTTATTTGAGCATAAGCTTTCGTGAGCTGCAGCTCACTTCATCGGATGCATTCAGTGGATGAAGTGAGCTGTAGCTCACGAAAGCTTATGCTCAAATAAATTTGTTAGTCTCTAAGGTGCCACAAGTCCTCCTTTTCTTTTTGCAAATACAGACTAACATGGCTGCTACTCTGAAACCTGTAAATGGAAAGGAATTGTATTTAGTGTATCTATACTATATCGACCATCTTCTTTTTAGGAGTTCCATTTTTATAAGTTCTTGTGACTGACACTTACAGCTTAAATTCTTATAGAGTATTTCCCCAAGTTCCTGCCCCTCCTGTCCCCCCAAAAAACGCTACAAAAATTCTGGAGAGCTTGAAAATATTTATCAGAACTCCACTCTGGACAGCTTCAGCTGAATTTAAGCCCTGCCAACACCCTAATTTTCAGAGGTCCTGAGTGCTCACAAAAAGTCAGAAACTTAGATGCACAAAACTGAATTTTCAGTTTGCTGGCAGGTCCCCAAAAATGGAAAAACAAAAAATAATTCAGATTGAACCAAAACTGATTTTTTTTTTTTTGGAATTTTCAGTGAATTGAAAAAAGAAAAAATAATTTGGGATCGAATTAAGAATTTCATTCTATTTCCAGGTATTTTAAAACCATTTTTCCAGAACAAAAACAGGTGGTTTGCCCCATCCCCCCCAACAGAGATAGTTCAGTGCCTAGAACACTCACATGGCCTGTGGGGGGACACTGGTTCAAATACCTCATCTGGAGCATGGACTGGAACCCCTCCCTGCTGAGTATCCTAGCCACCAGGCAATCAGCTATTCTGGAGTGGGTCCCTCTCCATCTTACCTATTAAAGTATTTTATACAAAGTGGAACCATTTCAATACTCACTGGGCCAGAGAGAGACAGAATATGAATGACTCTATAGCCTGGAGACATGGCACCATCTCCTCCTACAGTTTTGTGAATCTATCCTGAATACTTTTTTGGTGCCTGAATTTGTGTTGAATTTGAAAATTGTTCCTGTTTACCCAAAACTAAGTTTTTCAGTGAATGCGCTAGTCCCCAAGGTTTGCCCAGCTCTAGTCAGAAGTCAATAGGATGGAGAGTACTCAATACCCATGAAAGTCAGGTCTTGGGTCTTCAATCTGATGATTCCTACAAGCAATAATTGATAACAATGAGCTAAATGCTTTACCAACAGGTAAGAACACCCTGCCCCTAAGACCTTACAATCTAAATGGACAAGCACTAAAGCATGCAAAGGTAAGGAAACACTATAGTTAAATCAGACATCAAGAATTATAACATACAAAAACCAGTAGGAGAGCACTTCAATCTCTCTGGACACTCAATAACACCACTTAAAAGTGGCAATTCTTCAACAATGAAACTTCAAAAACAGACTTCAACGAGAAATTGCAGAACTAGAACTAATTTGCAAACTTGACACCATCAAATTAGGCCTGAATAAAGGCTGGGAGTAGATGGGTCACTACAAAAAGTAATTTTCCCTCTGTTGATATTCACCCCTTCTTGTCAACTGTTGGGAATAGGCCACTTCCATCTTGATTGAATTGGCCTCGTTAGCACTGACCCCTCCACTTGGGTAAGGCAACTCCCATCTTTTCACGTGCTGTAATATATATACCTGCCTACTGTATTTTTCACTCCATGCATCTGATGAAGTGGGTTTTAGCTCACAAAAGCTTATGCCCAAATACATTTGTTAGTCTCTAAGGTGCCACAAGGATACCTCCTTGTTACTACAGTTAAGGTTACACAAATACTTCAAAATATAAAATAAAAAATGATATACAATTGACAGATTGATGATCTTCAAAGGCAAGTCTATATGCATACAAAATTTGCTATACCTCAATAAAATTCCTGTGCAATATTCTCAAGCAACAACAATTATATTCACTCTATGAAAATATGGCCAATTAATAAATT
The DNA here is from genome assembly GCF_965140285.1 of Lepidochelys kempii. Taxonomy (NCBI): domain Eukaryota; kingdom Metazoa; phylum Chordata; order Testudines; family Cheloniidae; genus Lepidochelys; species Lepidochelys kempii. The sequence continues at coordinate 27,546,966 of NC_136381.1, read as the reverse complement.
TAACTAATCATTTTGACCCTAGAGGTATCCCTTATAGAAAATATTTAAACACCAAAAATCATGACCAGATTGTTGTGATGTGACGACATATGCATTTCCACTCCACTTCCAAGCAGAGGCATTTTAGCTGATGAAACTACCTAACCTAGATTTAACTTCCTGCCACAAAATATATTATAAACAGTCAAGGACCACCAGTATTTTGCTGTCCAGAGTTGGGGATCAGCATTTGGTGGAGGTGGAAGATTCATAAGAATGTGTTCTCAACTCTCTTACTCCCCTCAAATCAATCCTCATAGTCACCCCTTATACCAGAAGAAATGCAGAGGAAACTGTTACATTGCCCTACCTAGATTACTGCTGAACAACTGAGTGGGGTGTTAAAGCCAGACCCATGAACTTAGATGGCCTAATGTGCCCTACAAGGCCACAGATGGTTTCTGTTGAATAAGGCCTCTACTGCTACACTTCTGTTTTACAATCTGAGCCTAGAGGTAAACGAAACTATCTGATTAAAATTCAGAGACTCATGAACAAAGCCAGCTAACAGGTTGAGCAGCAACGACGACACTTATCCCATTCTTTTTCTCCTTAAAGTTATCTTGAATCATTTAATAAAATGCTCACAATCAGCTAGGATAAGGAAGCTGAAGAACGATAGGACTCAAAGCAACATTTAAAAAATTTACTTCCCACTTAGTAAACTTGTAACACTTAAACCCCTTAGGGTATGACAACACTGCACAATAAGCCCTGGGACTGTGGGACCCAGGCTTATGGACCCCGGTGTTTCAAAGCCAATGCAGTCTACACTTCATCATCAACTTGGGTTTACAATGCTGGACCCACCTCTCACAGCCATGGTAACGCGTCCGTGCTGCATTATGCGGACCTTCTGACTGGGTTCTGCAGCTTTACCTGTGTCCACACTGCAAAATGACAGGGCTTGAACCTAAGTCACAGCAGGACTTGGGCTCTGACCCACTCGACTAGCAGGGTCTGAGAAATCAGGTCCTAAGCGCTTACTGACCAAGTTAGACTGATTTGTGGGTGGGTAGAAGGGTCAGAGGCAGAGCCCAAATTTAGTATGCCGTGTAGACATACTATGCAAAGGCTGGTTTTTTTCTGGAATTTTTTTTTTAATACACTTTATGAGTCCAGGGAAGAGCTGACATCCTGTTACTGTTTGTGAGGGAATCATATTTTAGTGAAGACGGACTTCTATTTTTAAACCATCTACCACGCAGTAGAGCTACATCACACAAAGTTACCCCACCCACCACATTTTTTAATGCTTTCACCAAAGCAACACTTCATTAATCCCAGATAGTATGCTCATATAATACATTATAACTCAATTCTGGGATTCATTAATTGACTCAGTTAAGCTATCCTTAACTGGATCCCTGATACTTTGAAAATATTCAATGAGGACAGACATTCCCTGCAAGCTGAGTGTATAAACCTTCAATAAAGCTTGTTTCTGAGATTTGGCCTTTTATCTCAGAAAAGCTGTACAGAGTTTTCAAGGGAAAAGGAGGAGGGGGGGAAAGTGTGGGAAAGGAGGAAAGCTGTCTTTGATGCCCAGTTAATTTCATGTACCCATGTGATTTAATCTAATTCTGAAACTAAACTGATTTCTGTCAAAAAAAAACCCCAACCAAACAAAAAAAAAACCCCACCCTGCATGCATAGCAGAACAGTCTGGAATCAAGAAAAAAACAAGAAAGTTCTTAGCAATGCACAAAAAAGGCCTTAATCCAGCGCCTTTTGAATGACAAACTGCACTTGCAAGTGTCACAGCTTTATCTTGTATGCTAGGCAGAGTATCAGTCTAGAGAGAATATGGCTTCACCTTCAGGCAGAAAAGAAGTCCTTAGGCTACTCAGCACCCATCAAAGAAGCCAAATTGCAGATTTTTTTTTTTTACAGTGATTCCTTCTTAAAAAGCTTTTACAACATTGACAATTTTAGGGAGGATGTGACTCTGCCATCAGTGCCTGGCCTGCTCTACCATCAGAGGAAATAAGCAAGTGATAATATACTCAAAAAGAATAGGAGTACTAGTGGCACCTTAGAGACTAACCAATTTATTTGAGCGTAAGCTTTCGTGAGCTACAGCATGAAGTGAGCTGTAGCTCACAAAAGCTTATGCTCAAATAAATTGGTTAGTCTCTAAGGTGCCACAAGTACTCCTTTTCTTTTTGTGAATACAGACTAACACGGCTGCTACTCTGAAACCTGATAATATACTGTAGCATATTTAAGAGAAAGAAACAGAAGAAAATGGCAATCTGGGACTATACAGCTGATCCCCAAAATAGACACCGCAGCTAGTGCCAAACCAGCTGCCAATAACAGTAGACTGTAAAATTTCCTAATACCTGTGTCATGTTTACTTTATATTTACAGTGAGAAGAGGGCTTCCCAATAGACAATATTTGATAGTCTTTTTGTTCACTGTCACTGTCATTATCCACCATCTGCTCTGCCAATTTTCTTTCTGTTCTTTTTTGTGTATTCATCAGCGTTGTGTTAAGTAACTATCTTAATGACTGCAACATATTGCTTCTGGATTAGCACTAGATATTGTCCTGGCTCATATACAGAGCTGAAAGTAAGTAGGAGACCTGGCAGGAGTTATATGCAAAACCGTTTCCCCCTCTTTGAAAAGAAACAGTAACTAGGAAAGTTTGATCCCAACTCACTGGTAGGAATCTGATGGTTTGGTTAAAAGTACTTCCTCCTATGAAGTTCAATGAAGTACCTCCCAGCTCTAAAAATCTGACGAGATGTCGTAGTGTGATGAGTAGACTGAAAAACTGTAAAAAAACAAAAATACAAAACAACTTGCTTAGTTTGCTCAAAACTAGATAGAGTAACTTCAGTTTTGAGAAAAGGGCAGCTTTGAAAAGGACTGACTGAACCTTTTGGTTTAATACACTGACCCACATATAGAATGTCTTTCTGCCTTGCTTGCTCTGTGGGTAGATGCCAGCAGGGGGTATTCCAAGCTTGGCACATCTTTACTTATTCTTTGCTTTAAGGCCTTCTAAAGTTAATTCTCCAAAATTTATCTCAATGTTCCTTTTGTGCAAAGCAGACTTTTTTTTTTTTTTTTTTTTTTTGCTGAGCTTAGTCATGTATTGAGAAACTAGCAGGGTTTTGATTAAAAAACTCTTTTAACATTTTGCACTGAAGAAAAACAAAAGTAAATCAGGCTAAAGAAATGGGGGTGGAGGGAGGAAAAATTGACAAACTGAAAGAGCCAGAGGAAAATTGGACTGGAAAATTTCCTTTGGAGTATTACAGTATAAGACAATATAGTAGTGTGTATGTGTGTGTATATATATATATATATATATATATATATATATTTCTGATCCACAAAGTGAGGGAAAGTGATCTTAAGCATCAGGGATCACAGGATGGAACACTGCCAGGCTGCTTGAATGCATACACAGTTTAAATGCAGCCCAGATAAGCTATGATGTAAAAGGGCTATGAGCCTCATTCTGTTTCCATTCAACTCAATGGCAAAAAACCATTGTAGAGAGTCAACAGCAGCAGACTGAATTTTGTGGAGAGCAACAGCAGCAGAAACGAACAATGAGTATGAGAGCTTTGCTAATGCATAAGTATTGGGGTGGAATAGTGGTGAGAGCATGCCTCTTGAATAGTTGCACAAGTTTTTGCTCATAAATAGGCACAAAGGCCGTTAGAATTAATACTCCAACTGCAGTATGAAATTTGGGCTTGTCTACATGGCAAGTGACTGCACGTCAAACCAGGGTATGAATCTATAGTACACCAGCTTGCTGTACAGTAACATCCCATGTGGATACTGCTGCACTGAAAGTCTGGGTGTGAAGCTTGGCTTACTACTGCTTGAAGGTGTGGTGTTTCACAAACCAATTCCTGGACTCTCAGCATTCTAGAGCTGAGCCACCTTTACAATTTCCTATGGCTTTCAGAGCAAAGCTGGCAACTGGAAGGGGGAACTTTTATTACAATGCAGGAAAGTAGATGGCATTGTAATAATAGCTACACCTTCTCATCTGAGAAGCCACTACACATTTCTCCATTTTAATTATTGGATTAATATAAACTCAGGTCCATCCACATAGCAAGTGCTACAGCTTGAACACACATATTTACGAAGTATTATATGTATAGTATGTGCATGTTTCAGAGTAGCAGCCGTGTTAGTCTGTATCCGCAAAAAGAAAAGGAGTACTCGTGGCACCTTAGAGACTAACCAATTTATTTGAGCATAAGCTTTCGTGAGCTACAGGTATGCATCCGATGAAGTGAGCTGTAGCTCACGAAAGCTTATGCTCAAATAAATTGGTTAGTCTCTAAGGTGCCACGAGTACTCCTTTTCTTTTTGAGTATTTGCATGGTAAACATGTAGGAAACACAGTGTATACTACTGTGTAACATCTACAGGGTGCTCTTTTTATATCTCTTCCGATTAAGCCATATGTTGCAAGCACTGGTGGTGACAGTGTTAAGGGAATGACATCAACAATTACTATTCCCAATTCAGCAGCTTTCTGGAAACATTTCAAGTGTTTTTCCTTATTACATTTGATTGAAAACTAGACTCCTATCAAGACAGATATATGCAATATTGATATTGCTTGGGTTGACATAGATTCTAACGCTTTATGGTACCATGTAATATTAAAGCATGATACAAATATCGGACCAAATTTTCCAAAGCAAAGTCTGGGTACCTCAATTTTTGAGTTACCCTACTTGGGACACCGTGAAGGGGTCTGATTTTCAGACTGGAAAATCCAAAATAAGGTGTTCCAAGGTAGGCAATCAAAAATGAAGTCACCCCAAATTACTGCAGGCTGGAAAATTTAGACCAATCATTGAATTTAAATAACAATCCTGCTCTGTGTGTTAAAATTAGAGCTGGTCAAAATTCAGAATTTATGTTCCATGGGGAATTCTGACATTTTCTTTCATCCCAAATTAGAATGAAAAGTCAAAATTTAAAAAAAAATTCACATATAAAAATCAATTTTTTCCAGGTCAATTGAAACGTTATGATGAAACTGAAAAGGTTTTCTTTCAATTTCAACGTTTTATTTTTATTTTAGGTTTATTTTTTATTGTTTTATATTTTATTGTAATTTGACATGTAATTTGAAATAAGAATGATATCAAATATAATAATAAAATAAAAACATTTTAAAAAATCAAAGTATCCTATTCTGATAAGTTTTGTTTCAAACTTATGAAACCGAGGGATTTAAAGCTAAATTTTATTGATTTCAAAAAGTTTCCAGAGCATTTCCTGACATAAAAACATTCTGTCAGAAAATTTACAACCACCCCTAATTAAAACAAAAGTTTCAAAATGCAGGACAATTAAAACAAGGGAATAACATATTAAAAACCCATATAGAAATGTCTCGATGGCACCCTAAAATGAAATATAATAAAACCCCTTAAGATGTACTTATTCCAAAGGTGTACTCATTTTTATCGCTGTCAGACACTGTGGCCTTATCACAGTTTTAATGATGCTACTTTTAATTTAGCTTCCTTTCTGGAAAAATCCTATAAAATTTATTATGGATGAAGTGGTTAGGGTTCTACAGAATTTCATCCCCAAAACTTGCCAGAGCTAATAAAGAATGACGTCCTGTCTATATGTTTTCTGTACCAGCATATAGAATCCTATAGCAAAAATATAATTCTCTATGCAATTCTATAGGAGTGTTAAAGTTTATAGAACAAAGATCATACATTATTAATTTATATGGGTTTTAAGAATAAATTTTATAGAACCCTCTTAGTGTCATTCCATTCTTTTCCAGAGCGGTAGATAAATTAACAGTGGCATAATTTTAAAAGTTGTGGGACATTCCTAGAAAGTGAAAACAACAAGGAGTCCGGTGGCACCTTAAAGACTAACAGATTTATTTGGGCATAAGGTTTCACGGGTAAAAAACCCACTTCTTCAGATGCATGGATTGAAAATTACAGATGCAGACATTATTATACTGACATATGAAGAGAAGAGTGTTACCTCACAAGTGGAGAACCAGTGCTGACAAGGCCAATTCGATCAGGGAGGATGTAGTCCACTCCCAATAATAGATGAGGAGGTGTCAATTCCAGGAGAGGCAAAGCTGCTTCTGTAATGAGCCAGCCACTCCCAGTCCCTATTCAAGCCCAAATTAATGGTTTAAATTTGCAAATGAATTTTAGTTCTGCAGTTTCTCTTTGAAGTCTGTTTCTGGAGGTTTTTTTTTTCAAGTGTCGCTACTTTGAAATCTGTTGTAGAATGTCCAGGAAGATTGAAGGGTTCTCCTATTGGCTTTTGTAGGTTACCATTCCTGATGTCTGATTTGTGTCCATTTATTCTTTTACATAGAGACTGTCTGGTTTGGCCAATGTACATGGCAGAGGGGCATTACTGGCGCATGATGGCATATATAACATTAGTAGATGTGCAGGTGAATGAGTCCCTGATGGTGTGGCTGATGTGGTTGGGTCCTCTGATGGTGTCGCTAGAGTAGATATGGGGACAGAGTAGGCAACGAGGTTTATTACAGGGATTGGTTCCTGGGTTATTGTTTCTGTGGTATGGTGTGTAGTTGCTGGTGAGTATTTGCTTCAGGTTGGGGGGCTGTCTATAAGCGAGGACTGGCCTGCCTCCCAAGATCTGTGAGAGTGAGGGATCATTTTCCAGGATAGGTTGTAGATCACTGATGATGTGCTGGAGAAGTTTTAGCTGGGGGCTGTATGTGATGGCCAATGGTGTTCTGTTATTTTCCTCGTTGGGCCTGTCCTGTACTAGATGACTTCTGGGTAACTGTCTCGCTCTGTCAATCTGTTTCCTCACTTCCCCTGGTGGGTATTGTAGTTTTTAGAATGCTTGATAAAGATCTTGTAGGTGTTTTTCTCTGTCTGAGGGATTGGAGCAAATTTGGTTGTATCTTAGGGCTTGGCTGTAGACAATGGATCATATGATGTGTCCTGGATGGAAGCTGGAGTCATGTAGGTAAGTATAGCAGTCAGTAGGTTTCCAGTATAGTGTGGTGCTTATGTGACCATCACTTATTTAAACTGTAGTGTCCAGAAAGTGGATGTCTTATGTGGACTGGTCCAGGCTGAGGCTGATAGTGGGGTGGAAATTGTTGAAATCCAGGTGGAATTTTTCAAGGCCCTCCTTCCCATGGGTCCATATGATGAAGATGTCATCAATGTAGCGCAAGTAGAGGAGGGGAGTTAGGGGACAAGAGCTGAGGAAACGTTGTTCTAGGTCAGCCATAAAAATGTTGGCATACTGTGGGGCCATGCGGGTACCCATAGCAGTGCCACTGACTTGAAGTTATAAGTTGTTCCCAAATCTGAAATGGTTGTGGGTGAGGACAAAGTGGCTGACAGTGATAAAAAAAAAAAAAAAAAAAACTTCTGGAAAAAAAAAAAGGTTTTGGGGCTTTTTATATTTTGTATTTTAAATCGTTTCAATTTAGGGAATCATAAGGTAAACAAATAGGGTGTATACTTTTAACCATACTGTCATTGAACACTGACAGACAGCAGTATTGATTAGTATGGAAACAATGGAAAAATTGTTAAAAGTGAGTAGTATAATCAGTAGAAACAGATTAGACATCAGTATAACAGTGGTTGAAGACACAAATAATAATAAAGGGGGAAGGGATAAAACAGACAGACAATCTGGGGAGACTGAAGTCCACACTCTAGCATAAGATTGATCTCTTGCTGTGATGTCCTCTAAGGTGTGAGTCTAGGTGTAGCAACTCAAGGCACGTGATGTCAGTGCACACAGGCAGCACCAGGGTGCGAGTCAGGAAGGAAGTCTTGCACATCACCAGGTCCCTCAGCATTAAGGGCTTTAAAAACTAGCAGGGACAGCTTGAAATAAATCCTCTACTTTACAGGCAGCCAATGTAAAGGGCTCAAGGGGGTGAAATGTGATTATGGCTGCTCAGTCCTGCAAGCAAACATGATGCTGCATTCTGAACTAGCTGCAGTTTTGACATTTTTCTCAGAGCTAATAATGGAAGCAGCAATTTGGTATCTCTAGAGAGAGGAGAGGAAGCAGCCTGGATATATTTGTGCAAAGGACTGGCAAAATAGTAGGACTGATTTGGAAACTCCTCCTGGAGTCATTTCCACACACACATACAAAAGGTGCCTTTAGAACATTATCAGGGACTAATGGATGGGGGTCTGGAATAGCCAACTGGTGAGAAACCAGATGTCAGTACCTTTGTGAGCCAGGTCCTCGTAGATGTCGTTTGTAAAGGTAAATCATCAGTGTGAGCATCTTGACCCAGACTCAAATGAGGAAAAACACACAAACGTGAAGATGGTCTTTCTTCTTTTTACTGCAATGGGCTTTTTGTACTTCACCAAGCTGCAGATTGTCCCTATGAGCTCTGGATGGGGGAAATACATGCTCAGAGGCCAGTGAGACACTTGAGTTCCATTAATATAACAACCCAGAAAGAACAGATATCTCCCCTCAGAGAGAGGGAAACACCACATTGTTGTTATTTATTATTACAATTAGTACTTAGGGTGAGATTTATAAAGCTACTTAAGTGCCTAAGGATTCAGAGAGTTACCTACTAGGATTTACTAAAGCATGGGAGTGAGTCAGATGCCATGGCTTTCATTCTTTTGTCCCTGGGCCTGTTGAGAAGACCATCTCTCACCACTGGAATTAAGACTGTGGAGAAACCGAGGATTTCTGGGGAGCTTGTCTGCCACAGAGAATATTGCAGATGATGATTTAGGCATGTTAGGCAAAGGAACCCAGTGAGGCTGGGCTGCAGTGCTTCAACACAAGATGTGTATTTGTTTTATCATCAGCCAATATCACTTTTCTCACAGTACTTTGGGGGTTTTTTAGGCCTACCTAGGAGAATGTAACTGAGGAATGGAAAATTCTGCAATAAGAAAAAGGTAAGAGAGAAGTTATGAGCTTTTGAGAGTACTCCTGGTGTTTATCCTGTGTCTACCACAGAGACTTGAAGACAGAGAACCACATGGGCCACTTGGATTGGCACTCAAAACTTTTGCAGTTTCATTGTTTGCATTGGCTTGCTCAAGTGTGCTATAACCAGAAATCCCACAGGTTGAGTGGAATTATGCAAACAGAATTATGAAAACTGACACACGCAACCAGCAATATCACCTAAACAACTCTCTGTAACAGAGAGCAAACCATCAGATCCAAGAGGCTTATCATAAGCAGAATGATAAGCCTAAGTGCACATTGTAAGCATAATGGTAATACTCAACATTTCCTTGGGCAACCAGGAGGTCTGGGTTGCTGCTTTTTAAAAGTTTCTTCCCTTAAAAGGCAGATAAGAATTACTTTCAAACCAGAATCTTTTTCTGTGTACAGCATCCCATTTTCTTTTGCATAAATTAACATATTTAGTGATTTTCTTGATGTGCATAACATACACACCAAGAAAACTTAATCCTGTTCTATGCTATCTCTTGCCATTTGATTTGTTACTGTTCAGTTATGTATATACTGGTTATGGGGGGAAATATTCTTGCTTGAATTTGGGGGAAGGGGGGTGGAAATAACCTGACCAGTGTTTTACTATTTGGCTCTCTTTTCTCAACCATGCCAGTACCCAGGCAACTAAAGTGCCTAATTTACCATCCTCTTTATTGGCCTGTTGTATTATAGGGAAATTTATTCTGTCTTCCTTAACTGTGCCACCCACCTGTGATATTTGTCTATTATTATAAACAGTAAACTATAAACAGTATCCTATCAATGAGCATTGAATGCTCTTTCATTTTGACATTCATTTTGGCTAAGACAATACGTATAACGTACATGTTTTTAAAATAATTTTTTCACAGATTAGGTAATGCATTACAGGTAAACATGTTTGGCAAAATTTGAAAATGATTTGAGAAATCCCAACATTAAAAATATTAAAATCCAGAGTAAGTTTCACAAAACCTAGTTCTCCTGTTTCATCCGGATATGTATCGACGTTGGCAGTCAAGCAGCAGTTTGTAAACGTTGTACCAACTGCTCCAATTTATGGAGCTTGAGCGCATTGACTTGAAAACGATATACAAGTTAAATCTGGTTCCCTCTCTGATGACAAGAAGGAAATCTTGTACAAAGGTGGGGCTGGATTTTCAGCAGATTTTGAAGCCAAGCACGATGGGAGTAATCCTGAAAGAAATCTTTCCTGAACCCCTTCTTCTGGTCTTCAAACAACCCCACAACCTCTCCAATCTCATCATCAGAAGCAAGCTCACCACAGACCAGGACACACTAACTCAAAGCGGCACCAGTCCCTGCCAGAACAACAGATGCAAAACCTGCAGACATGTCTCCATTGTCATAGTGATCAACACCCTCCCCACATAACAAACCTCTCAAGATCCAAGGATCCTACACATACCTATCAGAACATGTGGCGTACCTCATTGCAGCATTTAATGCCCTGGATAACAACTATGTGGATGAAACCAGACAATCATACATTCTCTAATGAACCCACATAAGAGAATGATAAAAGACAAAAACACCATATAATCTGTGGGTGAACACTTTTCACAAAGTGATCACTGTATATCTGACACATCAGTCCTCATCCTTGAACGAAACCTGCACAAGACTTTCAAAAGATGAGCCTGGAAACTTAAATTCATAACTGTGCTAGACATTAAAACTCATGGTCTTAATAAAGGTTTTAGAGTAACAGCCATGTTAGTCTGTATTCGCAAAAAGAAAAGGAGTACTTGTGGCACCTTAGAGACTAACCAATTTATTTGAGCATAAGCTTTCGTGAGCTACAGCTCACTTCATTGGATGCATACTGTGGAAAGTTTAGAAGACCTTATTAAATACACATAAAGCATGAAAAAAATACCTCCTCCCACCCCACTCTCCTGCTGGTAATAGCTTATCTAAAGTGATCACTCTCCTTACATTGTGTATGATAATCAAGGTGGGCCATTTCCAGCACAAATCCAGGGTTTAACAAGAACGTCTGGAGGTGGGGGGGTAGGAAAAAACAAGGGGAAATAGGCTACCTTGCATAATGACTAAGCCACTCCCAGTCTCTATTCAAGCCTAAGTTAATTGTATCCAATTTGCAAATGAATTCCAATTCAGCAGTTTCTCGCTGGAGTCTGGATTTGAAGTTTTTTTGTTGTAAAATAGCGACTTTCATGTCTGTAATCACGTGACCAGACAGATTGAAGTATTCTCCGACTGGTTTATGAATGTTATAATTCTTGACATCTGATTTGTGTCCATTTACTCTTTTACGTAGAGACTGTCCAGTTTGACCAATGTACATGGCAGAGGGGCATTGCTGGCATATGATGGCATATATCACATTGGTGGATGTGCAGGTGAACGAGCCTCTGATAGTGTGGCTGATGTTATTAGGCCCTGTGATGGTGTCCCCTGAAGAGATATATGGGCACAGTTGGCAACGGGCTTTGTTGCAAGGATAGGTTCCTGGGTTAGTGGTTCTGTTGTGTGGTATGTGGTTGCTGGTGAGAATTTGCTTCAGGTTCGGGGACTGACTGTAGGCAAGGACTGGCCTGTCTCCCAAGATTTGTGAGAGTGTTGGGTCATCCTTTAGGATAGGTTGTAGATCCTTAATAATGCGTTGGAGGGGTTTTAGTTGGGGGCTGAAGGTGACGGCTAGTGGCATTCTGTTATTTTCTTTGTTAGGCCTGTCCTGTAGTAGGTGACTTCTGGGAACTCTTCTGGCTCTATCAATCTGTTTCTTCACTTCCGCAGGTGGGTATTGTAGTTGTAAGAATGCTTGATAGAGATCTTGTAGGTGTCTGTCTCTGTCTGAGGGGTTGGAGCAAATGCGGTTGTATCACAGAGCGTGGCTGTAGGCAATGGATCGTGTGGTGTGGTCAGGGTGAAAGCTGGAGGCATGTAGGTAGGAATAGCAGTCAGTAGGTTTCCGGTATAGGGTGGTGTTTATGTGACCATCATTTATTAGCACTGTAGTGTCCAGGAAGTGGATCTCTTGTGTGGACTGGACCAGGCTGAGGTTGATGGTGGGATGGAAATTGTTGAAATCATGGTGGAATTCCTCAAGGGCTTCTTTTCCATGGGTCCAGATGATGAAGTTGTCATCCATATAGCGCAAGTAGAGTAGGGGCGTTAGGGGACGAGCGCTGAGGAAGCGTTGTTCTAAATCAGCCATAAAAATGTTGGCATACTGTGGGGCCATGCGGGTACCCATAGCAGTGCCGCTGATTTGAAGGTATACATTGTCCCCAAATGTAAAATAGTTATGGGTAAGGACAACGTCACAAAGTTCAGCCACCAGGTTAGCCGTGACATTATCGGGGATAGTGTTCTTGAAGGCTTGTAGTCCATCTTTGTGTGGAATGTTGGTGTAGAGGGCTTCTACATCCATAGTGGCCAGGATGGTGTTTTCAGGAAGATCACCAATGGATTGTAGTTTCTTCAGGAAGTCAGTGGTGTCTCGAAGGTAGCTGGTAGTGCTGGTAGCGTAGGGCCTGAGGAGGGAGTCTATATAGCCAGACAATCCTGCTGTCAGGGTGCCAATGCCTGAGATGATGGGGCATCCAGGATTTCCAGGTTTATGGATCTTGGGTAGTAGATAGAATATCCCAGGTCGGGGTTCCAGGGGTGTGTCTGTGCGGATTTGATCTTGTGCTTTTTCAGGGAGTTTCTTGAGCAAATGCTGTAGTTGCTTTTGGTAACTCTCAGTGGGATCAGAGGGTAATGGCTTTTAGAAAGTGGTGTTGGAGAGCTGCTAAGCAGGCTCTTGTTCATATTCTGACCTATTCATGATGACAACAGCACCTCCTTTGTCAGCCTTTTTGATTATGATGTCAGAGTTGTTTCTGAGGCTGTGGATGGCATTGTGTTCCGCACGGCTGAGGTTATGGGGCAAGTGATGATGCTTTTTCCACAATTTCAGCCCGTGCACGTCGGTGGAAGAACTCTAGAAGTCCAGTCTGCTGTTTCGACCTTCAGGAGGAGTCCACCTAGAATCCTTCTTTTTGTAGTGTTGGTAGGGAGGTCTCTGTGGATTAGTATGTTGTTCAGAGGTATGTTGGAAATATTCCTTGAGTCGGAGATGTCGAAAATAGGATTCCAGGTCACCACAGAACTGTATCATGTTCGTGGGGGTGGAGGGGCAGAAGGAGAGGCCCCGAGATAGGACAGCTGCTTCTGCTGGGCTGAGAGTATAGTTGGATAGGTTAACAATATTGCTGGGTGGGTTGAGGAACCATTGCTGTAGCCCCTTGTGGCATGTAGTAGTTTAGAACATAAGTAAGTTTAGGAACACCACCCCCCACTGTTCCTCAGATGTTCTTGTCAACTGTTGGAAATGGCCCACCTTGATTATCACTAAAAAAGGTCCCCCCTCCCCGCTCTCCTGCTGGTAATAGCTCACCTTAAGTGATCACTGTCGTTACAGTGTGTATGGTAACACCCATTGTTTCATGTTCTCTATGTATATAAATCTCCCCACTGTATTTTCCACTGAATGCATCCGATGAAGTGAGCTGCAGCTCACAAAAGCTTATGCTCAAATAAATTTGTTAGTCTCTAAGGTGCCACAAATCCTCCTTTTCTTTTTGTGAATACAGACTAACATGGCTGCTACTCTGAAATCTATATTTTCAATATATTTATCTGTGACACTCTGAGTACCTTTCCCAGACCTGAGGAAGATATGTGTGGAGCTTGAAAGCTTGCCTCTTTCACCAACAGAAGTTTGCCCGACAAAAGATATTACCTCACCCATCTTGTCTCTTTAGTATCCTGGGACTGACAACTGCAGCAAAACTGCACACATCAAAAAATTTGGAATGTTTTGACATTTTCAAAATGAAAAGTCATTTTCTGATTCAAAATGACTGAAATTTTAAAACAATTTATTTATACTTAAAAAAAGGGTTAAAAATGTAAAGGTCAAAACAGCCCAATTTGTTCATTTTTTTTAAAGGTTCTGATTGACCCCATAAGAAAAACTGGACCATCAGTTAATGAAAATTTATGAAATTTTGACTTTTTGTTCTGATTCAGGATAGGAAAAAAATTCAAAATCTCAAATTCTTGAGGGATGGGGAAATTGTTTCCATCCAGCTCTAGAATTAATCAGTTTCTTTCTCCTTTAGATACTGTATATATATATATATATATATATATATATATATAAAGTAACAAGAAAGAAATAGTGACCTCACAGTGTCTAACAGTACAAAAGAACCAGGCATTTCATATTCTCTTCATCCATTTGCCTAAGAAATGAAGGAATTGTGGGGGTGGATGCAACTGTTTGCAGAGAAAACACAGGGAAGCAAACAAGAGAAAAACTGTTTTGTTTTTTTTTAAATGTATACTAGGGAAGAGGGGAGAAAGAGGGAATTTGACTACAATGAACAGGAATGTAAAAATAGTTTAGAAAGCTACATTAAGACAAAAAAGCAGATAAAGAGCACTGGCAGATCTGAGAGAGGGTTGGGGTCAGCCACTTCACATTTCATCAGATGCAGAATTTAAGATTTCATTTAAAAAATGTAAAGGACCAGATTCAACCCCTACCACCCAATATTTACAGATGGCTATTTATTATAGTATACCTAGGCATCAAATACAAGCTCTGTCCTTGTGCTCAGGGAACACTAGGACTTTGTGGGTTCAGCACAGCTACCAATCTTCAGACTGCAAATGGTGAGGAGAATGGGAAGAGAAGTCATGGCCGTGCACAGAGCATGTTGCAACCTTTCAAAGGGTAACACTTTGGATATTCTGTCTCTGCATTTCTGGAAGTATTTATGTGCAGTGAAAAATGTGTCTTGCCCATTATGGGCATTCGTTCCATATCTTGTCACACCGTAGCTAGGATGATGAGGGGTCTGATCTGGCCCTTAGCTTCAAGTGTAAGACAGGATTTCAAATATCCCTACGAAGGCAAGATGCAAATGCAAAACAGCAGATTTGCAGAGTAGCTGTCAGTTGAGATAAAATGGTCAGAGAGCTAAATTACAGCAGTTTCAAAAAGGTTAATTAAGCTGCGCTGGTACCCTGTGAATATGCAATTCACAGCAGTGAAACAGCCTCTGACTACTCTTATGGATATCATGTCCTCATGCTCTATGGAAATCAATTAGTCTGCATTGAACTGTCCCACTGTAGGTTCTGAGTGAGCACCACCATTTTAGTACACAATGATTAAAGACTACAATATTCCTGCTGAGAAAAGGATTGCAAATTGCACCCTTCTGAGGTGGCAGTGGTGTAATTTAATTATAACCAAGGCTGAAATGCCATAAAAGCCTGGGGATAATACGTTAAAAGCACATCTTTGGAACAATACTACTGCATGTCTTAGAAGAGAGTACATCGCCACCAATAATAAATGTTCAGCAACTCAAATTACCCGCTCCCTGACATCTGTACAAAACTAGTCTCTTCAGCAGGTTTACACAAATGTAGCTCATTGGAAGTCAGCAATGAGTTCTGCTGAAGGTGCACAAGAAGTAATACAATCCAGTTCTCTCAAACTGTGTTGGCTTTGGAGAGGTAACCGAAGAAGCAGCTGTC
Source organism: Lepidochelys kempii (assembly GCF_965140285.1). Classification (NCBI taxonomy): domain Eukaryota; kingdom Metazoa; phylum Chordata; order Testudines; family Cheloniidae; genus Lepidochelys; species Lepidochelys kempii. The sequence continues at coordinate 27,531,365 of NC_136381.1, read as the reverse complement.
AAAACTACTCTTTAGTACTAAAGTTAGCAGAAAGTACTCAAAATACATCTGTCAAGTAAGAATAGTCCATTTTCTACATAGTCACTTTTCAGAGCAGAACCGTGTGTTAAGCAGTCTATATAAGAATTGCTAATTATGGTTCTTCTATTGAAATCACTGGCTTCACTAGGAGTAAGAAGCTATTTATTTCCCTTAAATGTATTAGTAAAGAAATAAAAACAATTTTTATGCGGTTTCAACCTGGCTAAAAGGAAAGGTTACCTCTTGAGAAAAAACAATAATGGATGTACAGGGCCCTGACCTATGACTGGCGCCACTAGACATTACAACAATGCACACACTAATGGAATGAAAACAGAAAAATTACAGAGTGTTAGGGGCAGGGAGGGGGAAGGTGTTAAGTCAAAGAAAAGTATTAAGAAAAGAAAGTACTCTTTTAAACAAATATATGAGTTAATTTTCTTTAGATTCTTTGGATCCCATTTTGCAGCCACTCCATAGGCTGACATCCCATTGACTGCAATGGGAATCCTGTCTGCAGAACAGCTGTTAACTGGGTCCTTGAGCAGTAGATGGAAAAACAAGCGTAAGGAAGAACATGAAAGAATTAAAAACATGAATAAAATAAGAACACATTTTTAGTAACAAAATTACTACTAACATGAGTTACCAAATCAGCATTGACCTTTAAGACTCTCCAAAAAAACGTGATTTTCCCAAGCAGCTGTTTGCATGTATTCTGTTCAGGTTCTTATGCCACCCTCATCAACATAGTATCCGAGTGCTTCCCAGAAGTGCATTAAGGGATGTGAAAACTATTTGTCACATGTGATTTGCCCTTTCCCTCTCTCCCCTTTTTCTCACATGGGAAAAACTGTGATGTTTATTAATTTATGTAATACCCAGTATTCTGACAGGTTTCAGAGTAGCAGCTGTGTTAGTCTGTATCATGCAAAAAGAAAAGGGGGACTTGTTGCACCTTAGAGATTAACAAATTTATTTGAGCATAAGCTTTCGTGAGATACAGCTCACTTCAGCATCTGATGAAGTGAGCTGTAGCTCACGAAAGCTTATGCGCAAATAAATTTGTTAGTCTCAAGTCCTCCTTTTCTTTTGCCAGTATTCTGAGTGTGTTTGTTACTGAAGGGTAGATCAGAGAAGTGCACTTTACATTTGGAATGGAAAGAGGTGACCTCGGAGGTGGTTCTTCTATGCTGTGGACATTCATTCCCCAGCCTTGGACCAGCCCAAAAGAAAGCTCTGTCTGCTGCACATATATGAGCTTTACCCTTGTAAATAGTTTAAATGTATTTATAGGGATTATTTTTAAATCCCTCCACCTGTAGTCAAGTGTTCTAGTCCAACTATACAAGCCTTACAGAGAGGTATGGAACCTTTGAAAGTGACCTAAAATAATTCTCTATACCAAAAAGGTAAAGATCTGGAAATAAATCTAGAACTGAGTGCTGGCCCACATTAGGAAGTGGACTCTCCTATGGTAAGGAAGTTCCCATTTCAATCTCTGCAGGGTCAGTAGATATCAAAAACTAAGTCTTAGTACAAAAAAGCAGTTGCTGATGCAGGACTCATTTTAATCAGGTGTTCAGAAAGTTAGAATGAGTTCCAAGGAGAAACAAAGTGGTCAAAAGCACTTAATATCATATTTATCTAAGGTTTTGGGAACTTATGACATGAACATATCATGTGTTTATCAGTCTGGGCTCCTAAATTTTCATTATAATTTTGCAGTGCCATACTGTACTTTACACTTTACAAAGAGGAGAAAATAAGGACAAGGAAAACAAAGTCCAAGTCATCCCAAATTTATTAAAGTGAATAAAGGAACAGACACACATTCTTGTTTTTCAACATTTTTAAATGCTTTGCAAACATATATTATATAATCAAGTGTTAGATGTTGAGCTGGGTGAATGACTGATATTTTGGTTCTCCAGCAGTTCTGAAAAGTTGAAAGAAAAACATCAGTTTTACCTGAAGCTGAAAATTCTAATTTTTTTAGGAAAACTGAACAAACAACCACCAAAATTTTTGTTTGCAGGAAATTTTTGTTAGACACAAAAGAAACGAAGGGCTACGTTCACAGAATGACTATGGGTGTGTGCGCACATTTGGTAGCATTGCCTCCCTTGTTACTTATAGCCCAGTGGTTTGAGCATTTTCTCAGGATGGGGGAGCCCCAAGGTCAAATCCCCTCTGTGCCCAAAGTGGAGAAGGGATTTAAACTTGTCTCCTACACTGCAGGAAAGTGCCCTAACCCCTGGACTATAGAGTAGCAAGGTGCTGGGTTTTCTCACTTGCTTGCTCTGAAACTCTTCCACTTTCTATAAAATACTTTAATATAGTCTTTCGGCTAGAGAGAGAAAGGGAGCCTATCCCCTCCGCCCTCTTCAAAGCACTGGATAAGGCTCTCACCTAAAAAGTGGGAGCCTCAAATTCACATCCCAATTCCAATGACTGACATAGGCCAAAGCTATTTAGTTAATTCATGACAAATTCATGAACAGTTTGGGCATTTTTCAGCAAAAATTTTTTCTGAAAAAATTTGACCAGTTACGTGCTTGTCGTTCCTGTCCACTGCAGTATTAACAAATCAACAATAAAGACAGCGGGGGATATGTGTATGAGATTAACACTTACAGGTATTATGTTTCAGTAGGAGTGATTCTCTTTTTAAATTCACAGTCTTCTTTCTTTAACTAGTGTGTGTGTGGGGGGGTAATACTCTATTCCTGCTGTGACTCATTCTTCTCCCTAGAAATCTTTCTTAGTGGTGCTTATTAATCCTGCTCTCTCTTACTCTTTCCAGTGTCCAATTTGTGGGTGGCAGACATGCATCTGTGCTCCCCCGCCCCAGGACCTTTTGTGTAAGTACTGCAGGTCCTCAACACAAGAGTAGTTGGAGGTAGCTATGCACAGAAATCTGGAGTCCATGGTAAAATTTCCAAGGACATCAATGGGAATTGGAGCAAGCCCTCTATCTCCCCAAGTGACCATTTAGTACTTCCCCAGTGCAATAATGAGAGAGTAGCTTTTATGTCTAGTATAATTCTCCAGATTTTTTTTAATTAATTTATTTTTTAAAAAACCCTTGGTCAGACTCCTGAGGTTTTACAAGAGATTTTTTTCTGTATCTTTTTGCTTCTTTGTGCTGTAATTTTCTATTGCTTTATTTCAATATAATGAGCTTGATTCATCAGCTGTGTAAAGTACAGTAATTAACCAGATATGGGCAACAAGTCACCTGAGAGTGTAAGAGATAGGAGTTTAATTTGCACATTGGTAAGTTTCAGAGTAACAGCAGTGTTAGTCTGTATTCGCAAAAAGAAAAGGAGTACTTGTGGCACCTTAGAGACTAACCAATTTATTTGAGCATAAGTTTTCTGTGAGCTGTAGCTCACGAAAGCTTATGCTCAAATAAATTGGTTAGTCTCTAAGGTGCCACAAGTACTCCTTCTCTTTTTACATTGGTAAGTGGAACCCAAATTCCTTTGTCAAATTTGGGGTGGGTGCTAAGAGAGGGCATGCTAGTAAGCTATTGCTTTTCCACATGCAGTTTATGCAAATCTCTTCTTTCTTGCCACTTCCTATTTGGGGTCAGTACCTTTGGTCTCTTTAAGGTCCACTTATATCTAGTTCATCTTCCTAGTCTTTGGCCTCCTCCTTAATCATCTTCCATCCGCAATCATTGCAACCAAGTCCCTGGGCTGTAAGGGACCATCCTACAGATGTAGGACAGCTGCAAATATCCAATAAGCCAGGGGCGGGTAAACTTTTTGGCCTGAGGGCCGCATTGGGTTTCTGAAATTGTATGGAGGGCCGGTTAGGGGAGGCTGTGCCCCCGTACCTTATCCGACCCCCCCTGCTTCTCGCCCCCTGACGGTTGCCCGGGAACCCCTGCCCCATCCACCCCCGCTCTCTATCCCCTGACAGCCCCCAGAACCTCTGCCCCTAACTGCCCCCTGCCGCCCCATCCAACTCCCCTCTCATTCCAGATTACCCCCCTGGGACCCCTGCCCCATCCAACCATCCTGCTTCCTTCATAGAATCATAGAATATCAGGGTTGGAAGGGACCTCAGGAGGTCATCTAGTCCAACCCCCTGCTCAAAGCAGGACCAATCCCAAACTAAATCATCCCAGCCAGGGCTTTGTCAAGCCTGACCTTAAAAACTTTTAAGGAAGGAGATTCCACCACCTCCCTAGGTAACGCATTCCAGTGTTCCACCACCCTCCTAGTGAAAAAGTGTTTCCCTAATATCCAACCTAAACCTCCCCCACTGCAACTTGAGACCATTACTCCTTGTCCTGTCATCAGCTACCACTGAGAACAGTCTAGATCATTCCTCTTTGGAACCCCCTTCCAGGTAGTTGAAAGCAGCTATCAAATCTCCCCTCATTCTTCTCTTCCGCAGACTAAACAATCCCAGTTCCCTCAGCTTCTCCTCATAAGTCATGTGTTCCAGTCCCCTAATCATTTTTGTTGCCCTTTGCTGGACTCTTTCCAATTTTTCCACATCCTTCTTGTAGTGTGGGGCCCAAAACTGGACACAGTACTCCAGATGAGGCCTCACCAATGTCGAATAGAGGAGAACGATCACGTCCCTTGATCTGCTGGCAATGCCCCTACATATACATCCCAAAATGCCACTGGCCTTCTTGGCAACAAGAGCACATTGTTGACTCATATCCAGCTTCTCATCCACTGTAACCCCTAGGTCCTTTTCCGCAGAACTGCTGCCGAGCCATTCAGTCCATAGTCTGTAGCGGTGCATGGGATTCTTCCATCCTAAGTGCAGGAATCTGCACTTGTCCTTGTTGAACCTCATCAGATTTCTTTTGGCCCAATCCTCTAATTTGTCTAGGGCCCTCTGTATCCTATCCCTACCCTCCAGCATATCTACCTCTCCTCCCAGTTTAGTGTCATCTGCAAACTTGCTGAGGGTGCAATCCACACCATCCTCCAGATCATTTATGAAGATATTGAACAAAACCGGCCCGAGGACCGACCCTTGGGGCACTCCACTTGATACCGGCTGCCAACTAGACATGGAGCCATTGATCACTACCAGTTGAGCCCGAAAATCTAGCCAACTTTCTATCCACCTTATAGTGCATTCATCCAGCCCATACTTCTTTAACTTGCTGGCAACAATACTGTGGGAGACCGTGTCAAAAGCTTTGCTAAAGTCAAGGAACAACACATCCACTGCTTTCCCCTCATCCACAGAGCCAGTTATCTCATCATAGAAGGCAATTAGATTAGTCAGGCATGACTTGCCCTTGGTGAATCCATGCTGCCTGTTCCTGATCACTTTCCTCTCCTCTAAGTGCTTCAGAATTGATTCCTTGAGGACCTGCTTCATGATTTTTCCAGGGACTGAGGTGAGGCTGACTGGCCTGTAGTTCCCAGGATCCTCCTTCTTCCCTTTTTTAAAGATGGGCACTACATTAGCCTTTTTCCAGTCATCCGGGACATCCCCCGATCGCCATGAGTTTTCAAAGATAATGGCCAATGGCTCTGCAATCACATCCGCCAACTCCTTTAGCACTCTCGGATGCAGCGCATCTGGCCCCATGGACTTGTTCTCGTCCAGCTTTTCTAAATAGTCCTGAATCACTTCTTTCTCCACAGAGGGCTGGTCACCTCCTCCCCATGCTGTGCTGCCCAGCGCAGTAGTCTGGGAGCTGACCTTGTTTGTGAAGACAGAGGCAAAAAAAGTATTGAGTACATTAGCTTTTTCCATATCCTCTGTCACTAGGTTGCCTCCCTCATTCAGTAAGGGGCCCACACTTTCCTTGACTTTCTTCTTGTTGCTAACATACCTGAAGAAACCCTTCTTGTTACTCTTAACATCTCTTGCTAGCTGCAACTCCAGGTGTGATTTGGCCTTCCTGATTTCACTCCTGCATGCCTGAGCAATATTTTTATACTCATCCCTGGTCATTTGTCCAATCTTCCACATCTTGTAAGCTTCTTTTTTGTGTTGAAGATCAGCAAGGATTTCACTGTTAAGCCAAGCTGGGCACCTGCCATATTTACTCTTCTTTCTACACATCGGGATGGTTTGTCCCTGTAACCTCAATAAGGATTCTTTAAAATACAGCCAGCTCTCCTGGACTCCTTTCCCCCTCATGTTATTCGCCCAGGGGATCCTGCCCATCAGTTCCCTGAGGGAGTCAAAGTCTGCTTTTCTGAAGTCCAGGGTCCGTATTCTGCTGCTCTCCTTTCTTCCCTGTGTCAGGATCCTGAACTCGACCATCTCATGGTCACTGCCTCCCAGGTTCCCCTACTAATTCCCACTTTAGCTTCCCCTACTAATTCTTCCCGGTTTGTGAGCAGCAGGTCAAGAAGAGCTGTGCCCCTAGTTGTTTCCTCCAGCCCTTGCACCAGGAAATTGTCCCCTACACTTTCCAAAAGCTTCCTGGATTGTCTTCACCACTCCCGGATTCCCCGCCCCTGACTGCTCCCCCCCCCCCCATCGAACCCCCTGCCTCCTTCCTGACGGCCCCCCAGGACCCCTGCCACATCCAGCCACCTCTTTTCCCTGTCCCCTGACTGCCTCCTGCCACCCCATCCAACCCCCCTCTCCTTCCTTACTGCCCCTTGGGAACTCCTGCCCCCATTCAACCACCTGGTTCCCTGCCCTCTGACTGCCCTGACCACAACCCCGAACTCCCCTGCCCTCTATCCAAACACCCTCCCCCACTCCCTTACTGGGCTGCCTGGAGCACCGGTGGCTGGCGGCGCAGCTGCACCAGGACAGGCAGCCACGCCGTGCACAGCACCGGGTCAGGCCGCGCCCTGCAGCTGGGCTGCCCCAGGAGCTCACAGCTCTCCCTCCCCCCCCCGCCCGGAGCATTGTGCAGGCGGTGCAGTGAGCTGAGGCTTTGGGGGAGGGGGGAACAGCGCGGAAAGGGCTGGGGGCAGCCTCCCAGGTCAGGAGCTCAAGGGCCAGCCAGGACGGTCCCGCAAGCCGTAGTTTGCCCACCTGTGCAATAAGCTGTTGCAGCCCCACTGGTGACGTCTCTCATTACAGCGTGGTGGGGTGGCGAGTGGCATGGCTCTCTATAAAATGCCACATTGTTCACCCTGATGTCATCATAGGGCCTGATGTCATAGGGCCTAAGCTTGTCCAATAGATATGTTCATGTGAACTGATACCGACGTCAAGTATATCTCAGGGGACTATGGAGATCCCCACAGCTTATGTAAATGTTTGGCTTATTTGACAAATCAAATTCCACTGACCCATGACACACACCTGTTCTGCATCACATTTTACACCCCCAATGAATAGCTACTGAGAGTGTAAAGTGTGAGCGCTAACTTAGTTGCAGAGGTGAAGTTTGCATGCCAGGAACGGAACTGGAGCCAATAAGAGTAGATTTGTGTAAAGCTCTAACGGGTTTATATTATAATTTTAAATACATATATTCATACACACATTAATAATTTATAGAACTGGTTGAAAGTTTTCTGATGGAACAGGTTTCCTGCATTGTGCAGGAGGTCAGACTAGATGATCATAATGGTCCCTTCTGACCTAAATATCTATGAATCTATGACTCAGAAAATGCTGATCTGATGGAATTAAAATATGTTGTGGGAACAGGCAGATCCCATCAAAACTTTTGACAGAAATGGAGTGGGCAAGTTTCCTAGCTCCATGGTCCGTTCCACAGGATGGCCAATTTTTTTTTGAAACATTTGTTTTGCTTTTCCTAAAATATATTTTTTTAAAAATTCCTTTACATGGGAAATGCTGAAATATTTGCTTTTGTTCCAATTCTGAACAAAACCCACAATGAATTTTCAAAGTTTTGCTCAAAAAAAATTTCTGTTCTTTGATCAGCTCTAATAATTTACCATGAAAACACCCCCCACTGTTCCTCAAACGTTCTTGTCAACTGCTGGAAAAGGCCCACCTTGATTATCACTAAAAAAGGTTTTTCTCCCCTCCGCTGGTAATAGCTCACCTTAAGTGATCACTGTCATTACAGTGTGTATGGTAACACCCATTGTTTCATGTTCTCTATGTATATAAATCTCCCCACTGTATTTTCCACTGAATGCATCCGATGAAGAGAGCTGTAGCTCACAAAAGCTTATGCTCAAATAAATTTGTTAGTCTCTAAGGTGCCACAAGTCCTCCTTTTCTTCTTGTGAATACAGACTAACATGGCTGCTACTCTGACACTTGGGTGAGATACTGATCCCAAGGGGAGAGGATTGGTAAAGTGGTTTGAAGCCACAGTTGTACACTCCTGATTCTGGACTGCACTGGGGCTGGAGCAGCCCTGGGATTAATGTTGATAGACAGCCAGTGCCCTCTATCCCAGGCTAAATTACAGCCACCTGTCTCAAGCGGTCTATGCCATGGCTGCAACCCCTGACACAGCTCTCCCGGCACACCCTTTACACCAGGGCTCTCACCGAAGTCTTTGTAAAGCAGTTTGCTGCTGTCTTCCTCATTGCTATGCCAGGGAAGTTCTCCCCTGGGTGGATCCAGGGTTCTTATCAACCTTTTATGCCATTCTGGCCCTGTTGTCCACTGTGAAAGGGCTGAAGCTGGGGTGAGAGTTCATTTTTATTTTCCTCATGAGAAAACTAAACGTCTCTAGGTCAAATTCACTCTCAGTTACAATGATGTGAATCTAGACTGGAGGTTATGGGATTACTCTGGTTTTAAGACAACGTAAATGAGAGCATATTTTAAGGATTATTTTCCTTTTCAAGGGCATCAAGATTTGGCATGGGGGGGGGCTGAGGTGTATATTATAGGAATATGTGTGGCAGTTCTGTGATATCAATTACCATAATACTTCTCAAATCATTAAAAAAAGTATGTTTAAACTGAAGTAAAGCTCAAATTACTCTTCATTTCTTGTTTTTATTAATGGGAATTTTTCTGACGATGTGAAAAGAATTGATTTTAATGTCAAAACCTTATAGAAAATCTTTAATGTCATGATTTCAGCTGCAGTAGCTGATCAGAAATGCAAAACTAAGTGATTCTGATTGACTAACTGTAGGAACAAGTTTTCAGTAATTCTGTAGTGTTCATGATAAACAGCGCAGCCAGATAAAAAACTGAAATCTGTAAAATAAGCATATTATGAACTAACAATGTGAGTAATAAGTATAGTTTCAAAAAAAGCAAGTCTGCAAATATGAGTTACTTGTGTTTAAAAATCAGATTATTTAGTCAGACTCATCTCTCTTACTCCCCTCCCTCTGGGAGATTTTGGCCAATACACAGCATAGTACTAACACAATCATTTGGTACTCAATGGATGGTACAACTGAGGCACAAATTGGCTAGCTGTTAAATGATGGAGAACCATCACCTATGATTTCAGAGCTTACCAAAAAAACTCCATCAGAAAATGGGTCGAAACATGCCCTCATCTGCTCAAAGCTCCACCTTGGACTCACTCGCCACAAAAGTGCCTTGAGATTAAAAAGTAGGAAAATGATACCACAGCTATCTTAGTCAGCTGTGCAACTGGTTTCTCATCCTTAGAGATGAACGATGCTGTGAAAAATACAGCATCAGTGACAGAAAGTTGACTCACAGCAATAAGGCTGCTTTGAACTGAGAGCTTCTTAAAACCTTGTAATTCTGCTGTGTTCAATTTAGGCCTTACCTTCAAAAACAAATCTTACCTTGACTTTAGTCCATCCTGTGCTTTCCTGCACATTGGGCTACCCACATTTGCCATCCTTGCCTGCCAACTGCCCTTCTCTCCAAATCTTCCCATTTCACGTTGAGGTGCTTGAGGTTGTTCAGAACTATTCATTTCCATGTTATTCACGGTCTTCCTCTCTTTCTTCTTGCGTTTTCTGGCTTCCATTCAAGGGTGGTATTTGATGAGCATTCTTTTTCCATTCTCAGCACATGTCCCAGCCACTGATGTCTTCTTTTGTCGATTATTTGTGGGAGGGTGCCTTGTCCAGTCATTTTTCTGACTTCTTCATCATCTTCCTATCTCTGTGTGTTATTCCCAATTATATTACTATTAAAGGATGCAAAACAATCAAATCAAGAGAAGGACAGGAGGGATAGTTGGAACAAAGAACAAAAGAGAGTCAAGAATGAGGTTTTTAACATTCTGACCTTGGGACAAAGTGGCATGTAAGGCACTGAATTTAAATAAAGATTAACTTTGCCAATTAATCACTGGCCCTGACCAGTGATGAGAGAGATAGATCAAATGTTCTGAAACAGCGATAAATCTATGACGGATCTCAAAACCTATACAAATATTGACATTACTTATTTGCTCCAGATAATGTTCCTATGTAGCCTTAAACTGTACAAGTCAACTCATCAATCAAGGCTCTAAAAGTAGGGAAATCACCAGGAGAAACAGAATCTGTAACTCCCTTAAAAATTCCAAACTAAATCTAGATTGGATGTCTTTAAAGCAACCACAAGTTATTGCACTTGATTGTTTTCTCTCATAGAATAATAGATATGTAGGGCTGAAAGGGATCTCAAGAAGTCATCAAATCCAGCCCCCTGTGCAAATGCAGGACTAAGTAAACCTAGACCATCCCTGACAAGGGTTTGTCCAACCTGTTCTTAACTTCCAATGATGTAGATTCCTCAACCTCTTTTGGAAGCCTATTCCAGAGCTTAACTATCCTTAAGAGTTAAAAAGATTTTCTAATATTTAACTTAAATCTCCTTAACTGCAAATTAAGCCCATTACTTCTTGTTCTACCTTCAATGGACACAGTACAATTGATCAGCCCTTAACATCTGAAGACTTATCAGGTCCCCTTTTGGTCTTCCTTTCTCAATACTAAATTTATTTATTTAAATCTGTTAGTCTTTAAGGTGCCACCAGACTTCTTGTTGTTTTTGTGGACACAGACTAACACGGCTACCCCCTGATACGTAATAGAGAAGAGTAATTCCTTCTACTGCAGGAATTCCCAGGCACTGTTCTAGGCCCTATATTATACCGGAAATTAGAGGAGATGATTCTAGCAGCCCTCTTAAAACCTGTGAGTCCATGGAAGTCATATTTAAACCTTCATTTTGTGTTTGCTTGGTGAGTACAGCAAGTTGATGATTACTACAAGTTTTATATATAAAAGAAATGGTCAAGGATAGCTTTCAGCTTTGAACATATGATTGCTCCTTACGCAAGTAAAAAGGGCGTGCTTCCCCATTCTCTGTTTGATAATACATTAATTTAATATTCAGTGCATTTGCCCACTCACATGGCTCCCAACAAATGACTGGAATGACTGTTTGTTTGAAAGCATGCATGCACGCTGCATCTTCAGCAATCATTGTCTGAAATTCTATAGGAAGATCATATAGCATCTGCATAATTTAACATGTACCTATCATTTTATTAATGAATCAGCGTCTCCCACTATTAAACTTAAAAAGAACCCAAACAAGAAAAGTAGTTAATTTGCTTGGAATTTAGTAGCTTGCCGAAAGCATGTATACTAGCCAAGGAACAGCAGGATGCTTTGATGTGTTTTAGCTATCATTAGCCAGGTTTGCTATTAATTATATGTTGCTTTAACTTTCGACATATAATATCCTTATATTAAATGTAAAAATACACTTTATGATTATACAAGAGCCAGACTGGTTTATAATAATTTCTCAAAACTGAAAGATGTTAAATGTATCTGAGCTCTGCTAGGTACTAGAAGTAATCAAAGGAAACCAGGCAATCTACAATGAACTCATGTAGTGTGTGTGGGGGGTGAGGGTGGATTTTGCAAAACAAACCAGCCTAAATTTGAGCAAATTAAGTCCCCTAATTACTATAACTGTCCATTTTAAATATTAGGACTTTTAAAAAAAAAAATTATCCATCCTCTGTGCAAGTTAACATCAGGGTTGGAGGTTCAGTGCCTTTTGGATACTTTAGTCATATTTTTGGGGTACGTAAATAAGAGACTATATTCCAAGGCTACCAATACTTCTGCTTCTGTCACAGAAGAGATCAAATGGAGTACAACATGCCAAGGCCTGAAGTCTTCATGTAAAATAACAGGGGAACCTCAATCTGTTTCATTTTAGGCAAATCAGGTGCAATCCATGGAAATCTGATGAGGTTCAATAAGGATAAGTGCAGAGTCCTGCACTTAGGACGGAAGAACCCAATGCACAGCTACAGACTAGGGACCGAATGGCTAGGCAGCAGTTCTGCGGAAAAGGACGTGGGGTGACAGTGGACGAGAAGCTGGATATGAGTCAGCAGTGTGCCCTTGTTGCCAAGAAGGCCAATGGCATTTTGGGATGTTTAAGTAGGGGCATAGCCAGCAGATCGAGGGATGTGATCGTTCCCCTGTATTCGACATTGGTGAGGCCTCATCTGGAGTACTGTGTCCAGTTTGGGGCCCCACACTACAAGAAGGATGTGGAAAAATTGGAGAGAGTCCAGCGAAGGGCAATAAAAATGATTAGGGGTCTGGAACACATGACTTTTGAGGAGAGGCTGAGGGAACTGGGATTGTTTAGTCTGCAGAAGAGAAGAATGAGGGCGGGATTTGATAGCTGCTTTCAACTACCTGAGAGGTGGTTCCAGAGAGGATGGTTCTAGACTATTCGCAGTGGTAGCTGATGACAGAACAAGGAGTAATGGTCTCAAGTTGCAGTGGGGGAGGTTTAGGTTGGATATTAGGAAAAACTTTTTCACTAAGAGGGTGGTGAAACACTGGAATGCGTTACCTAGAGAGGTGGTAGAATCTCCTTCCTTAGAAGTTTTTAAGGTCAGGCTTGACAAAGCCCTGGCTGGGATGATTTAATTGGGGATTGGTCCTGCTTTGAGCAGGGGGTTGGACTAGATGACCTCCTGAGGTCCCTTCCAACCCTGATATTCTATGATTTTCAAGACTTTCAAGTTTCTTACACCATCTCTCAACTCAAGTTTTCTATGCCACTGTGGGAGCATCCATATGTACACTAGATAGCCATGTATTACATTTACTGTGATAAGAGAGGTTAACAGGCTTGTTTCAGAGATCGGGGAGGAGGCGGGCGGCTATTGGGTCTCACTATCTTTTTCCATTCACTTTGAAATTCCCTGATAATTCTGAAGGCAGTAAATGAGACAACTGCCTATCCTTCTGACCACTATTATTGCAGTGTTTCTGTGTGCTGCTCCTGTCTATCTGTTGTCTCGTCTAAGTCTTTGGAGGCAGGGACTGTCTTTTTCCTCTGTTTTTGTACAGTGCCTGGCATAATAGGGTCCTGCTCCTTGTGGGCACCACTGCAATACAAACAATGAAGAGGCAATTCCTCTTTACATCAATTTAGTACTCTGTTCTTAAACCAAATATCCCTGTTTCAAAGAAAGATGGATCCTGACATCACTTGCTTCCAGAGCTGGTTGGCAATAGGTCCAAACACATTCCATTATTGGCGAAGGCCGTTTCCATAAGATGTACGTCTATGTCACACATCCATAAAATACATAGCACTAAGAAGCAAGCAAACAGATGCTTAAAAAACTAAAGCCCTTAACATGTTTGCCCTTGCTCTGGTAAAACTGCAACCAACTTCAGTGGGACTTCAGGCAGAGTAAGAGCTGGAGTATTTGGTGCTTATTTTATAGGCATCTGATTTCACTGTTTGCCTTCATCTCAGCTGACTTTCTTCTGACTTCAGTGGGATTTGGATCAGGCAGCACAGGAACCTCTAATCCCCCTTTAACTCTGAAGGGAATTAGAGGCACACAGCATGGCTCAGATTTTGAGAGACAGTTTTAAGTTCTGAGCAAAAATAGAAAACATGCTTGCGTTGATAAAAATATACTGAAGAAATTAAATTAACCAAGTGAGCAAACATATATGCTCATTTTGTGTTAAGCTAAACAATACAACTTAGAAGAATGACCACTTTGCCTTTATTTCATTACTTGCTCTTTTAATTTTTTTTTTGCTGGTTCATATAAAAAAAAAGGTAATAAAATCCATTATAGTTTTTCCTTGGTGGAAAGGTGGCTTCTGGGTTGATTTTCATTTGTTAGTGTTTCTGTTCAGAAGGTCAGTGACAATAAAACCCATGTAAGGTTTGTGTGTGCTTTTCTATCACTTGTCAGAATCTCTTAATGTCTTTGGGCCAAGTTCTTGCTTCAGACTATAAAAGCCAAAATTCTGCACTCATTCAGTCCACATGTAACCCAATAGACGGACAGAGATAAGCCCTGGTTTCCATCAATTGTGTTGGAGACTTATTTTGTTGGGATGGAATGTGCATCACTGATGGAATGTATTTAGGGAGATATTTGTCTCAAGGAGAGCTTCCTTCCCACCTCAGCTCTGGATTAATGCTGTCAGGTACATACACACTGAGATTGCCATTCAATAGTTCAAAGGGAACCAACAGGGAAAGAGTTGGGCCACACAAATGCTAGAATGTACTGAGCATTTTAATTGGATTACTCTGTGCTTGATTACTATCAGCAAGCACAGCTACAAACTCTGGGCCCAATCTTGTTCCCACTGACGTCAATGACAGTTGTGCTATTGACATCACAGTGAAGAAGAGGATTACAGGAGGCTAAATAGCACTGCCTAGTTGCCATTATGCAGATGTGATCCATGCTTGCCCCTGCGTGGGTTGCCAGCACTTGGTATTCAAACCAAGACTTGTGAATCTAAAAGGATGAACCTGCACTGCCTGAGCTAAGAGTACCCAGCTCTCTTTGTGAGCCCAGCATTTGCATTAACCTCTGAATGAGAGTACACAGACATGACATTCACTACAGAAGGGGAGTAGGACACTCTCAATCAGTAGTCTTATAGGATGATCAGTGCTAGAGCCAGGATGCTGTGGCAGCTCCTGTCTCCAGCTGCTACTGCTGGTGAGAAAGGAAGAGCCCTTAAATGGGCAAGCTCCATCAGCCCTGAAAGCAGTCCCAGCCCATGGGGGAGACTGGCTAGGCCACAGCTGTTTTGGTGCAAAGTTTCTTGTCTTGGACACTGCTGAGGCAGACAACTGCTAATAATTCAGTGCCTTAGACAACTGCTTGTGGCCCGTTGTTGATGTTAGCCATTGGGCTTACAGCCCAAGCTCTGCATTGCATAGTGGGAAAGTGACATACTGTTTATCTTTCTTATATAGCAAAAGAATTTCAGAGGCAAACTAGGGCACAGATAATGAAGACGCCTGTCATCACTGTGACTTGCTCTATGTGTCACTTGCAGGCTTTAACTTTCTCCTTCTTGCCTGCTTGCTAAGAGGAAATGCCATCTGACACAGTACCAAGGAACAGTAAGGATATCAGAAAAGGACTAGATGATCTACTGCTTCTCTCTAACTTCTAACATCTACACATGACAGAGCAACAATAAATATTTCTGAGAATGGTGAGTATTACATGTGTTTACAACGGATTTCAATGTCTATATTCCTCTTTGTGAGTAATGTCTGGGAGGTTGGCTGAATCCATGGTTTGGAGAAAAAATCCAGGGTTCAGATTACATGCATACAATTATTCAGCATTAATAAACTCCCCCTAGATTTTGTCATTAGAATTCAGTGTCATGTCAAGACTGAGCATGGTAAAGTCACTAGGTTTCCCTGGATTGGTGCTGTGATTTTTGAAAATCTAGTGCTTGCCATTTAAAACAAAAATAAAACTGGTACCAACAAGATAAAACATACGGTAAATTAATTATGTTTTTCTTGTGAGTTTCTACAGGAAGGAAAGCGTGGTCTGATACGTTGGAATATGGAAGCCTGTATGTCTTATCTGCCAGGCCCCCCTTGCGCATCATCCCTGTAATTATCGGGGGTGGGGGGGGGTGGGAAGGCAGTAGAGGAATTTCTCTAGAAAATAGGCTACAATTCCAACTTTTAAATAAGGCTTCCCCAGCATGGAACAGGATAACGGAAGAGGTTATAGAGCCTAGAACTGTGTTTACCTTTACTATGATAGATACAATTTTCAAAAGCACTGACATGCCTCTGGAGCCAGAGTCCTATTTTTAAGAGTGACTTTGGCACTTAAAACCTTCTGTGGATCTAGCCCTAAGTGCCTAAGTCCAAAAGGTAAATCCTCAGAACCTCTGCTCAGCTCCCACCTCACCCTGTATGCACCGAAATTCCCCGCCAAAAAATTCCTGTAGCCACCTAAAAGTGTGCCAGTACATGTGTGCAGACACCTAAATCCTGATAACTGCCTCACACCTAAGTCCTGGTGAGATCTTCAGACAAGATATTCCTCCACATAAGTGCCCTGCAGGGCCTGATCCAGTAGGCACTCTCAGGGTATGTCTATGCAGCAATTAAACACCTGTGGCTGGCCTGGCTCAGCTGGCTTGGGTTTGCAGGGCTTGGGCTGCAGGTCTGTAAAATTGCAGTGTAGATGTTCGGGCTCAGGCTGGAGGGGAAAGGGTCCCATCACCCAGGCTCCAGCCCAAACTTCTACACAGCAAGTTTTAGCCTGGCAGCCTGAGCCCTGCAAGCTGATCTGGGCCAGCTGCAGCCATGCCACCGATCTTTTACTCCCATGCAGATGTACCCTCAAAAGCCATTTAACAGATGGGCCCTGCACAAAAACAGTGCTAGTAGCAATGGTGAATTTATGACCTCTAGCCCAGTGTCTAGAGCACTCATCCAGGATGTAGGAGACCTAGGTTCCAATCCCCCCTGCCCTTCCTCCTCCCCAGTCTGATTTGGAACAGGGATTTGAATACACCTCTCAGGAGAGTGCTTTAACCATTAAATATTCTGGGATAGGTCTCCATCTCAAATACTGAAGCTATTCCATTTTGTATGGATAGTCACTGAACCAGAGACTGAACCGGATTCTTCCAGCCAAGTGCTCTAACCACTGGGCTACAGAGTCACTCACCTCTTTTACTCACCCAATGCATATTTATACAAAGTAGAAGAGCTTCAACAGGAGAAATTAAGAAAAACCCACCCTAGAACACAGTGGTTAAGGCAAATCCCAACTCCAAACCAGACAGAGGGAGGATTTGAACCTGCGTCTCCCATAGCCTAGGTAAGTAAACTAACCATGGAGTAAAGGTTATAAGCACCACCGTCTCAGGTTGTTTAAAAAAAAGAAAGTGCCTAACTCCAGGAGAAAGTTGATGGCTGTGAATCCTGAGCAGAGATAGGCACCTGCCTTCAATGAGGATGTGGGCAATTAAGGCCCTTTGAGGGTGGGGTTTAAGTCTCTCCCCTGCCAACAGCTTTTCCCGTCACTTGAGATGGCTGCCTGATCAGTGTGCTGGTTTCTGTGGATCCCATTTTTAGGCACCTAACTCTCCCCATTCATTGTATAGGGAACCTGGGCGCTTAAATCAGGGTAGAGCATTCCATTAGGTATCAGGGCTAGTGGTGGATTTAGAGTTAGTGGGGCCCTCCGTGCAGCTTCATTTTTGCCCCTCCCACCCCCAGGACCCAGCCAAGAAAAAGAACCTTTTTTTCCCCCCTTCATCCTCCTCCTATATTATAAGTAATAGGAAGTAAATGAAAATAAAGTGAGGTACCTTGATTGTTTTTGTAGTCTAACTTGTTTTCCCCCTCCTCACAGACCACTTGAAAATTGCTGAGGGTCTCAGCAGCCCACTTAAAGGTTTTTCCAAATGTTGTTTGTACTGTTAGCTAACTATTGTAAAGTGCTTTGGATAAGGATGTTTCATAAAAAACAAAAACACACACAAACAAAACTTAACCTTTCC
Organism: Lepidochelys kempii; assembly: GCF_965140285.1. Classification (NCBI taxonomy): domain Eukaryota; kingdom Metazoa; phylum Chordata; order Testudines; family Cheloniidae; genus Lepidochelys; species Lepidochelys kempii. The sequence goes on along the minus strand of NC_136381.1, from coordinate 27,513,669 downwards.
TCAGTCCACCTAAATGGAGTTCAGACCACATTTTGAGAACTTCTGGTCTAGATGAAAACTTGTATTTGCATTACGCTGTGAAAAGTGAAGTATATAGATGATGCATGAATGGAAAAATAAGAGTTAACTTCCTCTGAAGAAACTTATGCAGTCTGAAAAAAAAATTATTCAGATAGTTTTTTGCTACAATTTTCCGTTACAAAATTGTCATTTAAGTCATCGTAAGTAATGTTTTACAAAGAGGCACTTTCAATTGTCAATATTGCCGAACTTGTCAAATGTTCCTGACTCATCGTATTCCGCAAATAATTTTTAACTTGTTTTAATACAGAAAAAGAACTTTCAGCAGCAGAATTTGTGACAGGTATTACAAATATTTTCAGAATGGTTTCTACATTTGGAAAGGTTGCCTGCAAATCACGTACAAGTCTATACAAATCAACTGGTGATCTTGAAGCACAGACCTCATCATTTCTGATAAAATGAAAGAAATGTTTCACTTCATCTTCCAAAAGATTTGTGTCTATGTCCTTTCAGTACAATTCACTTACTTTCTTTCTGTAGTGGCTTTTAGCATTTTTATCCATACTTCTGACAAAAAACAAGCAAAATAAATCAGTTTTCTTTAGAGATTCACCAATTGCACTATCATTGAACAATGATCTTCTGTCCCTTTAAAATTGATTTAATTGTCTCTAGTTTCATTGAAAAATAACATCCTGGTTTTTTTTTGTTTTTTTTTAAACACTTCTCATCCAATACATCAGAGGAACCTGTATTTTCTGCTAACGTTAGTATCTCTGCTTCCACCAAGCTATAGTCATTTCAAACTTCCATGACAAACTTCCATGACTTTTAATTGGGGCTAACAATTGTGCAGCATTCAATAAATTTGTATCAACCTTTTGCAGCGATTTGCTGATGGCATTAATTCTTTGAAGTAAATGGTTCCACAAAAGAGTAAAAAAATAATAATAATAAAAAAACAACCCAAAACACCACAGCATTATTGTACTTTTGGAAGTTTCCTCCTAAGGATTTTGCTTCAGTTTTTGCACGTGTTTTTCCAGAATTTGGTGTGGCTATATTTTAATAAGATTTTCCTTTATAGCATAGCTCATTTTCAAAGTCAAAAACAGAATCTGCATGAGCAGACCACCTGGTGTCAAATTCTTTTGACTGTCAAATGTTTTTCATTTGCCTGCTCCAAGCATGATTGTACCATACTCTATCTATGTGTGGAAACTGAAAAAAGGCATATGCACTTTGAATGAAGTCAAAAAGTGTGTAGCTCCCTCACAAGATTCAGCTGCAGCTGGAATGGCTAGAACATGGTATGAATAAAGCAGAGGGGCTTAAATTGTGGAGTCTTGCCTGTAGACCTGACTATTTTCCTTCCATATTTGCAGAGTTATCAAAGCTCTGCCCACGACAATTTTTGATGTCCAAAACTAAATTTTCAATTATTTCCAAAACAGTTCTCTAGACATTCAGAAGTGTGGGATTTTAGCAGGACAAAACAAAGAAATTGCTCTACAACTTCACCATTGCCAGGCACATATCTTAACATTAATCTTAATTGGCCTACATACATCTGGTGTTGAACTGACTATTATGGAATCGTACTTGGCATCTTTTACTTCAGTGAATTGGTTTGAGCTGCTCTGCCATTATAGTGATGAATTCATTGTAGGTTTGGGGTGTTAAAAAGTTGGTTTTCCCTGAGCCACAATACTGATAATTTTTCAAACGTTCTTTGAGAAAAAAATCAAATTCATTAAGATATTCAAGGCAGGTTAAAAAAAATGACCTTTTCCATTTGACAATGACGACTCATCATGTCTTCCTAGAGGACATCCCAAAGAAGACAGCAGTTTGACCGTGGCAACACTTTCCTCCAATATGAACACTCCTGTTGCAAGTGGGGGAGGTTTAGGTTGGATATTAGGAAAAACTGTTTCACTAGGAGGGTGGTGAAACACTGGAATGCGTTACCTAGAGAGATGGTAGAATCTCCTTCCTTAGAAGTTTTTAAGGTCAGGCTTGACAAAGCCCTGGCTGGGATGATTTAATTGGGGATTGGTCCTGCTTTGAGCAGGGAGTTGGACTAGATGACCTCCTGAGGTCCCTTCCAACCCTGATATTCTATGATTCTATGTTCAAAGTGAGCCAATAAAACTGAATAAATTCTTCCAGATAATTTACACCTTTGAATGAACTTACATATAGCATTAATATGAGCTTTGGAAGTTTCATGATCAGCAATAGGTCTTGAAACATTTCTCCAATTAGAGTGCCTGTCGACGAATGTTTGCAAATTATTCCTGACCATAGTAAGGGAAAACAAAACAAATGTAACAGGAGACTGCCTCAGTTGTTTCCAAAAAAAAAAAAAAACACCAACGAAATTCTCGTTTCTGTCAACCCATTTTTCTTTATCCTCAGAAAGTGGGACTCATGAGGACCTCTAAATCGCTTTCGTCCTGCAACCTCATACTCTTCTCAAATTTTCCATATTACCTATGTTTTTCAGTTTGTTTGCTAAGAAATATTCTATCATATCCAGTGAAACAGATTTTGGCCACAATGCAATGTCTTCAGGGTAGGTTTCTTCCCTTGCTTTGACAGAATTACCAATATTTTGTAGTTCCATTGTCACTTCAGAGTCCACTTGTTCAATTTTTGTAGTCATTGTGGTATCCCCACAACTAGGCAAGTGATCAGATAATTCAGATAGTTCCTCACCCATACTTTTTGATGACTGTCCACTATTCAATAGTTCAAGCTTTTTGAAAAAGCTGACAAACTATCTTTGTGCTTATCTTTGTCTTTTTTGCCTCATCTTCATTTTTTTGCATTTTTGACTGCCAGACTCAGTGTCGCTTCATTATTGCTAAAAAACTGACCTTTATTTTAAGGCAGATTAAAAATGTCGGAAAGAGCAGAAGTGTAGCAAAGGGTGGGCCTTGGACCACCCAATTAGGTTTAACACAGTTTATCTTGTGCTTTTCATCAGGCTCTGTAAAAAATGGGATTTTGAACCATTACATACTAGTGACAAATCATGGGCATTGTTGCAAAGTACAGGGAGGGTGTGTGGTGTTTAGATGTTGGCTGTAATTATTAGAATTGGGAGCACTGGCTGCTGGGAGTCTGAAAGGACAGGAAACAGGAAGGAGAGGGGAGGAATTGAGAGGCTGGGAGAAAGCTACAGAGTGTGCAGCATCAGCTCGGCAAAGAGGTTTCCATTTTGAAAATAAAGTCCTGCTGAAGCTTTTTAGTACCTTGCCTGGTTGATACAACATTCTGGCAACAAGGATGGGATCTTCTGCCTCTGAACCCACCTGCACCCTTTCTTCAAAGCCCAAGTGAGCCTCCAATTGCTTTTACTACCTGGATCCATATGTTTGAGACTTATCTGCTTGCAATCAGTGCTACAGAGATTTCTGAAGTAAGAACGCGTGCTCTGCTAATCCACTGCCTTGGAGCAGAAGGGCAGCGTATATTTTACACTTTTCCCCTTGCCGAATATGAGACTGCACTCACTGCATTAAAGAACCTTTTTGTGCCAAAAGTGAAAGTAGTAGCTAATCGCTACAGATTTCGCCAGCGTGAGCAGAAATGAGGGGAAACTATAATGCAGTATATTGCTTCCCTGAGGGGTCTGATTGTAATTTGTGACTTTGGGAATATAGCAGATGAGATGATTAGAGACCAGCTCATTGAGAAAACAACCATGCTTCATGTGAGAGAACGCTGACTTCTAGAACCACAACTTACACTCGAAAAAACAATAACCATTGCTATTCAGATTGAGCCAGCTACAGCTGAAGCCAAAATAGTGAGCATGGATACAGGAGGCACAGTCCATGCTGTGACTCCTTTGCAGAAAAGTTCACTACCACGGCAGACACACAATTACAAGAGGAAAACTGATGAAAAACCACTGAATCAGCAAATTCAAAATACAGTAAAAGCATGTTTTCGCTGTGGATCCCCACAACACCTTGCAAGCTACACAGGATGTCCGGGAACGGTAGCTCAGTGCAATCATTGCAAAAATATTGGACATTTTGCTAAAGTATGTGGCAGTAGCCAGTTCAATCAATCAACAGGTGCATGCAGTTACAATACCAGATGTTACTGTGCAGAGCGTGGACAAAATAAACTACTGCACATATTCCAGAACAGTTAAAGTGCATTGTAAACGTTTCAGCCATACCCTCAGGCAAACCACACTCTGATCAGCTAATGTTGGACACTGGCTCAGCAGTATTTATGCTACCTGATTCCATCTAACTGCATTACTTTAAAGATGTGCCTCTTACTGAACCCAAACTTCACTTGGTGTGCTATTTGAAAAAACATATTCCAGTACATGTCTGCCTGCCAGTAATAGTTACTTTTGGTGATCGCTGTGTAACTGCAGAGTTCTACATCATCCACAAAGGCACTCCTATCCTTGACAGAGATTTATTGGCTGCTTTAAATCTCAGGGTAGTTAATGGACGAATTGATCTTCCTCAGCAAAGCACTCTTGCGGTATACACACGAGTTTCAACTGCAACCCAACACCAGGTTGAGGAGAAACTCGGCTGTGCTTATGGGTTTCTGCATAAAGTTAAAATGAGGAATAATGTGATGCCTGTACGACAGAAGTTACGGTGCTTACCATTTTCAGTCAGGGAAGCTGTTTCAGAGGAACTTAGAAAACTTGTTCAAAAGGACATTATTGAAGAGATCAACTCCTTGGAATGGGTTTCACCTATAGTAGTGATGCAGAAGAAGGGTGGAGGCATTCACCTTTGTGTGGAGATAAGGGAGCCAAATAAAGCTATTGTGATTGACAGCCATCCTCTTCCTCACATAGAAGAGGTATTCCCAGAACTCCCTGGAGCAAAGATGTTTTCTACTCTTGATTTGCAGAGTGCATACCACACCAGGTTATGTTGCATGAAGATAGAGACCTCACAGCATTTATTACACAGGAGGGACTATTTCGTTTTAAACGTGTTCCATACTGTCTCGCATCTGACCCAAGTGCCTTTCAGAAAAGGATGTCATTGATTCTGAAGAAGAATCAACATGGAGTTCAGTGCTATCTGGATGATATCATCGTGCTTGGAAACACTTCTGAGGAGCATGACAATAACCTGCAGTCTGTACTAAACTGCATCAGCACAGCAGGCCTCCAGCTCAATAGGTCCAAATGCAAATTTAGACAAACTGAACTCTCCTTTCTGGGGCATACAATTTCACAGGCTGGACTAAAACCTGATCCAGATCATATCCTGGCAATTTCAAATTTTCCTCCAACAGATTTGCAAAACTTACGTTTCTTCTTGGGTCTTACCTCCTGGTATGCAAAATTCATTCCCAATTATGCTTCTGTCATTGAACCGTTATGGGAATTACTACGGAGAAGTTCAACCTTAGTGTGGACAACTGATGCACAAGCTAGTTTCAAAATGGTGAAAGACTTGATTGTAAATAGTCCAGTACTTGCACTATTCAGTCCTGCATTGCCCACAATTGTAACTATTGATGCTTCTGATTATGGACTTGGGGCTGTTCTCACACAACTGCATGAGGACAACACAGAGAGGACTGTTGCATTTGCTTCAAGGACACTAAGTAATGCTGAGAGAAAATACTCTGCAGTTGAAAGAGAAGCACTTGCTTGTGTCTGGGCTACTGAAAAATGGAGAACTTACCTGTGGGGCCGCACGTTCAAGTTGCGCACAGACCACAGCCCTTTGACAACGTTGCTCACCATGAAAGGACTGGGAAGAGCAGGATACCTTATTGCTTGATGGTTTGCAAGACTACTCTCTTTCAATTATGAACTGGAATATAAGCCTGGAAACCAAAATGTGGTAGCTGATTGCCTTTCTTGTCTGCCTTTGCCTTCATCAGATGATCCACCGGAGGATGAGGATGTAGTGGTTGAGCTTATTACAAGCACTCTCACTGCAGTTACAAGAGTACAATTTCAAGCTGCTTGTTCAGCTTGTCCAATTCAACAAAAACTATGGGAATTTCTGACAAAGAGATGGCCCAGTCACCCTAAAAACCTCAACCTAGTTTTGCTGCCTTATTTTAGAGTTTGGGATGAATTTTCCTTGTTTGATGGCTGTGTGCTACAAGGTACGCACTGGCTACTTGTGCCGGAAGAATTACAGTCAAAACTCATACACCTGGCACACGATACTCATCAAGGAATTGTCCAAACCAAACAATGACTACGGGATCTGTACTGGTGGCCAGGGATGGACTCTCAGACTGAAGCACTCATAAAATCCTGTGTCACTTGCCAAATGCATGATAAGATAGCAGTGACATGTACCCCTCCATTACAGCCTGTTCCTCTTCCTGAATCTGCATGGGAAAAAGTGGCAATTGACATTGTAGGACCCTTTGATGCTGCTCCAACTGACTGCCGTTATGCCATCACTTTAATAGACTATTTCAGTAAATGGCCTGAGGTTGTGTTTACATCGCAAATCTCTTCTGCTACAGTAATTAATTTCCTCTCTTCAGTTTTTAGCAGGGAAGGTAACCCCAAAGAACTGGTTTTAGATAATGGTAGTCAACTTACTTCCCTGGAGTTTGAAACTTTTCTAGCAGAGAGGAACATTTTACACAGAAGGTCATCCCTATATTACCCTCAAGCCAATGGGGAAATTGAACGGTTTAACAGAAGTTTGAAAGAGAGAGTTTGCAAATGGCTAAACTGGAAGGGTGATTGTGGATACCCTTCACTACTGATTTCTTGCAAGCATACCGGGCTACATGATAGGCCACAACGCAAAGGTCACCCGCAGAGTTACTGCATGGGAAACAGATGAATACTAAACTGAACATTGCTAGATTGGGCAAAACCTCATGCCCCAGACGAGGACGATGTGAGAAAAACAAGTGAACAGAACCAAGCAAAGTCTAAGGCTTTCACAGACAAGTGGTGGGGTGCTAAGGAACCAAAGTTTGAGTGTGGTTCCTTCGTTAGAATATGGGATAGGGAGAGATCCATGTGCCAATCTGGTAATTCATTCTGAAACACTCTTGAGTACCTGTATCAGAGCAGGAGAATAACAGGTAGGATCAGGGAGATGTTGCTACCCCTGTATACAGCATTAGTGTGACCATTATCATAGCTACATTTCAAGAAGGATATTGACATATTGGAAAGGCTTTAAAAAAAAAAAAAAGCTACAAGAATGAACCGGTGTCTGGAAAACCTGACATAGTGAGAGGGCTCTTTAGTTTAGCAGACAAATAGTCTTAGCTAGACTATTTCCAAAAGCCCATACCGAGGTCCCATGGCTGGAAATTGAAGCTAGACAAATTAAGACAAGAAAGAAGGAACAAATTTTTAAAAGAGAACCATTGGAATAATTTACCTAGGGGCCTGGCGGATTGCCATTCACTGGTCTTTAACGCCAGCTGTCTTTCTAAACTATATGCTCCAGCTCAGTCAGAAGTTAAGGGGTTGACGCAGGGCTCACTTGGTGAAACTCTATGGTCCATTTTGTGCAGCAGGTCAGACTATATGATCACCATGGTGATTTTTTTTTTTTTTTTAAGGCCAGAGAGTAATTCAATGAACCCATAAACTTGATTTTTGCCTCTCACTCACAATGGTGTAAATCAGGAATAACTGCATTGAAGTCCAGAGAGATCTGGGGACGAAAAGTGCCATAAGGACTAGTATTATTGTTCCACCTGTGAGTGAAGAATCAGACCCATGTGTATAAATTAATTCTGCACTCTAGAAAACCATAATCAATTCAGACAAAAAAATTCTACCATCTTCCATTAATACTCTGTACTGCAACCTGTAAGCTGTACTTAAGTCATAACGCTTGTTTTCTTCAACAATAAAAAGCAGTAACAAATGAAGATGCAGGTGTATTACTCAAACAATAAAAATCATACTTAGCAGAAATGTGTTTCCTCAAAAGTAGAGAGTTATTTTAATTTCTACCAGTGAATGTATGGATGAGGTGTCTCATCAGCATAATGACAAATGTAGTCGAGTCTAAAAGGTCCGACACAGAGTCCTGCCTCAGGGATAACAAAACAATTGCCATGAGGGATCAGACCTTTGATCCATGTTTTGGGAGCAACATATCAACAATTCCACAAGTATCAACTGCTTTAGAGCATGGGGCAAGCAATCATGTAATGGGCAATAATGGAATAACTTATCCATAGATGGAAGTTTCTTCATAACTACCCCATCATGTATTCGTTGACTAGGCCCTGAAGTATTCTTATTTTTTAACCTCATGATGATGGTAATCTCCACATTTACAAAACAAACATTTAAACCTTTTTTAAAAAGTATTGGCTTCAATAATTCTTATGAAGGTGAGTTCCAAAGACTTAATTACTCATTTTGCAAAATTCCTTATATCTCTCTTTTAAATACAAGGGAGAGTTTTGCTTAAGTAAACTTTGCCAGCTCAGTCCCTAATTTTGCAGAGAAGATAACTTTTTTGCTTTAAATGGGCTTCTATAGTCTGTACAAGCAAAAAACAGTCATCTGGTTTCCATACTGCATAAGCCTGTCTGAGACCAAAGAAACAATCGTCAAAAACTTGGCTTGCACAATACAGAAGCAATACATACATATTTCTTGCTGTGTCGAGTTCCTATATTTTAGGCCAGAAGGGATGCTCCCTACCAATGTTTACTCGCAATCCATTATTTGTTGATTAATGTGCTGCTCTGGGTTATAAAAATCACAGCACTTCCTTCTACAAGTGGAAACCCCCCCACTCAAAAAAACCCACCCACATTTTTACTTATGCTTCTTAAGCCTTCCCCGCTCACCCATAAAATGCTTTGCTTTCTTGTTTCAAACTATGTTTATTCTTTATTTTTCTTATACTCACAAGAATTTAATCAGATCTATTCTTGAAATACATGAAAAAATATTTTGCATTTACTGTCAATTGTTCTTTCTATCCAAGGATAAGCACTTTACTAAGGCCAAGTAGTTAAACTTTGTGTGAATTAGGTAAGAAATATTTCCCCAGCTATAAAATGAAGGTAAGTCACAAGAAGATCGAACGACACATCCAAGATCACACTGCAAAGTCAACAGCACTGTTCACAATAGGCCTAACACTAACTCCCATTTTCTTCAGAAAGAATGAGGAGTACTTGTGGCACCTTACAGACTAACAAATTTATTTGAGCATAAACTTTCGTGGGCTAAAGCCCACTTCATCAGATGCATGCAGTGGAAAATACAGTAGAAAGTTACACACACACACACACACACACACACACACACCCTGAACATGAAGAAAAAAGGGTGTTTCCATACCAGCTCTAACGAGACCAATTTATTAAGGTGGGCTATTATCAGCAGGAGAAAAAAAATTTCTTTAAGTGAAAATCAGGATGGCCCATTTCCAACAGTTGACAAAAAGGTGTAACAGTAATTCCCCTCTGCCACCTACATTGGCCAAACTGGACAATCTCTACGCAAAAGAATAAATGGACACAAATCAGACATCAAGCATTATAATATTCAAAAACCAGTTGGAGAACAATTCAACCTCCCTGGACACTCAATTACAGACTTAAAAGTCGCAATTATTCAACAAACAACAACAAAAAGCTTCTGAAAACAGACTCCAACGAGAAACAGCAGAACTGGAATTAATCTGCAAACTGGACAGCATTAAATTAGGCTTGAATAAAGACTGGGAGTGCGTGTGTCATTACACTAACTAAAAACTATTTCCCCATGCTAATTTTCCCCCTACTGTTACTCACACCTTCTTGTCAACTGTTTGAAATGGGCCATCTGGTTATCACTACAAAAAGTTTTTTTTTCCTCCTGCTGATAATAGCCCACCTTAATCAATTGGTCTCATTACAGCTGGTATGGCAACCCCCATTTGTTTCATGTTCTCTGTGTGTGTGTATATATATATACACACACACACACACACACAGATCTTCCTACTGTATTTTCCACTACATGCATCTGGTGAAGTGAGCTTTAGCCCATGAAAGCTCATGCTCAAATAAATTGGTTAGTCTCTAAGGTGCCACAAGTCCTCTTTGTTCTTTTTGCTGCTACAGAGTAACACGGCTGCCACCCTGAAACCTGTCCCATTTTCTTGGTTCAGTTGCTCAAATAAGCATCTCATGAGATCCAGCAGAATCCAGTTAGACATTTACTCTGTGTACAGTCAGTTACTAGTTTCAATTATGTCAATAAATTTTCAAGTTTATTGGCCTTATTCACATTTGTATCATAATCACAACATGACAGGTGTGCTGCTTTTCTCTGAAATGATCCAGTTCCCTTGACAGAATAAACTCCTTGGCCTCCAACCTCCAAGTTATCCACTCAGTTTACTGCCTTGCAAAACAGCACACCCCTGCGATTAGCACTTAATTACAGTGAAGCCAGTAGCAGCTCTGCTAAGGTTGAGTTGACTTTTTGGATAGGAATCACATTTTGCATAGGTTTAGTTTCTGGCAGTCAGGTTACATCACAATGAAACTTTGTGTACAAATGTATTTTATTACATGTGGTTTGAATCTGTATAAATTGTTACAGAAAGAATATTAATAACTTGCCTTCAGTTTGAATTACCTGTCTCCTCCCCTTCCTACAATTTTTAAAAAGGAACTAGTTATGATTCCATCACTATAGTATCAGAGCACCTCACAAACATTAATAGATAGAGTATAACATGCCTGTGAGGTACAGAAGTAGTATCCCTTTTCACAGATGGAAAACAAACTCAGAGAAAGATCATGACTTTCCCAAGACTGCTCAAAAAGTTAGCAATTTAACTCAGATCTCCTGGCTTGCAGTTTACCATCCTAGTCACAAGTCCAGCCTTCCTCAGAGTTTAAAAGCTGCAGAAAAAGTTAGGCCATATTTTGATTTCAGAACTTTTAAAGAGAGCATGTGGGTGGCGTGACACAAAAAACAGTTGCTCAAAGAAGTTAAGAGAATACTAACAAGCATTGCATACAATTATTTTCCTCCTTTTTGTATCAACTCTGAGTTCTGTTCTTTTGAAGGAACTCTGCAACATTATGAATTAACGTCTCAGGGCAATGTCACTGTGATAGCAACACAAAATGATAAGCTGTAGGCTGCCCTATTACACATTATCAAATTGAATGAAAAAAATATTGATGCTAGAGAGGGTCTTGAAAGACTTTCACATACCCTGGGGAAGGGAGTGGCATATGGGACAGATTCTTAATGTTTCAGTCCCAAACACCTATCCAATCTACTCTTCCCTTATCTAATACCCATAGACAGCTCTTTGAAATAAATGGATTGCGAGAGCACTTTGCTGACTTAATGAGGTTCTAACAACTCATGATGAGTACATATCAAGGTCATCTTATTGCATGATTACCCCCTGAAAGTTACTCTATGGTATTTTAACAATAACTGCTCAGTTGTTTAAATATTTCTCAAATGAGTAGAGAGCAAAGATCTGCCTATTTAGCAGATGCACATCTTTTCCTCGTAATGAAAGTACCTTGAATACAGAAATCCTTTTTCTTCTACTTACACACACACACAATATGTGAGGTACATTTTATCATTAATACAGATTTCAGATACAGCACACTCCTCCAGTGCTTTCTTGGGTACAAGGTGAGTCAGGCTACCTAATGATTCTGTTATTTTGGTGCTACCCATGCACATACTGTGGGGGAATATGGTAGTTCAATATCAATTCATCTTTTGGCTGAGACATCAAACTAATGTTCTGACCACTTATGCTAATTAAAAATTCCCATAAGCTTTTCACAAAAGTATGGGAGTGCACCACAGTGTCCTGACAAAATTCCAACTTTGCATAATTACATTCTGCCCCAATATAATATAATTACATGCAATAATTATATTCTGCCTAAATTCCCCCTGCAGTTTCATCTGGATGCTGTGTTCTTCATTACCCATCTTAAGATGTTGTGCAATATTGCTGTCTGCTAATGAACATGTTTCAACTGCAGTTGGCTGAAAGCTTTAATTTCAAATTTTGATATTTGAAAAGAAATCAAGGAGATTTCCCTCCCTCCCACATTTCAAAGTCCCAACCACCTTTAACAATTATAGATCACTTTTAAAAAAATGCACAGAAAAAAGGTTTAAAATATTTTTACAAAACCAAAACCAACTCTAGTTTCTTACTACTGTAATGCAGCCACTTCCAGGGAATGAGGAGTTCCATATTATATACAAGGTCTGTATATCAGTGTAAATGAATTTTGGGTTGCCTCAAAATCGTCAGTTTTGGGATGCCTCAATATACAAAGCATATTATTTTCTCTGTAAATTCACTATGCAGGTGACAATGAGACAAATTAATCTCTTTGCACTACAGAATTATAGGGAGGGAGGAATTTGACCCAGTGGTGTCATAGTAAGGTATTGTCAACATAATTGGAGCTTTATGGAATTAAAAGTGAAGCTAAATGAAATATTGCCAGGTAACATGTAATTTCTAGAAATTACAATACATTTTTGAGATCAAAGCAATAAGTGGAAGTCTAGGAACTCAATGTTTCATTTTGTCTTGGCTTTGCAACGAAGATCTCTGGGCATTAGGACAACATGAGAAAACCAAACCAGAAGCTATGGGGAAAAAAGTGCTAATACCAAGATGAAGTGGCGTCAATGCAAAACAATGCATATGAGATGACAATTATAATACTAGTTACACTAATGTTAAACAAAAAAGTGAATATTAATGAAACATATTTATAGGTTATTTATTTGCTATGGATGTCAGAGTAATCTTTACTCAGCCACACCACAGTTCTTAATATTGCAATACTTAGCCTGTCATAGGTTCTCTGAAAAGTGGTTGAAAAAGCCCAAATTCAGGATTGCATGGTTAGAAAGGGTTAAACACCCTGCAGAATGAATAACCCAAAGACAACATGTGGGGAGACATGTAAATACACAAAACCACAAACATTATGTATGAGTAGGGTGGACAATGTAATCAACAGTCCCTGTCTATGCTGTTTTCTGATAATTCAGAGGTCAACAGAACATCCTATCATGTAAATGAATTGTAAACATGGGATCTCAGTATTCATCTCACTTTGAAATGTACTGTGAATGGTGGAGGAACAAGCAAATGGCCTTATGTTAATTTTTATAGGCAAGTACCAGTGATGAACCTCCTTCAAAAAGTCATCCTAATTACCTTTTGTTCCCTGAGGAACTCCAATTTGTCAAAAGACATGAAATTGTATAAGAGATCCTTGGGTCTTGAATCGGTCATCTCAGATCTGCTTAGACTTCATCAGGGGAAGTTTGAGTGACAAGACTGAGGTCCCAGTTATGCTAGTACACCCTGAATATGAGATTTGGACATTTGAATTCAGTTCATAGGTCATAGACCAAAGGAACACTTTGCAACTAGAAAGCTCACTATCTCTGCTGTGAATCTGAATCTCAATGAACTGTGCTCATATCTGTATGTATATTGATCTTTTAACCATACTCTTGTTTTTTTTTTAAATTTAGTTTAGTTAATAAGAATTGGCTGTAGCATGTAGTTGGGTAAGATCTGAAACATTCATTAGTCTGAGAGGTAATGTGTCTGATCCTTTGGGATTGGTAGAACCTTTTCTTTAATATGATGAGATAAGATTTACAGAAATCATCGTATTTGACATGGGTACCTGGATGGAGGCCTGAGGCTGGGTCACTTTAAGGGAACTGTGTTGTCTGGACTTCTGAGTAACCAGTGAGGTAATAAAGAAGCTGTTTTATGCTGGCTTGGTAAATCTAGATATTCGAATATCCACCAGCTTTATGGGGATTGTCTGCCCCATTTTTTGCAATTCACCCTAATTCAGTGACCACAGCTGGCTCCCACCAGGATCCTGATCACAGTGGCGTAGTCGGCAGGATACACATTACCACAGGTTAATTGGGTTTTTGGATCAGAAGCACACGCTTGTCAAAATTTAATTTTGACACTGGAGAGTTTAAGGGTTTAAAGATCAGTTACAGTGAGTGACTCATGATCAAGATCCTGACAGAAAAAGCCTGGAAGAATTGTGCTTACAGAGAGGGTTGTATTTTAAGCAAAAGGCCCCAGAGCAGGAACTGAAAAATCTGTTAATTGCCAGTGATAAGGCAGCAGATCCAGCGAAAATGCTTGCAGTGAGAAACCAGCAGCTAGAACTTGAACAAAAGCAGAAAATAGCTGATATGGAAGGAGACGCTGCTAAAAGAGAACGCATGTGTTTGAACATGAACAAAAATGGCATATATTCAATTGCAGGAACTAGAAGCTAAGGCAAAAGTGGACAGACTTAAGCTCCAACACAAGAGAATAAAGGAACAGTAGGATACTGAAAAACCAGTTCCTCTCAACAAAGATAGGAATAGAATCTATCCTGTTTGTAACAATGTTGGTATGTTGTTTGACTCTAAGCAGCTGTCTGTGTGTAACCAAATTTACCCCAACACTGCCACCTTTTATGTAACTGTTTTTCAGGTGAAGGTAACCCCATAATTTGTGCAGAGAACTTTAAAAAGTCAGTGGTAAAACCTGTTTAGGGCAAATTACAGCTTCTAACATCTCTCTTGTTAAAGTAGATCTTGTCGAAGAGGAAGATTTACCCAATAAGAAGTATGAATATTGTAACCCTCTATGAGTTTACTGTAAATAGCTCAGTGTAATGAACTGTTGTTTTCCACAAATAGTGTCTTGTCTGTTAAGGGATGGGAAGGCAAAGAAAGTTTAGATGAGCATAGACTGCTTTCTGAGCTGATGGCTTTGTCTAATCAGCAGTTTGGAAAGGCAAGATTAGTGGAACATAAGTATCCCTTTACTTTACCTGTTACCAGTGTGGAGAATTGTGAAAGTGACCATGTTCCTGCGTGTGTTAGGGGTAATGACTTGCCTATGAAGGAAGCTACTCCAATCTCCAAGTAATTGTCCATGAACAGCCATGTGTGCTGGGACAAGGGAAATGATATCCCAAGCTGTTTGTCTATTAAAGGGAAATGTTTCCTCCAGCTCTTTTCTGTCTGTAGAGCAGACAGAAGAAGCCTGTCAACCTATGACAATTGACAATTTATCAGTTGACCCAAAGTTGGTTCGGGATACAACTAAAGCCCAAGAAATGGCCCTAAATTTGTGTCTGCTAGGGATGATGACATTGTAACTAGGTTGCATCCAGTTGATGTCATAAATAGCCCCTAGAGACCAAGTGATTTTGGTACTTCTATTTTGCGTGTCGCTAGTGTGTTGCTGGGTCAAGATGCGACAACCTTGTCTGATCAGGTTGATATCATAGCCAGGGAACAAGGAAAGCATGAAGGTGATTTGACTGTGTTACCTACGGACAGCATGGAAACTTGTAACAAGAAAGAGAATGCTTCTAATCTTGTGACTATGAAGTCTAGCAGTTCACCTGAAAGGGGGTTTTGTGAAAATCCTCCCAATGGATCAGAAGTGATTCTGGATGTGTGAGAAACTCAGAAGGAGTTTGGTGATTTGTCTGTTGTGCCAAAGTTGGTTCTGGACATAAATAAAGCTCAGAAAGAAGCTGTTGCAGTGCATGATATTGCAGAAGGAAGGGAATTTCTGGGTGAAATCTTTGAAGTCTCTGAAAAAGAATTGTTTCCATTGACTCTTAATGGGCCATCGTAGATAGTAAACAGTCTTTCTTCTGAGGAAAGTGTGTTGGTGCCTAATGGCCAAAGTATTTCAAATGTGTATGAATCCACTAGCCTTACTTCAGAAAGACCCAGTGTGGATAGCTTTGAAAAGATTTCAGATTAAATAAAAATTGTTAGTGAGTTTAAACAGCCCTATAAGCTTAACCAGTTTGTTGGTGAGACAATGTTGTTGGAACATCAGTGTCTCCACGTTGATTCTTTAAGTAAGCAGTCTGTGACTCAGGTACTGAAAAAAGATCGGGTTACTGGTTTTTCAGAGCAGAACAGCCATATAACTGAACTCACAAGGATGCAGGGGAGGGCAGGCAAACTCATATCATATCTCATATTTTGAATAGGACTTGTAGTCTTAGTGGACTTGACATCTGATTCCATGTGGAAGCAGAAGTTGGTAATGGAAGACTTCAAGGTTCTTTTGTCCTAACATGCTAGTGAAAATGGATAGTATCTCTTTAAGACAGAGTCCAGCCTTGGAATTGGTAAAGGTCCAGGATCTGAAAACTGATAAACAGGCTAGTGTCTGTGTTGATGCAAGTTACCTGACTGACTGGGGGGAGACAGACTTGCCTGTAGCTGTTAGCAAAAGGGACACACCCAGCCAGCCAATGGATTCTGTTACACAAAAGAATTCAGATTTTGACCCTACTGGACAGGGAGGAAAGGAAGGATTAAACCTTGCAAATAAAAGCCACAGATGAACCCTAAAATACCAAAACCAAGTGCTTAAACTGAAAGCCTATGTTAAGAAAGATCCTGAGGGCAAGAAAAAGCTACAAAGATTCAAAAGGGATATTGAACAAGCGGACCTGAAGAATGATTTGTCTAAAACAAAGGCTTGGCGTGACAAAAATAATTGTCAATGTACACTTGTGATAAAAGTGATGTTATTGTTAATGATTGTAACTAACTTGTTGCAGATACCAATAACTGTAAAAATATACAATGGGTAGGATTTTTCAAAAAACCCTTGAACATGTTGGGAGTAATACATAAGAACTCATTATGTTGTAAAAGCTCCCATGGTTATGCTGTTTCATTACATGACACCACACACTATGTTAAAAGACCTGGTGATACTGATATTTCACAGTTAGTGCCTGTATCTAACCTTGAAACTGTACACAGCAAAAAACCCACTACAAACTTGAACTTCTGTGCACAAAGGGACACTGAGGTACAATACCTCACAGCCTTCATGGCTGAAGGCCAGAGTAAGTGCTCTCTAACGAGCATTAATGGCTATGTTAAGTCAACACATAGACCAAACTCTAGAATCGCTAAAGTGTTTCACAAAGTATGGACTAAGTTTTTAACTTGACCAAAGCATGTCTCAATAATTTGGCATTACAAAGAATTCAATGACAGGTTTCAGAGTAACAGCCGTGTTAGTCTGTATTCGCAAAAAGAAAAGGAGTACTTGTGGCACCTTAGAGACTAACCAATTTATTTGAGCTAAGCTTTCGTGAGCTACAGCTCACCTCATCGGATGCACTGAGCTATAGCTCACAAAAGTTTATGCTCAAATAAATTGGTTAGTCTCTAAGGTGCCACAAATACTCCTTTTCTTTTTAAAGAATTCAATGTAAACACAGCTCATATCAATATTGGAAGGTACTTAAGGTGTATCCAGGGGCTCTAATTTCACCCTTCCACACCAGTCTCATGTTGGGGGTGTGACGCACGGCTAGAAAGGGTTAAACATCCTGCAAAATGAATAACCCACAGAAGACATATGGAGAGATAATGTTTGTGTATTTACATATGTATCTGTAGGGTGGACAATGTAATCAACAATCCCTGTCTATGTTGTATTCTGATAATCCAGAGGTCAAAAGAACATCCTATCTTGTAAATAAATTGTAAACATGGGATCTCAGTATTCATCTCTCATTGAAATGTACTGTGAATGGTGGAGAAACAAGCAAATGGCCTTATGTTAATTCGTATAGCTAAGTACCGGTGATGGACCTCCTTCAAAGTCATCCTAATTACATTTTGTTCCCTGAAGAATTCCAACTTGTCAAAAGACATGAAATTAAATAAAACATCCTTGGGTCTGATTCTGTCATCTCAGATCTGCTTTGACTTCTTCAGGGGAAGTTTGAGTGACAAGACTGAGGTCCCAGTTATGCTAGTACACCCTGAATATGAGATTTGGACATTCAAATTCAGTTCATAGGTTGTGGTCCAAAGGAACACTTTGCAACTAGAAAGCTCACCATCTCTGCTGTGACTCAGAACCTCAATGAATTGAACTCATGTCTGTATGTATATTGATCTTTTAACCATACTCTGTTGTTTTTTTTTTAATTTAGTTTAGTTAATAAGAATAGGCTGTAGCGTGTATTTGGGTAAGATCTGAAACATTAATTAGCCTGGGAGGTAATGTGTCTGATCCTTTGGGATTGGTAGAACCTTTTCTTTAATATGATGAGATAAGATTTACGGAAATCAACATATTTGACATGGGTACCTGGATGGAGGCCTGAGGCTGGGTCACTTTAAGGGAACTGTGTTGTTTGGACTTCTGAGTAACCAGTGAGGTAATAAAGAAGCTGTTTTATGCTGGCTTGGTAAATCTAGGTATTGGAATATCCACCAGCTTTATGGTGATTGTCTGCCCCATTTTTTGCAATTCACCCTAATTCAGTGACCACAGCTGGCTCCCACTAGAACCCTGGTCACACAAGCACAACAAGAACAACAATAAAAATACAAGAGATGTAATTCCCAGGCAAAGTGGTGCCTCCCTGGACTAGAATGTGAGTGACAGGCTGGGAACGTTCCACCACTGGACTTAGAGGCCAGTAAGACAGCAGGTCACTGACTCAGCAGTCAGGACTTGTGACAGGCAGAGGAACCAAGAAAGAACAAGCAACCTTCGTAGTCGCTCAGCTTGCCAACCAGTTACAGTGGTCATACAGGAACACTGTAGGCCCTCATGCAGAAAATGAATGCAGTCCTGGTCCTGCCAGAATATACAGCCCTCTGTATCTTTACACTTATTCCATAGTCCCGTGGTCTTGTGCAATAGGACTACTAACACATATAAGGTGTACTCATGTGTACAAACATGGGCAGGGCTGGAGCCAGTATTTGTATCTAATATACGTATGACTATGGTTGTCTGAGTTCCTCAAAATCTTTAATGTATTGAATCTCACAACACTCATGTGATGTAGGGAAGTACTATTATGCCCACTTTACAGATAGGAAACTGAGGCACAGACACACTAGGGCCAGATTTCCAAAAGCATCTAGGTGCCTAATTCCCACTGATTAAGGGAATGACTGAAGACTGAAGTCCACCCTCTCCCCAGGCTTCAGAACCTGAGTTGCAGCCTGAACCACAACTTCAAAGCGCTATCATTCAGATGTTTTCAGAGCACTTGTGTGAGCCTTGCTAGCCCAAGTCTGTCAACCGGGTCTTGGAGGCTGACTCCAAAATGCTGTGTAGACATACCTTAGTGGTGACTAATACAAACAGTAAATATCATAACAATTACATCAGATGCATATATGAAAAATAGGTTTCAGAGTAACAGCCATGTTAGTCTGTATTCGCAAAAAGAAAAGGAGTACTTGTGGCACCTTAGAGACTAACCAATTTATTTGAGTATGAGCTTTCGTGAGCTACAGCTCACTTCATCGGATGCATACTGTGGAAACAGCAGAAGACATTATATACACAGAGACCATGAAACAATACCTCCTCCCACCCCACTCTCCTGCTGGTAATAGCTTATCTAAAGTGATCATCAAGTTGGGCCATTTCCAGCACAAATCCAGGTTTTCTTACCCCCCACACAAACTCACTCTCCTGCTGGCAATAGCTCATCCAAACTGACCACTCTCCTTACAATGTGCATGATAATCAAGGTGGGCCATTTCCAGCATAAATCCAAGTTTAACCAGGACGTCGGAGGGGAGAGGGGGGTAGAAAAAAACAAGGGGAAATAGGCTACCTTTCATAATGACTTAGCCACTCCCAGTCTCTATTTAAGCCTAAATTAATAGTATCCAATTTGCAAATGAATTCCAATTCAGCAGTTTCTCGCTGGAGTCTGGATTTGAAGTTTTTTTGTTGTAAGATAGCGACCTTCATGTCTGTGATTGCGTGACCAGAGAGATTGAAGTGTTCTCCGACTGGTTTATGAATGTTATAATTCTTGACATCTGATTTGTGTCCATTTATTCTTTTACATAGAGACTGTCCAGTTTGACCAATGTACATGGCAGAGGGGCATTGCTGGCACATGATGGCACATATCACATTGGTGGATGTGCAGGTGAACGAGCCTCTGATAGTGTGGCTGATGTTATTAGGCCCTGTGATGGTGTCCCCTGAAGAGATATGTGGGCACAGTTGGCAACGGGCTTTGTTGCAAGGATAGGTTCCTGGGTTAGTGGTTCTGTTGTGTGGTATGTGGTTGTTGGTGAGTATTTGCTTCAGGTTGGGGGGCTGTCTGTAGGCAAGGACTGGCCTGTCTCCCAAGATTTGTGAGAGCGTTGGGTCATCCTTCAGGATAGGTTGTAGATCCTTAATAATGCGTTGGAGGGGTTTTAGTTGGGGCTGAAGGTGACGGCTAGTGGCGTTCTGTTATTTCCTTTGTTAGGCCTGTCCTGTAGTAGGTGACTTCTGGGAACTCTTCTGACTCTATCAATCTGTTTCTTCACTTCTGCAGGTGGGTATTGTAGTTGAAAGAATGCTTGATAGAGATTTGTGCTGGAAATGGCCCAACTTGATGATCACTTTAGATAAGCTATTACCAGCAGGAGAGTGGGGTGGGAGGAGGGACCATTGTTTCATGGTCTCTGTGTATATAATGTCTTCTGCCGTTTCCACAGTATGCATCCGATGAAGTGAGCTGTAGCTCACGAAAGCTCATGCTCAGATAAATTGGTTAGTCTCTAAGCTGCCACAAGTACTCCTTTTCTTTATATGAAAAATAGGTCATCAGTATAATTTACAAAAATTCAGCTCTAAATTTTTTATATAGACAATATTTAGGAATAACAGGTGGCCACAGATTTGTTATAACATTCTGATATTGGCACCTCTGACTTCACAACTGTCACTATGCTGCGCACCAGGGCTATTCAGAATGTTACAGCTGCGGTGCAGTTGAAATTCATATCCTGTTCCAGAAGTGCTGGTAAGGGCTTGAGCTAAAAGGAGAATCCCCACTGGAGCCTATAACTCACAGCTGAGCAGTTCAGATTCCTCTATTCTAGTGCCACCATATCATTGCAATATTCAATACACTTCTTCTATACTGACAAGATGACCGTCCTGTGGTTAAGGCACTGGACTAAAACCGTGTGACCCTCGCAAGTCTCCCATACCTTGTAAAATGGGGATATTACTGCGTCTGTCTCAAATCGATGTTGTGAGATCATCAGATGCTGTAGTAAGGGAGCGGGTAGTTCATAGAAGTACATTAATAGAGAACGGCTGATTGGTTACACATTAGCTCTTCCCAGAAGATCAGGGTTTTTCATTTGACATGGTCTGGCTGTAAGTTAAAGAATACAAAGGAGGCTGTTTTTTCATCCTATACTTTCCCTGTTAGCTATTTTTTGGCAGCTTATGCTACTGTTGAATTGCCTTCATGAGACTTTCCTCTATACATGCTGTCTTCTTGACTAACTACACCCCTTTTTAGCTACATCTCCCCACCCCCACTAACCCCTGTAACTCCATGGGTAAATCGGATCCAATATGCTTTATAGACGGTCTTGCACATTTTACTACCCCTTTCTTCTGCCTTGGTACAGATGTGCATTCTACTCCATTCTTAACAGCACATATGATGCTTAGCATCATCTGTCAGTTATGTGTCAAATATGCTGCAGTCTTAGTAAAACAGTATTTTATAGCTACACAAGTGACATTTTAAAAGAGTATAAAGAGATAAATATATCCTGCTCAATGCATTCTAGTCAAGTGGATGGAAAAGTTGTGACGAACAAGAACTCAAAATAAGCTTGTATTTAGTGTGCTATAAACACCAAGATCATAGAAATTGTGCTTTTTTGCATTTAGTTTTCTCTACTGTCTCAAAAAGATTAATAAGTTTAATTGAAATAATTACAGAAAGTCTCCATAACACTTAGTAAAAGAAAACAAATTAACTTAATCAGCTTTAAAATAAAAAGAAACAATTCCAACCTGAAATGATTTCATTTATTTTATCTGGTTCTTTGAAATGATTCCTATGAACAGCCAGTTTTGGTGTTCCCTACCTAAAAGGCTTAGTAGTGCCATCCATAAGTAAATAAAGTGACATGGAACAAGTTTCATGAAACATGTTCCAAATTCTGATGATTGTAAAGAAACTTGTGGCCAAGATTTTTCCCTGGGTAAGTCCTTAAACTTTCCATGGAGACGTGACTAAGAAAAGATTTAAAATTTTAAAAAGGTTGGCAATGATACTAGAAAAGCAAAGGATGAAAAATACTCCTCAGGACGTAGCTTGTAGACCAACAGTTCTGGGTCTCTATTTCTGAGAAGACTGATATGTTGTCTTCATCTGGGAGAAGAAAACCTAGCAAGCAAGAATAGTAAATAGAGCTAATTGGCTACCTCAAAAAAAAAAAATCAACTTGAAGAAAAAAAAATTTAATTCTCTTCAGTGTTTGCTGTCTCAGAATAGTCAAGCAAAAGAATTTCCTGTCAGCAATGTTCATAAAACAACAAATTTTAACAAATAGAGGCATATTGTGAATACTTGTGAACACAAATATTCACACTACAAACCTGATTTTAATAGCTACACTCATCCAATCCAGGAACAGAAAAGTGTCATGTGGCCTGCATATCTAATGAAATCAGGGCACCTGGCATTGGCCCCTGTCAGAAGACAGGATACTGGACTAGATGGACCTTTGGTCTGACCCAGTTTGGCCATTCTTATGAAAAGAAACCAACAGCTCAAATTTTCAGTACTCTCAAACTACTCACAGACAAGCTACAAACCAAATTTTATTCATAGAGAAGTTATTCAGTAAATAATTTAAATAAATAATCAATGCATTCAAAAAAGTGGTGAGCAATTTCTATCTGTGTTCCCCACAAGCAATCAGTCACTTTGCACCATGAAAAGATTGGGCTAGATATTCCTATTTAGAGCTTGTAGTAGGATGGTGTGATGGGGAGGGGGCGTGGAAGACACACCTCTGGGAAGCACCTCCTGTTGGTCAGGTGCAAACCCGCACTCTTTCCTTTTCTGACACCTCCTGTTGGCCATTGCCCTCATCAGGCAAGTTTTCAGTGGCTCAGCCACACAGTTTAACACATGACTAAAGGAACCCCTTCCAGGATAAAAAGGTTCAACAGGGCCTGTCCCTATGCCCTAAGCAATGTCTTTAGCCCTGTCTCTGGGCCCAGTCCTCAGCCCCTTCTGGGCTAGCTTTGTGTCTGCCCTGATATAGAGCAGTGGCCCTAGGGATTTCCTCCCTGAAGACTCTAAGGCTTGCCCTTCACTTGGGTCTCTAAACAAGCCTTATTCCCTTCTCAGGGCTTAGGCCACCCTGTCAGGACCGGGTGGGGAGAATCCTGGCCCACACACTACTCCATCTCCTGTCCCATGGACCCTATAAATAATAGCTACGTGCTGCTTCCTGCAATAGTTGCTACTACTATTTCCTGAGCCATATCCACTATAGTCCCTTCCTCTTCACCCTTACCTCAGGGCTGAAGATCTCACCTCTTCTCCTTCCTCACCCTTCCAGTCCCAGCCAGTAACTGCTCAGGCCCTGCAGCTTCCTTTTAACTGGGCCTGCTGCGCTCTGATTGACTGCTTAGCAACCTCTCTAGGCAGGCCTGGAAGACCCACCTTCACTGCTCCTTTTCTGGGGTGGGGTGTGGTAGACCCCAAGGCCTCCAGAAGAGGTCCTCAGTGAACCCAGTACACCCTATCACAGATGGTCATTGTTTTTTCATGAAAGTTTTCACCTGCGAAAAATTCAGTTTTTCTAATATTTTCTGTGCAAACTTTTCATTTTTTGACAACACCCTCCCAACAGTTTTTTCAGCTTTTCTCCATTTTCCAGTGGAAAATGAAAAGAGGAAAAGGAGGAGGATAATACCTCATGCCTCGACCTGTAACCCATATCCACAGTGTCCTAAATTCATAAAGGGAGCTTCTGTGGACTCAAGAGAAAAGAAAGGATGATGAAAATTATAATCAGAGCTCTTCTTCTGACAGTTGCTCCATTTCAGGATTTCTGAATTTTTCCTGCCCTCAATTCATAGTTTTAATAGGGCACGATGTCGGCCTCAGCCCTATTGTCAACAGGCATAACTCCATTAAAGATGAGCTAGATGCACTCACTCACACTAAGGATGAATTTGGCCTACTGGTTAGCACTGGGA
Organism: Lepidochelys kempii; assembly: GCF_965140285.1. Lineage (NCBI taxonomy): Eukaryota > Metazoa > Chordata > Testudines > Cheloniidae > Lepidochelys > Lepidochelys kempii. The sequence continues at coordinate 27,489,583 of NC_136381.1, read as the reverse complement.
ATCAATCGTTCTCTCTCTCAGGAGAATTTTAAAATGGTGGTAATACAAACATATATTTTGTTTAGGCACAATGATCACTGCATTTTACGTTTACAATTCTTTTTGAAGTAAATGCACTACATTGTGACAGAAAGGTGTGTGTAATTTTCTAAAATGCTAGATTTAAATGATATATTTATAATGTATACACCACTCTATACCGGAAACCTACTGACCACTATACTTACCTACATGCCTCCAGCTTTCATCCAGATCACATCACACGATCCATTGTCTACAGCCAAGCTCTACAATACAACCGCATTTGCTCCAATCCCTCAGACAGAGACAAACACCTACAAGATCTTTATCAAGCGTTCTTAAAACTACAATACCCACCTGCTGAAATGAAGAAACAGATTGACAGAGCCAGAAGAATACCCAGAAGTCATCTACTCCAGGACAGGCCCAAAAAAGAAAGTAACAGAATGCCACTAGCTGTCACCTTCAGCCCCCAACTTAAACCTCTCCAGCGCATCATCAAGGATCTACACCCAATCCTGAAGGATGATCCCTCACTCTCACAGATCTTGGGAGACAGGCCAGTCCTCGCTTACAGACAGCCCCCCAACCTGAAACAAATACTCACCAGCAACCACACACCACACAACAAAAACACTAACCCAGGAACCTATCCTTGCAACAAAGCCCATTGCCAACTCTGTCCACATATCTATTCAAGGGACACCAATATAGGACCTAATCACATCAGCCACACCATAAGAGACTCATTCACCTGCACATCTACCAATGTGATATATGTCATCATGTGCCAGCAATGCCCCTCTGCCATGTATATTGGCCAAACTGGACAATTTCTATGCAAAAGAATAAATGGACACAAATCATACATCAAGAATTATAACATTAAAAACCAGTCGGAGAACACTTCAACCTCCCTGGTCACTTAATTTCAGACCTAAAAGTTGCAATTCTCCAACAAAAAAACTTCAAAAACAGACTCCAACTAGAAACTGTAGAATTGGAATTAATTTGCAAACTGGACAGCATTAACTTAGGCTTGAATAAAGACTGGAAGTGGATGGGTCATTACACAAAGTAAAAACTATTTCCCCATGCTATTCCCCCCTTGCTGTTACTCACACCTTCTTGTCAACTGTTTGAAATGGGCCATCCTGATTATCACCACAAAAGGTTTTTTTTTCTCCTGCTGATAATAGCCCACCTTAATTAATTGGTCTCGTTACAGTTGGTATGGCAACACCCATTTTTTCATGTTCTCTATGTATATATATCTTCTTACTGTATTTTCCACTGCATGCATCCGATGAAGTGGGTTTTAGCCCACAACAGCTTATGCCCAAATAAATTTGTTAGTCTCTAAGGTGCCACAAGTACTCCTCATATATTTTATAGCAGTTGCTCTCTGTTTCATGCATGTAACCCATATGTAATAACCAGGGACTCATGACCCCTAGTTTGAGAACCCCTGGGTTACATTAACTAATGCCATATATGAGATATAGACAAAAGAAGTGATTTCAATAGGTGCTGATGAACCCAGTTTGTTCACAAAGTCAAGAGAATGAAAACAAAGGAACTCCCCTGCCCCATCCTCAAAACAATTAATAACCAGGCTGTCTTGCAGGGTCCTATGTGCCAGGTCAAGCTCCTCAATTAAGTGCAAATGTATCACAAACAAAGGCCTGATTCTGTAAGCTTAATTGTGTGAGTAATTCTACTGAAGTCAATGAGCCACTCACAGTGATATAAAGCAGGAATCACCCACTGAAGCCACTCAAATTATATTTGTTTAACTTTAAAACTGGTGTAACTTTGAGGAAAATCAGGCCTGCTGACTTGAATGCAACTACTCATGAGAGTCAATTTCCAGGGTCAGGCCTATACACAATAATCTCCTCAATCCACCCCTCTAAATGAACTGCTGCTACTACTAACACTGTCCCCTACAATACATATTCTCCTCTCAGTCTCCCTTTTTATGTGGTGCAGAACAGCTGGTGACCAGTTGATAGCTGAAGATAATTAACTTTTAATTGTTGCCAGTTACATTTTCACCTGTTCCACTTACAAATCCCTGGAATTTCTAGCAAGGCTAATTATCACACTCTGCTCCTTTCCCAACTAAGATGGTGTGTGAAACAGTCTTTACTCATGAGGAAATTAACCCTTCACCTGTCAGTCTTTCCTGCCACCTTTCAACTGGTGTTACGTTACCACTAGAAAAATTACAATTAACTTGCAGACTTCCGGGTTATTGCTAATAATTGCTATTTGGTGGCCCCTGGCTTCTTCTGGCAAGCGAAGGCTGAGGCAAACATTTACTTTTAATGATAAAAATGAAAGCAAGAAAAAAGACAAGTAAAACACAACAAAAGTTGAAAAAGGGAAGGAGCCAGAGCTATGAGGGAAAAAATGTGGCAAAGAAATATGAAGAGGAATGATTGGCTAAAGCCACATAAAGGTGTCTGCCTTGGCTTGCCACTTATACAATGGGAAAAGTCATACTTGCCTCATAGGGCATGGTGTGGCTTAATTCTCTAATTTTGTTCAGGATCAAGTCTTTTGAGAAGCTCTGATGGATGATGAAAGCAAAGTACCATAGTGCAGCAGCCACCATCTTCATATTTAGTCCAAAATAGAAGAGGTTGTAGAAAAGATATGCTGTTTCCCCATAGACTCACTGGCTAGCAAAATGGACATTACCCTGAAATTGCTCCTTTGTGCCATGTCTTAAAAAGCTTTTATTACAGTGGCTAGACTCTCTCTTACATAATCTTATTGTGCTCTTCTGACCTTCCCCAGTGTAATCCATGAACATCCAAATTTCTACTACCTGAGCACACACAGCATGTCATGTCTTTCATTTGTGTAACATGGTTTTGTACTCTCATGGGGGACAACAGGGCTTCCTAAGACATTATATATTTAAAATCAGAACTCTATAAAGAAAGAGATGGGTACTAACTCAGTACCCTGGTCTCAAGAGAGCGGCTAGAAACTGAAGGGCACAGATCCAGTAGATAAGATCCCATGGGAAGCAAGTCTAAAGGAAAAAAGAGTTCAGGAGAGTTGGTAGTTTTTTAATGAGACTTTATTAAGGGCACAAGAACAAACTATACCAATGCATAGGAAAGCTAGAAAGTATGGTAAGAGGCCACACTGGCTTAAACAGGAGATCTTCAGTGACCTGCAACTCAAAAAAGAGTCATACAAGAAGTGGAAACTAGATCAAATTACAAAGGATAAAAATAAAAAAATAAAAAAAAACCAACACAAGTATGTGGGGACAAAGTTAGAAAGGCCAAGGTACAAAACAAGTTTAAATTAGCTAGGGCTATAAACGGTAACAAGAACGCATTTTACAAACACATGGGAAGCGACAGGTTGGCCACATTACTAAATGAAGAGGGAATGACAATAACAGAAGATGCAGTGATGGGCTAACTGTTAAATGTCTTCTTTGTTTTAGTTGTCACCAAAAAAGTTAGCAGGGATCAGATGACTAACATAGAGAGCCTTGTAAATGGGGTAGGATCTGAGGCTAAAACAGAAAAAGAACACATTAAGAATTACTTTAGGCATGTCTACACTACACAGTTAAATCGACTTAAGTTCCGTCAACATACAGTCACCGGTGCAATTACACTGCGGTTGCATGTCAACACTACACTCCTCATGTCGGCCGAGTGCATCCACAGTAGTAGCTCGTGCGTCGACACAGAGAGCAGTGCACCCTGGGAGCTATCTGACTGTGCAACTTGCCACCATCTTCCACAGGATGTTCTGGGAAGGGTTTGCAATACCTCATGTGGGCAGGCTCAGCATATCATGATGTATTTTTCTCCATCCCATCATTCCGTGGGCTTTCTAGTACGTATCGCGCCACTTTTCAACCCCCTGCAACCTGTGCACCCGTCATCTCTGTCTAAAACCATGGATCTTGCACTGCTCTCCCATATTGTGATGAGTATTATGAATACAAAGCATCTGATTCTGCAGTATTTCATGAGCTGTGATTCTGATGATGGTGCTGTGGTGTCTGCCCTGCTGTGTGCCATAGACAGAAACAATTCAAGATTGCTCTTGACATTCACTGAACAGCTACGTATGGTGAACCGTTGGTTCTGGGCACAAGAAACAAGCACTGAGTGATGGGATTGCATCATAATGCAGGTTTTGAGATGACAAGCAGTGACTGCAGAACTTTTGGATGCACAAAGCCACCTTCCTGGAACTGTGTGCAGCGCTGGCCGCAGCCCTCTGGCGCAGGGACACCGAAATGAGAGCTGCCCTCACGATGGAGAAGTGAGTGGCGATTGCTGTGTGGAAGCTGTCAATGCCAGACTGCTACTGATCACCATGGGGGTTGCCATGATGCAAGTGTGCATGACCATTAATCACCTCCTGTTATGAAGGACTGGGACGGTGGACAATCTGTGTGGACTAGTGGATGGTTTTGCAGCAATGGGATTTCCTAACTGCTGTGGGGCAATAGGTGGCATGCACATCCCCATTTTGGCCCCAGACCACCTTGTGATGGAGTACATCAACAGAAAGGGCTACTTTTCTATGGTATTGCAAGCGCTGGTGGATCACCAGGGTCTTTTCAGCCATATCCGCGTGGGCTGATCAGGGAAGGTGCATGACTCACACATCTTTTAGGAACACTAGCCTATACAGAAAGCTGCAAGCAGTGCCTTTCTTTCCAGACCAGAGGATTACCACTGGGGATGTGGAAATGCGAACAGTGATCGTGGGAGACCCAGCCTACCCCTTGCTCCTGTGGTGCATGAAACCTTAAACCAGCCTCCTTGACATCAGCAAGGTGCAGAATGACTGTTGAATGTGTCTTTGGCCATTTAAAGGGACTTGGTGCTGTCTCTTTGGCAGGTTACACCTCAGCAAGGAAAATATCCCCATGGTCATAGATGCCTGCTGTGTGCTTCATATCTATGAAGCCAAGGGAGAGAAGCTTCCCCGGGGTGGAGCACTGAGGTGGACTGGCTGGCTGCTGCTTTTGAGCAGTCAGATGCCAAGGCTGCATGAGGGGCTCAGCGGGGAGCTATCTGGATCAGGAAGGCTTTGAAGGAGCATTTTAACAATGATCCACAGTAATGTGTGTTGCTGTAAAGTGTGATCCAGGCATAGCTTTTTTGCACTGTGGTACAAACCTTGTAATGATTGCTATGTGTGTGCTAATATATCCATGCATATGTACCTATTTGTATGACTACTTAATTTTAGCAGCAGTATCCATATGTTGGAGATTAATAAAGATTAATTAACTTTCCATAAAGTACATTTTTATTCCACACCCATGTGTAAGCGGGGGAACAGTCCCGCTCTTGTGGGGAACTTTCCTGGCTTCTGCACTACCCCGGTGAAGCAGGCTAGTGAAAGGATCTGAGTCCCTCACTCCCACTTTCTTTACCCAGTGGCCTCCCTGCCCCTGAGGATTCCCCTTCCACTCTCCTGTCTGGCAGAGTCCTCGTAACCCCAAAAAGACTGGGCCCAGGATTCCTGGGGGCTCGATCCCCAACCCTGCTGTGGTCACCTAGGACAGGGGCTAGGGTGTCCCCACTCCAGGGTACTCTCTCTGCACTGGGCACTTCTCTGACCCACTGACCATTACATACAAGTTAAAGCAAATGCATGTTATTTAACCAACAATTAATTTCAAAAAGAATAAGGAAAAATGGGAAAGGTTAATGGAAACACATCAACCCGCCCTGTGGCAGGAAACATCACAAACAGTGTCTTTGGAACGTCAGGGCAGTTCACAGTCTGTTCCTTGTAAGTCCCAGGTCTTCTTCTCAGGCCCTGGCTGTGCTGCAGGGATGCTGTGGGTTGGACACTTGCTTTGGTGGTGGTCACACGCTCTCAGGCTCTAAGTAGTAGGACCCTTCTTCCCAGTGTCGCCCCTGCCCTGTCAGGGTTACGATCCAAGCCTGGCCTGCAGAGCCTCTTGGCTGAGCCGTCTCCCTGTGCTGGGCCTGCTGCCCAGGGTCCCCCTCGCTCTCCCCAGCTGCTCACCGCACCCAGCTCCGGACTGCTCCAGCCCCAGCTCCACCACTCTGTCTCTGCACTGCTGCTGCTCTGCCTCCAGCTCCCTGGGCTGCTTCTTTGGCCCCTTTGCCTCTGGTTGCTGCAGCTCTGCTCCCAGGACAGGTCTGCTCTGCAGGCTGCTTCTGTGACTCTACTCCCAGCACTGACCTGCTTTTCTGGCCCGTCTGGCTCTGGTTGCTGCAGCTCTGCTCCCAGGGTAAGTCTGCTCCCTCTGGGCTGTGCCTCTGGCTTGGGGGCTGCAGCTCTGCTCCCAAGACAGGGTCTGCTCTCTCTCTGGGCTACTCTTCTGGTCCCTCTGGATTTGGCACAGGTCTACTCCTCAGCTTAGCTTGGGCCCCTGCTTTCTCCTTAGAATCATAGAATATCAGGGTTGGAAGGGACCTCAGGAGGCCATCTAGTCCAACCCCCCCACTCAAAGCAGGACCAATCCCCAATTAAATCATCCCAGCCAGGGCTTTGTCAAGCCTGACCTTAAAAACTTCTAAGGAAGGAGATTCTACCACCTCTCTAGGTAACGCATTCCAGTGTTTCACCACCCTCCTAGTGAAAAAGTTTTTCCTAATATCCAACCTAAACCTCCCCCACTGCAACTTGAGACCATTACTCCTTGTCCTGTCCTCTTCTACCACTGAGAATAGTCTAGAGCCATCCTCTCTGGAACCACCTCTCAGGTAGTTGAAAGCAGCTATCAAATCCCCCCTCATTCTTCTCTTCTGCAGACTAAACAATCCCAGTTCCCTCAGCCTCTCCTCATAAGTCATGTGTTCCAGACCCCTAATCATTTTTGTTGCCCTTCGCTGGACTCTCTCCAATTTATCCACATCCTTCTTGTAGTGTGGGGCCCAAAACTGGACACAGTACTCCAGATGAGGCCTCACCAATGTCGAATAGAAGGGGACGATCACGTCCCGCGATCTGCTCGCTATGCCCCTACTTATACATCCCAAAATGCCATTGGCCTTCTTGGCAACAAGGGCACACTGCTGACTCATATCCAGCTTCTCGTCCACTGTCACCCCTAGGTCCTTTTCCGCAGAACTGCTGCCTACCCATTCGGTCCCTAGTCTGTAGCGGTGCATTGGGTTCTTCCGTCCTAAGTGCAGGACCCTGCACTTATCCTTATTGAACCTCATCAGATTTATTTTGGCCCAATCCTCCAATTTGTCTAGGTCCCTCTGTATCCTATCCCTGCCCTCCAGCATATCTACCAGTCTAATTAGCTCAGCCCCACTCTGTCTGACCCACGCAAATCCAGCTCACACGGAGGATGCGACCTCCCTGGCCTCCTGACTCCCTGATTAGCCTGCCCACCCTGTCATTCAGGCTGACCTGGAGCATTGGCCTCTCCCCATTGTTCCTGGGGACTATCAGTCTCAGGGTCCTGATTTCCCATAGACCCTTCCCCTTTTAATACTGGGAGCTAGCCAACCAAAACACCCCCACTGAATGTTAGTAAGGGGGCAACAGTCCCCTTACACATGCAAACATCTCTAAGTCATGGTAACATTAACTTCATACGCACAGGGAAAAGTATCTTTAAAGGGGAAAGAAGAGGAAAATCACAAGCACATATGCCAACAACACTGTCACAGCTGGGTGTATGTCCAGCTGTCATTGTGCAAAATCTCCCTTGGGGTGGAGTGCCTGGGGTACTACTGCAGCCCTGGAAGATAAGAGGAATGTGTACAGGCAGGGGGCGGGGGGGGGGGGGGGTTAGAGTGGGGAAGTGTGGGGAGGTTCTGGAAGGCAGTTCTGTATGGGGAGGCGAGCACGGATGTTCAGCTTGAAGTTCAATCAGGGACCGCAACATGTCTGTTTGCTTCCTGAGCAGTGTTATCATTCATTCCTCCCCGTTTCCTATCCTGGCTATCCATCTGCAATTTAGCATTGATTCCTTCTCTCTCCATGCTTTCTCCTCGCAATCTGAAGCACCAAAGGAACATGTCTTTCTTACTTCTCTTGTTTCTTCTCCTTATCTGATGGAGCCGCTCCACTGGTATGTGGGAGGAGACCCTCAAGGGCACATCTGCTCCTGCTAAAGAAACAGTGACAGAGGCCCTATTGTTATTGCACTTACACCCTTGATACAAACAAGTAACAAGCACAACTTTTTCACTTTCCCTTGGCAGCCATACAGCATGGTGGAAGCACCAGCCACGGTGAGTTTGGCCCAGGGTAGGAAGAGCGATTTGGGACAAAGTGTTGGGGGGAGCAATGGGGTATCAGTACAAGTGCAGAGGCCTACTCTTCAGAATACTGTCACCGTTTTCCACAGGTGGGGAAGGGGAGGTTGTAGCTGATATCTCACTCCTGAGGGTAACCGAGGCTGAAAGGGTACAGCTCCTACATGTGTGTGGCTGCAGATTGGGTATGTATGCTGCTAGCTTGTGTGCTACTGTGGTTCCTGATGATGTAATTGCCACATGGTACTCCACCATTTCCTACTGTGGGGGAAAAAATAAGGCAGCCCAACCAAGAAACCTTCAGGGAAATTGCCTCATTTTTTCCTGCCCATACCCACACTGACTGCACTGTACATCAAGCTCTTGCCATGCCCCACCATTGAAGGCTTCTATTATTTTTTCTGTAACAAAGGGTATGTCTGAGACCCCATGAAGGGGGATACTCTTGGAGCCTGGGCTCCAGCGCAAGCCAGAATGTCTACACTGCAATTTGATAGCCCTATAGCCCAACTCCCACAAGCCTTAGTCAGCTGACTCAGGCCAGCCATGACCAGGCCTTGGGTTTTTATTGCAGCGTCAATTTTCAATGATCCCCTCAGATAGTCTCTCCCCCGCAGGCCAAGTGACATACAAGACAAACAACAACTAAACTTCATTGTAATAATTAGACATGGGCCTGAACCAAATCCCTATGCCTTAACACTCTCCCAGACTTTGGTGGGGTTTCATTATCCATATCCAGTTCTGAATCTCATGGTAGTGACCTGTCTGTATAATGGGCTGAACCATAACTGCCTGATGTGTATTTGGGGCAAAGGGATTGAAATCCAAATCCTAACCTGAAGTGGGTGCATTGATGTTTTACATTTATAGAGTGGCTTTCCTTCCCAAGGACCCCAATATATTTCTGAAAGTCCATTCACAATATTAAATCGCACTTGTGATCTCAGCAGTACTAACTCCCATGATTTTTTGCCACATAATCCTGGGCACTTAGCCAGGTGATCCTACTATGTGAAGTTATTACTTGCCAGTTCTCCCCCCAACTAGAGTCCTATGACCCTGTCTAGGGTGACCATATTTACCAAAAGGGACATCACCTGGGGCTAGTTAGATGTCCCGCTCTTCCCATCCCCCACATGGGCCTGGCCTGAGCGCCCCCTCCCCCCGCCACGCTGGACTGGCCTGAGCCACTTCCTCCCCCAGCCCTCCCACAAGCTGGGGCCAACCTGTGCCACTCACCCTACTCCGCCTGCGCTGCTGACACTCCCCAGGCCCACGTAGGTTCGTCATGAGCTGCATACCCAAGCCCTCCCTCCCTCTGCACGGGGCTGGCGTCACACCTTCTCCCCCCCCGCCAAGTTTCTCCATGCCCCACTATGGGTCACAAATTGACTTTTTTGGCAAAACTGAGTACACTGATCAAGCTGGCAAGAGCAAACGGGACAAATGCCCAATTTTGCCCAAAAAGTCAGGACATCTGGGACAGGGCTTAAAAAAGGGACTGGCCAAAATGGGACATATGGTCACCTGATTTCCTATGAAGCCCTGATGCTTCCTTGTTCATGTGGAAGTGCTACCTTGGGGGCTCAGGAGCATGACAGAGCACTGCAGCCATTGCTCTCCACCATCCTCTTTTTCAAGTCCTTTACTCCCCTCCATATGATGGAGGAGAACAGCTGGCCCTTGTAGCCTAGTCAGTGTCATATTGTTTTCTCGTGCTACATGCTCTCTGAGGAAGTAATACACTTTTCCTGGGTTATGGTGCAGTACACAATATTCCATAGGGGCCCTGACATAATACCTGCTACCTTATATAGAAACGGTATCACTTCTTTTGTTTTAGATTCTGTCCTTCTGTTAATATAACCTAGTATCTTATTGGCTTTTTTATTTATTTATTAAAGTGTAGCTGTATCTGAGCTGATGGTTTCAGTGATTTTTCCATAACCCCTAGATCTTTTCCCTGATCTGTATGCGGATCCATGATGGCTCTCTTTTAGCACATATTCCCCTGTGAGGGAGCAAGGCAAGTTTTATTTACGTTATTTAAGTATGGTTATTTTGTATTCGGATAGTATTACTGTCCAGTCAGTTTTATAACAGAATACTCATTTAATGCTCGGGGAAGGGGTGGGGGCACAAAGAGAAGGGGATGTTGTTCATAGCCTAGGTCTCTGAGCTGTCCCTATGTTTCTAGGGCTTCCAGCAATGAACTAGGTCAGCGGGGCCCTCTACATCAATGCATCTTTTTAGGCACTGTACATCGCATGCTTTTATTCCTACTGTACAATGTGTTCTTGTGTAATTACAAATGTATGTTTTCCATCACCACAAAGACTTCACATTGCTCAAAGCAAAACTTTCTTCAAAGGCTTTAAGCTGTTGAAGGGGAGGCCCCCTTCTGAGAGCCATGATTGCTTGGGGTGATTCCTTCTTTAACTCATCCACAGTAGAACCATCAGCCAAATTCAACTGGCCTGCATCACACCGTGTCTGAACTGGCCCCAGGCTTGAATTTCAGCTTTGGAAAAGGGCATGTCTGAATTTTTAAATGCAACCCGGGAAAGAAAAATCATTGCACTCTGTTTATCCCAACAGGACAAGACGGGTTGGAACCATTTGTTCTTCTTCTTCAGTTAAAACCTAGGGGAAGAAAACTGATTCTCTGATAAGATGTTTCCCACACTGGATATTTTCATTCACTAGCTGCAGCATAAAGAAATAAGGTTATTTTTAGTGGCAGGAAGAGCTAAGCTGGAGGAAAATGGGAACACATATATATGGAGAGAGGCAGCATGCGTTAAATATTAACAGGAAAGGGCGAGATCCCGAAAACACTTCATACTATGTATAGCACTTACTACCAGGAGTAATCCATTGATTCCCATCCTTTTATAATAGTCAGTGGGACTACTCATGTCAGCGAGTTGTAATAAGTCTTTGTAGGATTGGGACTCACATTTTAGAAGTGTGTAAGACTAAAAAAAGTGTGGACACTAGAAACTTGTACTTTTAATGCATATGTGCACACACAGAGAGAGTCATAAGTGATGGTATTTAAACATATAGGTGGAGCAGTAGCCACACTATTTTTAAATGTTGCCTAACATTTTCCATTATAATCCTCTGTTTTCACAACTTTAATAGTACTAAGGTACTTGTATGGCTCCATCGCTGTCAGATCTCAGCACCTACCATTTTTAGTGTATCTACCCTCACAACACCCCTGTGAGGTAGGAGGGAAAAAACCTATTAATACCATTTTTACAGATGGGGCATAGAAAGACTAAGGTACGTAGGCACCACATTTCAGTTAGGCACCTAAATACCTTTGACAATCTGGGCCTAAGGTCACACAGGAACCCTCTGATAGAGGAGAGATCTGAACCCAGATCTCCCCAAGTCTAGGCTATAACCCTAGTCACTGGGCCATACTTTCTCACAGATTTAGTTGCCCAGTCTGAAACTTTCTGTGCATGACCTCTGCCTCATTCGCAAGAATGAGGTTACTAAAAAAAAGAGTTGTTTAAAAAATAGCTTTGGTTCCTCAACAGTTTGGAGTAGCAACTTGAAATTTGACATGAGGATAGACTTGCAGTTAGAGAGGAGTATACTGGTATAACTCCCTAGATGGATGCTTGATTTGGAATAAGAGCACTTAAGCTAAGCCAGGAAAATGCACTCTTATTCCAGAATAAGACTGTCCATTATACAGTATAACTATAGTGATATAATTATGTTGGTAAAACCCTTTGAGGCTAATGGTGAATTTATACAAGCTACAAAGGAGGAAGGATAGCTTGTGAACATCATCTGTTGGCAAGAACTGAACGAAGCAGCCTAATGGGAACAAGAGGCACTGTCTGTGTGTTAGTTTACCAATGTGATATCTTTACCGGGTTGTTAAAATTACTCTGAAAGCATAATCTATTATAAACTACTGATTATGGGATCAAAATGTCATTGGTTACATATGACTGTTACTTTTCTGCAGAAAAAATGTATCAATGGATTACTTTTACCAAGTCATTCAGAATAATACTAGTAAAACAAGATGTCATTCCAGTTACTTTTTTAATTCTTTATTCCAGTTAGTATCATAATTAGTAGTATTCTCCTTTTTCCATCTTTTGTCTTTCTTGACTATTTAGGTGGTAAGCTCTTCCGAGCAAGGACTATCTTTTACTATGCATTTGTATAGGGTATACAACTATGGTGGCATCCCAATCTCAGCTGTAATCTTTATTATTATTTGTATTGCAGAAGTGCTGAACATCTCCAGTAATGGTCTAGGACCCCACTGTGTGAGAAGATCAATAAACAGAACAAGGAGATGGTCCCTCTCTCTAAGAGCTTACAACCTAACTAAATCTATAGATGTTACTGTAATACAAATAGAATAATAGAATCATAGAATCATAGAATATCAGGGTTGGAAGGGACCCCAGAAGGTCATCTAGTCCAACCCCCTGCTCGAAGCAGGACCAATTCCCAGTTAAATCATCCCAGCCAGGGCTATGTCAAGCCTGACCTTAAAAACCTCTAAGGAAGGAGACTCTACCACCTCCCTAGGTAATGCATTCCAGTGTTTCACCACCCTCTTAGTGAAAAAGTTTTTCCTAATATCCAATCTAAACCTCCCCCACTGCAACTTGAGACCATTACTCCTCGTTCTGTCATCTGCTACCATTGAGAACAGTCTAGAGCCATCCTCTTTGGAACCCCCTTTCAGGTAGTTGAAAGCAGCTATCAAATCCCCCCTCATTCTTCTCTTCTGCAGGCTAAACAATCCCAGCTCCCTCAGCCTCTCCTCATAACTCATGTGTTCCAGTCCCCTAATCATTTTTGTTGCCCTTCGCTGGACTCTCTCCAATTTATCCACATCCTTCTTGAAGTGTGGGGCCCAAAACTGGACACAGTACTCCAGATGAGGCCTCACCAATGTCGAATAGAGGGGAACGATCACGTCCCTCGATCTGCTCGCTATGCCCCTACTTATACATCCCAAAATGCCATTGGCCTTCTTGGCAACAAGGGCACACTGCTGACTCATATCCAGCTTCTCGTCCACTGTTACCCCTAGGTCCTTTTCCGCAGAACTGCTGCCTAGCCATTCGGTCCCTAGTCTGTAGCTGTGCATTGGGTTCTTTCGTCCTAAGTGCAGGACCCTGCACTTATCCTTATTGAACCTCATCAGATTTCTTTTGGCCCAATCCTCCAATTTGTCTAGGTCCTTCTGTATCCTATCCCTCCCCTCCAGCGTATCTACCACTCCTCCCAGTTTAGTATCATCCGCAAATTTGCTGAGAGTGCAATCCACACCATCCTCCAGATCATTTATGAAGATATTGAACAAAACCGGCCCCAGGACCGACCCCTGGGGCACTCCACTTGACACCAGCTGCCAACTAGACATGGAGCCATTGATCACTACCCGTTGAGCCCGACAATCTAGCCAGCTTTCTACCCACCTTATAGTGCATTCATCCAGCCCATACTTCCTTAACTTGCTGACAAGAATACTGTGGGAGACCGTGTCAAAAGCTTTGCTAAAGTCTAGAAACAATACATCCACTGCTTTCCCTTCATCCACAGAACCAGTAATCTCATCATAAAAGGCGATTAGATTAGTCAGGCATGACCTTCCCTTGGTGAATCCATGCTGGCTGTTCCTGATCACTTTCCTCTCATGCAAGTGCTTCAGGATTGATTCTTTGAGGACCTGCTCCATGATTTTTCCAGGGACTGAGGTGAGTAATAATACTAACAATAATTAATACTGCTTGTCACACACACACTAGTAGAGCCTCCCCCTGCCCCTCCAGGCAGGACACTCACCAGGCTATTCTGTTTAGGGCCCATGTAACTGGGTCCTGTGTACTTTAAGTTCCAAGAGTCTAAACAGAGTCCAGTCACTGCCCCTGGCTGGGGTCTCTAGGCACAGTTTCAGGTGCAGATCCTCTGTTTAGCACCTCTTTGGAGAGTCATAGAGACTGCCACACACTCTCAGAGCTCAACCACACTCTCTCAGAGTGCTAACCATCCAGATACTCTGGGTTTACAGTTTAACTCTTCGGGGGCACATGACAGCAAAAGCCAACAGACACACAGATAGAATTGCATAGTATTCTAAAGCAAATTACTCTTAACTTAGCACAAGAAATACACAGATCTAGACAAAATAATAAACACACCTGAACACATTTCTTTCCCTCTGTTTTCTGACTATTCTGGAGAGTTCTTTGGCTTGTGGCAGAGTGGAGTCCCGGCTCCCCCTCCTGCACATTGCTTCTCTTCAGCATCATGGAGTCTCTCCCTCACTCTGGTCTCTGCAGTGAGTGACCTTTCATTCTCCTGTCCTAGATTCAACTTCTTCTGCTTCTCCTTTCTTTTCAGAATGGCTGGTATGAGACCCGCTCTTTTATGACTTTCCATTCCCTTTGCTGGGTGACCTATACAGGCTCATCAGGTGATCAAATTCCCTCACCAGGTGATCCATTACTGACCATGATGGGCAGAATGGTTCTTATGGGATGTAGTCAACTCTTTGTCCAAGGTGGCTCCCATGCAAATAGAGGATCATTACAGTGTAATGACCTTCTGTTGTTAGTTCTATGCCAACATCCCTTGGAATTTCAGTCCAACATGGAGGTACAAGGACAACAAGCCCCACCTTCATAATGGAATTTGTGGTGTGACACTGATACACATGAACAGTTCATAATCTCAAACAGAATTCGTAAGCTGTGCATAGACAGATTCTCCAAATCATCACCCTACCATTACAAACTTCTGCTTCAAATCTACATTAACTGCTTTTCTCCATACAAAAACCACACATATTTTTAAAGTGTTGATAGCCAGTGATCCCTTTGTTAAAGCATAGCAAAAATAAAGCCTCTCATACTGGGGAATGAGATAGATAGTTTTACAAAGGTGCCCTCACCCTGCTCCCTAGGCTAAACAGGCATTAATCATGGTATTAGAATTCAGAGGAATGTATAGGTAATAAAAATTTGCTTACACTTAGGTACTTAAGCAAAAAAGAAAATTCCACTCACAAAACATCTCCTTCAGCATCTGTGAATAAGGTCACAGTTGAAACGGAAGAATGGTGTAAAACAAGTGAAACTGAGATCAGAATAAGAGTCAGTGGCTCCGAATTCTGCTCAGAGCAGGATGAGAATTCTACTCCCCATCAAGGGCTTGATCCAGCACCATTTATGTCACTGATAGAAAAACCTATCAGAAGCAGGATCAAGTCCCTAATATACAAGAACTTGAATAATTCTGCAGATCATATGATATTAGTATTTTTTTTTCTTAAAGGAACCCTCAAAAATTGTTGCCTGTTTTATTTCCACATGATATTAAAGAAATTTCAGGTTCATGTTATTGGTGTTTGGAAAGTGTTTATTTTATTTCTACAATATCTGTGGCTGAGCAGGTCTAGATCTGAATATATACATTTTTTGAGGGATGGAAAGTATTTGTAGCTTATGATATTAGGATTAAAAAGAACAAGAATCAGTTGTAAAGAGCCTTCAATTATACTTCTGCTGAGCAGAGTCCTTGCAAGGAGATATATGCAGACTAGAAGAGGAATTTCATCTTTAACTCATTAGTTTTCCATGAAGAAACCACATGGCTGGACATTAAAGCACAGCTCTATCATTCAGTACAAGCTGTGCTTTCATTTTTTTCTGAACAAGAGCCGACAGCAAACTTTATTCTATGCATGCTTTGATTTTAATAACATAATAAAAAAATCTTAAAAATTAAAATGAATTGAAGTCAATAGGAAAAAATCAGAGGCCATAAGCAGGTTCCAATATATACTGCATTTGGGGTTTTAAACTTCTCAATTCTGCCCTGAATACTGTCACAGATGCTTTCTTCATGACAGTTAAAATTGAAAAAAGAAACTGTTTAAAAGGGGGTAGGAGGGGAGCAGGAAATCTCTAAATTATCAAGTCTTTTGACATTTACTATTATTTTCTATATAAAAACTTTGATATAAAACCCATCCCTTGTATAGCTGACTGGGTGTCAAGATAGGGAATAAACAGTAAAGTTCTAAATCATTATTTGTTCTAAGCTAAAAATAAATGTAAAGTGTTCAAAAGTTTGACAATCTGACCTCGTTTAAGGTGATGAATGGGTTTAATGATTTCAGAGCAGATTGACATTTCAGACTATCACATCCAATACATAGCCTATTTTTTCATCCAATATATTTTTATTTGAACCATTGTCCTTTTGCGTAGCAGGACTTTTTTTTTTAAGCCACAAGAAAATGTGTTCTCTTTCAGGGGTTCTTTGTCAAGGTCCTATCCATAGATGTACTGTCACTATTGTCATTACTGAATCAATAGGTTGGCACACTTCAGCATCTCTCAGATCTCAAATACTTAACAGTACCCACCTGAAGTATAATGTCATGAAATTCCGTGCTACTTGTATTTCACTGTTGTATCATTCTGATGGTAAAGTATGGTATCTGGGCAATTCTGTCAAACCTGCATCTTCTAGGCAAAGTTCTAAAATAACATTACAAAATTATCCCATGTGGGGAATCAGCTTCAGGAACAGATGTGAAGCCCTCAGTTTGTCATTGATTTAGAGCTTTCTTGGGGACACGTTTCTACATCTCCTATTGCTTCCTGTGTATTAGCTCCTATGCACTCCGAGGGAGTGTTGATTCCACTTAGTCGATTTTGAATGCCCAATGCTATGGCCACAGTGTGTTTGCCACAACAGTTGGGAATGAGTAGATAATGGTTACTCTGTGCTTTTGGTGTGCTGTAGAGGAAGTCCTTCAGGAAGTGTAGAGATGCCACAGTTCTTGTACACTCTAGATACAATCTTTGGTTTCCTATGACACATTTCATGTTGGGGGCAGAAACAAAGTACCCAGGACTGGGCAGTCTCAGGCTGTAGCCAGACAATAGTAGGAAGTTTTGTTATCTTATTGCTGTAAATAGTTCCCAGGATCACCAGAACCTTGGTAGAAATGGGGTGGGGGGCCACGAGGCTCCGTCCCCTCCGTGGCCATGCCCCAGCTCCTCCTCTTTCCCCAAGGCCCTGCCCTGTCCATGCCCCCATCCCCTGATTCTCCTTTCTCCCCCGAGGTCCAGCCCCGTGTCCAGGCAAGAAGCCAAAGCCTGGCTATGGTAAGAGCTTCCCAGAGAACCTGGGCCACTATGGAGGGCACCAGACCGGGGCACCAGAATAGTGGGGCCAGAGGGCCATGGCTCTCCCACTTTTTGAAAGTGGTCAGGCCTGGCCCATCCACTTTTCACCACAGGCTCCGCCCCACCTATTCCCCTGAGGCCCTGCCCCCTCAGCCAGGCCAGCAGCTGAAGCCAGTTGGGAAGCCCAGGCAGCAGTAGGGCACCGCACCACAGACCCGCCACCTGCTTGGGGTGGGGGGCTGAGAGCAGCCCCCAGCCTTGTCCCTCACCATGGATGGAGGGTTTGTGGCTCCCCACACTGCCCACGTGGCTCTTACCATGGCAAGGCTGCAGCCCCCCAGCCGGAGCCAGGTCGTGGTAAGAGCAAGGTGGGCAGCTGTGGGGATCTATGGATCCTCCTACCCTGGGCGGGGCCCACAGGACAGGGATATGGGACAGGGCCTGCTCTCGGGCCCCCTATCCTGGGCAGGTGGAGGGTCCATGGATCCTGGCCTGCTCCAGCTTCTGGCTTGGCCAGGGGTGTGGCCTTGGGTGGAAGAGGGGGGTCAGGGTGGGGCCTTGGGTGGAAGAGGCAGGGTGGGGCCATGGAGGGGCTGGAGCTCCTGCCCCCCCCCCCACTTTTGGGAAGGCTCTACCACCGTTTCCCCAGACCTTCCACATGCCCTTGGTGGCCTGCTCCAGGAGGTGGGGACATGGGCCAGGGGCTGCTCTTGGGCACCCCAGCCTCCTGCCCAGGGCAGGTGGAGGGTCCGGGACATCCCAAAGTGGCGTAAGGTCCCTGGGCAGCTCTCACGACGGCCTAGCTCCGGCTTCTAGCCTGGCCAGGGGGCAGGGCTTTGGGGGAAGAGAAGGAGTAGAGGTGGGACCACTGAGATGGGCCTGCACCAGGAACAGGCTGGCACCGTGGACAGGGGCTATATTCTAGCCACAAGTGCTAGAAACATACTTTTTCTTTAAGAATGACTGAAGTCATCACATGTCCACTTGACTTGAGTAGCTGCGGCTTTAAGGAAAACAATAATTATCATGAGACTCATGACAAAATCATGAGAGTTGGCAACACTGGCAGGGGACTGAGGGAAAATTAATTCAGCTCCTAATGTATGAACTCCAGTCTGATATTTTGTTTTTTCATATTAAATTGTCACAATGAAATGCCAACAAAACTTAATATGAATGCTAATGCCAGGGAAATCCATCAAATGCCAGAAACATTTAGTGAAAGAGCTGTGGGAAATATCTTAATATCCTGTGCATGCACATACAGAAAAGGAGCAGAGAGTGTGGTAAAGGGGATGGTACAGACATGAACAAAGCGTACTGATTCATGAAATTAAAAAGGCAGTTTTTAGAAAGGCCAGTCATCCCGTAGGTAGCTTTAACTTACCTCACCATCCCTTGCATGGCAAATAATCAGAGGAGGCTCTGATCCTGGCCTGGAACATTGTATCCAATATGTTAGGCAAAAACAGGCCTTTCATAATCAGGAAGTCTATCTGTATAGCTCTCTTCATGTCTGTAGACAGATAAGCAGATATAGTATAACACAGCATGGCTGACATAAGGCTTTATCAGGATATTGTTTGAGATGGTTACTTTACACAAAAATGATGAAGTTAGGCAGGATGAGTTAGGCAGGTCATCACAAACAGGTGTCAGGAACATACTCCAATCCCCATATGTCTATCCTTGTATTTATATGACCTTTATCAGCAGAGTATTTGAGGGTAGAATTGTATTATCCCCATTTAATAGATGAAGAAATGAGGCTCAAGATAGATTAAGTGATTTGCCTAAGGCTGTAGCAGATTGAAGAACAGAACCCAAATCTTCCAAGTTCTTATGTGGGGACTTAGCTACTAATCAAACTTCCTTCCTGAGGCCAGCCAGTACCATGGCCTTCTCTAGTCTCCCCACTGGTCTTTCAGCTTCTTCTCTTGGGTTCACCTGCTTCAGCCTGATGGCAACACAACTCAGTGAGATAGGACAGCTCTGCTCTTTCTCCTCAACCAAGAGTGAATGGTAATTGTAGGTTCCAGAAACTTTCTCTCTCCACAATTCTCTATGAGGTTATGAGGGTCTATTGCCTGAGAGCGGGGGGGAGGGCATGTCTGGGACAGTATGCAGACAACAGTAATCTTAAAAAAAAAACAAGATTTATTAAAAACAGACAGAAAATCAAATTAAAACAAAAGAAACAGTTTGCTTGACTTATCTAGATTAGCCCTTCTCAAAAAATAGGTACGGCATTTTCAGTTTAGTTACAGAGGGGGAAAAAAAGTGAAATACCTTTAAAGTAATCCTCTCTGACCAAACTGTCACCATCACTTTTTCCTCTAGAAACCTATTCCTCAGTTGTGTGACCTGGGGATTTGTTTTTCAAGTCTCCTTCTCAGAGCCTGTCTACTTGTCTGGATAGTCCTCTTCTGGCCATCCGTGCATCTCCCAAGTGTTAGAGGCCATTAACATAGCACAGTGATATTTCATTAACATTTACACAGATGAGTCTGATCAGCAGTCCCATTGGAGAGTCTCCGCGAGTTGCACTTTAACTGGAAAAGAGCTACATGTGACTCATTTGGCCACCATGTCATAAAACATACATTACTGACAGACCCTAGATCTTCTGTCATGCTCCCAAATACCATATTTTTCATTTATGGCACATATCTAGGAACTTTTTTAAATATCATTTTTATTGATTTTGAAATTAACGTTGCTATTTCCGTGCCCCTTCACCTGTCAGTTGAGGTTACTTTTTCTCCCCCAACTAGTTCCTCAGCTCCTCTTCCCTCCCCTGGCTTCACCTTGAATCAGAAATGGAGCTAAGACATTCCCTAACTCCCCCTACCAGTCCCCATCTATAATTTTAAGGATGTAAGATCAAGCATTCAAAAAAAAAATCAGGAAATTCCAGTAACGTTAACTCAGTCACCATGCATATGCTGTGTATTTTATGGTATACACTAATAACAAAGAGTAATACAGTGGGGTCATTAATGTGGATGTTCCCCACCTGCAGTAGTAAAATTTATCAGTATATTTGTGGTATTTACCATTCTAAGTATAATGAATACTACAAACAGAGTGGTAAAGGTAATTACTGTGGTACAGTATGCGTCAGTTTGTTAATGATGCCAACTGCAAATTAAGATTTACACTGAATGAAGAAAAAATAAAAAATAGGACTTATGTGCATTGTGGGAGATTTCACTTAATGCATGTTTTTATTAGGTTTTATCTTTAAAAATCCCCCAAATTAGCAGGAGAAAGAACATGAAAATCTAAAGGTGATCAGATATTGCAGGTTACAAACTCTGCTGGCTCCATTAGATGTCAACGAGGCAACTCGTATAAGAGCTACTGATTCAGGCCCATAACAGCTGTGCACTCAAATTCAGTGCATTGATGTTTAAGTGGACGCCAATAGATTAAAGGATATTTTCTGCCATGCTTGCTCGTTTATATATTTTTTTTAAACAGACCCATCTTTGTTAAATCAACTGCCCCCTTCCCTCCCCCTGCTTCCCCACCCCCCCTCCAAACAATAAGCTACCACCACTGAGGACTATGCCCATGCCAAGACTGCAGCCTTGGTTACTTTCACTGTAGCTCTATCTAGAACAGAGTGTGTATAATTGTTTTATTACACTCTCACTGAGTGTTTCAAAAGTAATGTATGTGTGGAAAGAGGGATTATAATGGTAACTCACTTGCAATTTTAACTTGAGTGAGTTCTGCCAAGTGCCCTCCTATCTTCACCAGGACTTTACCTCATGTTAGTTACCATGTGTTAGCTAACAAGAGTTAAGAACACACCTTTTTTTTCCCTAGCAAAGACATAACCTATAATGTATTTGATCTGAAGGCCTCATTTTACATGGTTGCAGGCAATTTATTCTGTTCAGCTCTATTTGAATTTGCATCTCTTAACTTTCACTTCCATTTATAGGAGAGAAGAACTTCCAAATCTCAAAGCAGTTCTGAGCCACGACTGTCTAAGTTCACCTAAATTTGCACTCAGAGCTTCTAAAATCATGAGCTATTATTATATTGATCCAAACCTAAGGCATCCTTAGTTTCATCAGAATAGTTATGCATGTTTGCAGACTTTTAGATAAACCTTTTTCTTTCTTGAAGAGGATCAATTATTGTATCTATAATATGTATGATGTGTGAAGAAAAAGGAAAATCCAGCTTTCCATCACAGCTGTTCTAAATCTGTGCCTGTAAAGCAACATCAAATATTGTAACATGGAGGAGCGGGGAAAAGGTCAAAGGAAAGGGGGGGAAATTAAACAGGGAGAAAATGGAAGTAACAAAGAGGAGCCTCCTAAAAGCAACAGAAAATTTGAAGACTAGCAGAAGTTGGAAGGTAGATATGGGGTCATATGGTTCATTCCTGCAAGGTGCTGAGCACTTTGGGCCAGAAGTACAAAGGTATTGAGGTGCATATAAGCACCTATTACAATTTACAAAGAAACTTAAGTGATTTAAGTACACAACTCCCTTTAACTTTCAGAGTACACATTCAAACCAGGCTCTTCTACTTCTGTCCTGAATGCCTAAACACTGGGCTATTGGCTACTATAGGGCTGTGTTGTTTTTCAGTTTCATCCTGAACCTGAGAAACCTTCCCCATTAAAGAACTGTCAAAACAATTATGTTTCTGTGAAAAGTTTAGGTTTCAAAAAATTAGCATTTTCTAATGAAAAAAAAAATCAAAAAATTCCCAAGCAGTTCTACTAAATTCCTTTGTAAATCTGGCCCTTTGGCCCCAATCCAGCAAAGCACTTAAAGATGCTTAGCTTTGAGTAGTTCAATTGATTTCAATGGGCTTAGGATCAAGTCCTTAAACCATAGCACAATGTTGTTGTGCAGCATTAGATGAATGCTGTATTCACCTTAGCAGTGGCTGCATTTCAGAGGAAGATGAAATCACCACCATACGTAATTTGTTAATCACTTTGGGATTCTTCAGGATAAAAAAAAACCACACACACACACACAAAAAACACCACGTAGGCCAAGATTTGCAAACTTCAGTGTTGAAAGGAAGACAATTAAGTTTATGTGAAGGCACCTACCTACATTCAAGATTGTGAGGCACTCAGACACTTCAGTAATAGAGATGCCGTAAGTTCCTAGTGTAGTCAGATGTATAGCTAACAAAGCAGCCTGATTTGCACAGGTGATGAACCTTGCAACTCCCACAGACTTCATCTTTCTGCTCTGTGTTGCCCTGATCATTGGACACACAATTAATCTGTTACTGATTTGAATTTGTTTTGATTTCAGCTTCAATCTCCTCCCTGGTTCATTTTACTTTATTTGTTGTGACTACAAAAAGAAAAAAAAGAGAAAAAAAAAGAAACTGTGATATGCTAATTTGCAGATGAAACAAACAGTTAAAGTAAAATGAGGATATTTTAGAATAGAGAGGGAATTTCTGTCAAATAAAATAGAATAATTTACTATATAATTAGATGGTTCTTCAGATTTCTTACCAAAAGCATTTCTCTCTGCCAGAGCCTGTTACCACAATACACGAACACACAGAGTAAAGATAAAAGAGTTCTGCTCTGGGTCATTGTTAAATGGAGTTTATTTCAGATGATTAGATATCAATTTCAATAAAGTGTGTTTGAAAAGGTAGAAGAGTGATGACTATGCAAAAGTTTGCAGTATAGATCGACTCCTAGATTAGATAGAACAGGAGGTGCCTTGTATAAAAGGACTGGTTAGAGATCAGTACAACTACTATGAGAATAAGGACAAAGGTGTAAATTACATACATGTCATGGGTTCAGGGCTACCTGCACCTTGTGTCCTCTACTGGTTTCTTATTCAGTACACTCCTTCCAGACCTTAGACCATCTCTCTGGGGTAGTATTCATAGAATAATAGAAGTTTAGGGTTGGAAGAGACCTCAGGAGGTCATCTAGTTCAACCCCCTGCTCAAACTAGGACCAACCCCAAATAAATCATCCCAGCCAGGGCTTTGTCAAGTCCGTCCATAAAAACCTCTAAGGATGGAGATTCCACCACTTCCCTAGGTAACCCGTTCCAGTGCTTCACCCCTCTCCTTGTGAAATAGTTTTTCCTAATATCTAACCTAGACCTCCCCCACTGCAACTTGAGACCATTACTCCTTGTTCTGTAATCTACCACCACTTTGAACAGCCTAGCTCAATCCTCTTTGGAACCCCATTTCAGGTAGTTGAAGGCTGCTATCAACCACCCCACCACCACCAGTCTTCTCTTCTGCAGACTAAATAAGCCCAGTTCCCTCAGCCTCTCCTCATAAGTCATGTGCCCCAGTCCCCTAGTCATTTTTGTTGCCCTCCGCTGGACTCGCTCCAATTCGTCCACATCCTTTCTGTAATGGGGGGCCCAAAACTAGATGCAATACTCCAGATGTGGCCTCACCATTGCTGAATAGAAGGGAATAATCACTTTCTTTGATCTGCTGGCAATGATCCTACTAATGCAGCCCAATATGCCATTAGCCTTCTTGGCAACAAGGGCACACTGTTGACTCATATCCAGCTTCTCGTCTACTGTAATCCCCCGGTCCTTTCCTGCAGAACTGCCACTTAGCCAGTCAGTCCCCAGCCTGTAGCAGTGCACGGGATTCTTCTGTCCTAAGTGCAGGACCCTGCACTTGTCCTTGTTGAACCTCATCAGATTTCTTTTGGCCCAATCCTCCAACTTGTCTAGGTCACTCTAGACCCTATCCCTACCCTCCAGCATATCTACCTCTCCCCCACATCTTAGTATTATCTGTGTACTTGCTGAGGGTGCAGTCTATCCCATCATCCAGATCATTAATGAAGATGTTGAACAAAACTGGCCCCAGGAGAGACCCCTGGGGCACTCTGCTTGTTACCGGTTGTCAACTAGACATGGAGCCACTGATCACTACCTGTTGAGCCTGACAATCTAGCCAGCTTTCTATCCACCTTATAGTCCATTCATCCAGTCCATACTTTTTTAACTTGCTGGCAAGAATACTGTGGGAGATGGTATCAAAAGCATTGCTAAAGTCTAGATATATCACGTCCATCACTTTCCCCATATCCACAGAGCCAGTTATCTCATCATAGAAGGCAATCAGGTTGGTCAGGAATGACTTGCCCTTGGTGAATCCAAGTTGACTATTCCTGATCACCTTCCTCTCCTCTAAGTGCTTCAAAATGGATTCCTTGAGGACCTGCTCTGTGATTTTTCCAGGGACTGAGGTGAGGCTAACCACTCTGTAGTTCCCCAGATTCTCCTTCTTGCCTTTTTTAAAGATGGGCACTATATTTGCCTTTTTTCAGTCATCCAGGACCTCCCCCAATCACCACAAGTTTTCAAAGATAATGGCCAATGACTCTGCAATCACATCAGCCAATTCCCTCAGCGCCCTTGGATGCACTGCATCTGGCCCCATGGACATATGCATGTCCAGCCTTTCTAAATAGTCCTTAACCTGTTCTTTCACCACTGAGGGCTGTTTCTTTCCTCCCCATACTGTGCTGCCCAGTGCTGCAGTCTGGAAGCTGACCTTGTCTGTGAAGACTGAGGCAAAAAAGCATTGAGTATTTCAGCTTTTTCCACATCTGTCACTAGGTTCCTCCCCCATTCAGTAAGGGTCCCACACTTTCCCTGACTTTCTTCTTGTTGCTAACATACCTGTAGAAACCCTTCTTGTTACCCGTCACATCCCTTGCTAGCTGCAACTCCAATTGTGCTTTGGCCTTCCTGATTACACCCCTGCAATTCTTAGTCTGGGTCCCTGGGCTACAGCACCTGTGAACCAACTGTGATTGCTCAGGTCTGACTGAGCTTGGCTACATGCAGTTCTTCTCTTTGGGAGCTCTGAGCATGGGTGAATATAGTGACCCCAGACAGTCTTCTTAAAAACAAAGTATTGTTTAACCTAAACCGTAGGAACTCAGCACAGCATATGAGAAAAGGGTTGTATAATCTATACTCATAATTACGTTAACTAAAGACTTAGGCAGAACTATCTTACCCAGCCTCTGAAGCTGGAGGCTCAATCTCCTCCCCAACATTCTCTGCCTCAGTCTCCCCTTAACCATGTGAGCTCCTTGAGAGAGCATCTCTGTCTTTAAACACCACTGAGGCTTTCAATCTTCCTACCTCATAGAAATTGAGCCCTCCTGGTAAAAATGTGTCTGGTATGCTAAGTTGGTGGCCAAGCCAGGGGATCAAAGTGACTGTCTCTTCATTGTTCCCCAAGTGTTACCAGGAGGTGTGACTATCAGGAATCAAGCCCCTTCCAGTGTGTATTTCCTGACAAACATGATAGTGAATATAAGCATACTGTACACAAAACAATAACCCAGTCAAAATACAGCATTCAGAAACTATTATACGCAACTCCAAACCTGTCACACTCTTTCCTGTTGGAGCCTACTAGTCTGGTGTTTTCTTACCACCTTGCAGACTCCTGATTTACAAATTGCTTGGCTACTGGCTCAATGGAGACAGCAGGAGTAGACAGATACATTGTGTGTTCTTTGTATGGATGTGATAAGGCACCTCATGCTGTAGGAAAGTCAACATAGGGACCATTGCAAAAAGAAGCTGTAACTAAGTTAAGTGAATAGTCTCAATGAGGCCTTCTGGAATTTTTTTCATTCTAACTTCACTTTCTTTAGTTATTCCAAACTGCTGCTCCCAAAATCATCTTTCCACCTGTCGCTTTTACTATGTCACCTCCCACCCCACACTTTATGAGTGAGCTTCTTTTTAGTTCCTAGTTTGCTGCACGTCAAGTTCAGAATCTTGTCCTTGTTTTCAAGGTCTTAAACCACACAATCTCCTCTGACCAGAACTGGCTCTAGGCACCAGCAAAGCAAGCACGTGCTTGGGATGGCACATTTCCAGGGGCAGCATTCCGGCCATCCTTTTTTTTCCTGGAAAAATCCACCAATGTACAAAAAAAAAAAAATACATGAAGATCAAAAAAATCTCCAGTAGTGTGATAGGAGTGTGACATGAAAATTATTGTGTCACATCGTAACACGGTCAGTCACTCATAATGTGAACGTGTGTAAATATGTAAATGTTAATGGTTATTGATTAATTAAATCAGGAATCATGATTACTTGTGTGTACTGTGCCGCCCTATTAGTGCCATTCACACCAATTTCCATGCCGTGTTGGTGCCAGGGCTAAATTGCTGGGACAAAAACAAAAACGACTTTCCTATGCTGCCTACCGGCAACAAAGAGAGAAACGGCAAAAAGAATTAGAAAAAACTCTCGTACTTCAAATAATTATTTTTAAAAAGTCGACAATCAAGGAGAAAGCTCTAAGCAATGCATTGAAAGTGATTATTCATCAACTGATGATCAAACCAAAGACTATCTTTATCAATGGTTAAAGATGAACAACAATCCAATCAAAGATTATCTTCGCTAACTGATAAAGACAATCACAATCCATCCAAAGATTTACTTCTTCAGCTGAAGAGTCCAGAAATGAAGAACTGTTATCCAAATCTAAAACTGAAGAACAATTATTGGAAGGTGGAGAGACTGAAATAGGATCGGATCCAAGTATATGGCCGACAATAATTACTGATGCAATGCTAATGATTATTGTGAAAAAAGGTCCTTCAAATCTAGATCCTACATTTGAATATCCACTTAATGAGTCAAATCTTTGATTTATGCCATCCAGTATGAAGAAAAAAAAAGAAAAATAGGTAACAAATGAATAGATCGTAGTTAGTGTATTCACAGACCAAAGATATAGTATTTTTGTTTTTGGATGTAGCTATAACTTCCACTGAAGAAAGATTTTAATCAGTTGTGTGGTCATTGCGAAACTTTTGAATTTGTATATGATATTGGAAAAATTAAAAATCAGTTTTCCAAAAAAGACCTCATGAAGCGCTGCCAAGACCTACATTTAGTGCTCAGTACTGATAACGCTGCTGACATTGATGGAGTAGAATTGTATGATGAATTAATAGCTTTATCTGAGCTAATAAGTCCTAAAACTTCTCTAAAAGTATTAGAATTTATAGCAAGAAATGATTTTTTCACTCCAAACACTGCTATAGCATTACACATTCTTTTAACATTACCAGTATCAGTGGCTTCTGGTGAGCGCAGTTTTCAAAACTGATATTACTAAAAAATTATTTGAGGTCCACCATGTCTCAGAATCATTTGTCAGGAGTCGCATTAATTTCAGTTGAAAGTACCATGGCAAAAGATTTAGATTTCACTGAATTATTAAAAGACTATCAAGTATAAAAACCAGAAACATTCAGTTCATATAAATTCTTTTAATTTATGAGAAACTGGGTGCACCGGAAGACACGAACGTTTTTCATTACAGTGTATAGTTGAACCTAAATTGTTTGTAATTGTAATTTTGTTAAAATTAAATGAGTATACTAGTAGGAAATTGTTTTATTTCACTAACTACAAATTCTCTGTTTTCATTTTTTTTTTAAATTTTAAACAGTAAACCCCCCCAAAAAAACAAACAAACAAAAAAACCATTGCAAAGTGCAGACATGTGTAAAAGACAAAAAAAGGGGGGGCAGCCAAAAATTTTTTTGCTTGGGGTGGCAAAAACCAGTGATCTTATGACCATTCATTAGCCTTTCCTGAGTCAAAATATAATAAAGAAAAAAGAAAAAGTAACAGAAGCTCAATTCATAAAGCAATAGATATGTATATTTTTATCCCTTTGTCCTGATATAAGTAATAATAATTGTTGTATTAATTTAAATGTCTTGCCCATTGTAATTTGTTTAGCTACATGCCTATAGGACTTTTCCATAAAGGGAAAAACTAATGGTGCTGGATTCATCTAGAGTCTTGGTCTAGTGTCTGAGCTGACCAATCTAAGTGAACACCAATATCAGAATAGCAAGATTAATGTTGGCTAGCTAATCCCCGCAAACACAGGATCCCTGTGGTGCAACCTGGAACTGGCGTACTGCTTAGGGTAATGCTGAGCCCTCTGTCCCACCAAGCTGGGCTCCCTCTCAAACTGTGATGCTATGACAAGCTGCAAACCTCTGGCAGGTACTGCACTTACACAGACATCCACAGGCAGGGACACACCCAACTGAATTACGTGAATGCTTCTCCCAGCCACTCATGGACTAACAATAGAGAGGCTTCAGCCAATTCCCCCCAGCTTCCCCGCTTTACACCCCAGAGCTGTACCATTTTGCCCTGGTCAGAAGCCAGGGTAAGTTTATTACCCAGTCTGCCCATTCCTCAATGTGGAGAAGACACACACTAGCCTTTGCAACTGGGCTGAGATTTCCCAAGCAATTCAACCAAAACACATTGTTTTAGGTAATGTATAGAACAGATTATTAACTCCAGAAAGATAGCTTTTAAGTGATTATAAATGGTAGGCATAAAAAAATCAGAGAAAGTTGCAAAAGAAAATAAAAGAAAAACACACAATCTAAATCTTAAACCTTATTACATTAGGCAGTATTTAGATCAGCAATTTTCTCACCCCACTGGATGTTACAGTTCTTAATGCACAGGCTTTTCCTTAAGCCTGGACCAGTCTCCTCAGATGACCTTTGTCTTCTTGGTGTTCCCGTTGCCTTCAGCAAAGGTGGGGGAGGAGAAAGGCAAAGGCCTGCTGTTACTGTGCCCTATTTTATATCCTTAGTTCATGTGCTGATAAGACACTTGCCCAGACATGTCCTGGTGGGCTGGGTGAGTCACTGGGTTGAGCAATCCCCCTGGCATGGTCATGTGCTGAGTCATAGGATCGGGTAGTCCCCATTGTGTGGTACTTGCACAACTATTATTGAATTGTAAATCCCTTGATTACAACTCCCCTGCTGATTAATGGTCACTGAACACCCTCCTGGGCAGGGGTGGTCCTTTGTATGTCACTAGCAAATTTACAGCATATTTCAGTAACAACCCTACAGCAAAATCTCATAACTTCATACACACTAACGATATACAAATTTGGACAAACAATGGGTTTCAGCAGATCATGACCTTTCATAAGATATCTTACATGGCATGCTTGGTGTGAAATATCACAACCATATATGAATGAAGAATATGGGGGTTATAGGGTGCCATTTTGAGGTACAGCGTGTCACACTCCCAAAGGCAGAATTTCCTATAAAAGAACTAGGCATAATAAAAGAATGTTATTCTAGAATCATCCTGATCTTCTGTCCGAATCACTCTGAGATCCTCGGTGATATGCCTGGACAAATCATCATAAAAGCCAAAGAAAATATGTGGTTAAGTTTAATATCTGGAAGAAAAATTATTCAACCCCATGAACAAACAATGTAGCTGAACAAATCAACTACAAATGTGGTAGTATGTGACCATGTGGTCCTTTTCAAGGAGCGCATGCTAAGTGAACAGTAGCAAGAAATAGCAATATGATCTGAAGCTGGACAAAAACAGTTTAACAGCGATGAGGATTGCAGCAGGATCAAAATAAAAACTTGCCGATAAAAAAGCGGTGTTTGGTGAAAGTGGTAAACTATTGAATATGAATAAGAAACTAATATATTTAATTAAATAAATTACTTCTGATATGGAGGAGAATCCTTTTTGCACATGGAGTTTGAAACTTTTGCAGACCCTTCCGCTAGGGTAATGAATTGGACTGATGTTCAAGTGCTCTTATATGAGAAAGTTAGACATATGGTACCACCACCATGTCTTACTGTTGAGAGGGGCACCCTCAACACCCATCATCTGAAAATTAAAGTTTCCTTTGAAATATAAAGACTCAGATTGAAGACCTTTTGACTTGCATATATGTAAATATGGCCCCGTATATGTGATCAAATGCTCCCTGCTGCATATGCCCTGCATACAGGAATAATGATCCACATTAATGGAAAATATCATTGGCGGTGTCATAAATATAAAGGGAAAGGTAAACACCTTTAAAATCCCTGCTGGCCAGAGGAAAAACCCTTTCACCTGTAAAGGGTTAAGAAGCTAGGATAACCTTGCTGGCAACTGACCAAAATGACCAATGAGGAGACAAGATACTTTCAAAGCTGGAGGGGGGGAGAAACAAAGGTTCTCTCTGCCTGTGTGATGCTTTTGCTGGGAACAGAAAAGGAATGGAGTCTTTCAATTTAGTAAGTAATCTAGCTAGATATGCGTTAGATTCTGTTTTGTTTAAATGGCTGATAAAATAAGCTGTGCTGAATGGAATGTGTATTCCTGTTTTTGTGTCTTTTTGTAACTTAAGGTTTTGCCTAGAGGGATTCTCTAGGTTTAGAATCTGATTACCCTGTAAGGTATTTACCATCCTGATTTTACAGAGGTGATTCTTTTACTTTTTCTTTGATTAAAATTCTTCTTTTAAGAACCTGATTGCTTTTTCATTGTTCTTAAGATCCAAGGGTTTAAGTCTGTGTTCACCCATGCAAATTGGTGAGGATTTTTATCAAGCCTTCCCCAGGAAAGGGGATGTAGGGTTTGGGAGGATTTTGTGGGGGAGGGGGGGGAAGACATTTCCAAACGGGCTCTTTCCCTGTTATATATTTATTAGACGCTTGGTGGTGGCAGCAATAAAGTCCAAGGGCAAAAGGTAAAATAGTTTGTACCTTGGGGAAGTTTTAACCTAAGCTAGTAAAAATAAGCTTCAGGGATTTTTCATGCAGTTCCCCACATCTGTACCCTAGAGTTCAGAGTGGGGAAGGAACCTTGACAGGAGGTTTTCTTTTTTGTTTGGTTGTTTGTTTGCTCTTTGTTCACTGATCCTGTTTTAGATACTAGTTAGCTTTGATTTCATTCCCAAAGCATTTGATTTTATCTTGTGCTAAAATGTAGGGACAAAACTTGAAAGGAAAATGGTAGAGTTGCTTTTTGACACTAGTTTGTCAGATTCTGAAATACTAAAAAAGCTTCTGGTGCTTTCCTTTACGAATTTCAATTCTAAAATCTTGTTAGTATTAATGAAAACAGCATAAAAGATGAGAGCAGAATATTGAGCAGTCCCAAGATTCTTTGTGTGCATGTGACAGTGAAAGAGACGCAGAGCACATATTTTTTAAAAAAAATCAAATGAGAGAACAAGACATTGGAAACAGCTCAAATGTCTTGTTAAAATGGCCACTTACAGTATTTCAGCTTTTTCAAAGACCCTTCAGGGGAAACCTCTTATAAGCAAAGTTTAATTGGCTAAGGATCGTATTAGGCTATTTGTCCAGCACTGAGTTACAATAATAAACCTTGTACTTAAGGAGGTCAGTGATGTCTTATAAGGAGATACTGACTGTACATTTTTAAAGCCATTTATGTATAAGATAGTTCGTTAAACTATCCAGGCATTGCGTGTCCTCTAACTGTAGGAAGGATAACAATAGGTTTATAATAATTGCATAATATTTACTGAGATAGATTAATATTCACAAACTAAGGTAATTAAATGCTGATTATCTTTTCTAGCTGCTTAGCAACCCCATAATTTAGGTTCTATCAGCATTACTATTTCTCTGGGTTCATAACTGCACAGTAATAAAACTAAAGAAACCCTATTTGGCTATTTTTAGGTTATAATATAATGTTTAACAGTTTTATAAGTATCAAAAAGTATACAACCATTGTATATGCAACTATATGTAATATATATAACCTTACTCATCGAGATGCACTGTGTGTATCTTGCTATATCTATATATTCACATAAATATATATCTGTACCTCTATATGCACATCCAAAATAAGTATGGAGAGCTTGATAGATATAGCAATGGTTATACATACTTACTAATACTCAGTAGTATTGAAAACAAGAGAGTTTGTTTAAAAAGAAGAGAGGAGTCTATAAGATGAAATAGAAATCTGATGGGAGGATTACAGAACCATAATCAAACTGCTGGGGCATGCAGGTCTTTCATAGGCAAGCAGATATGACTGTATCGTTTCCAGTTGTTCCTGTTGGATAAAGTTAATAATTTCTCCATAAGTCCCATGATAGAGAGGTCTATAAGACCATCTTAATTCCATTATCTCAGAATGACTTTTTTGCCTACCAGAATTGAGGCTGTCACTCATTTCTTGATGTTGATAGGGAGTACCAGCATATTTAGTGACCCAGGTGAACAGGATGAGGGTAGGATGTTGACACCCAACCAAAGATGCCATTCCATTAATTAGGCAGGGATTTTTTGCAGGTATTCATAATATAAGAGGGTTTGACTTTTTTTTGCCTGCCAGCATTTATTCTTTACAAGATCAGCCTTGTGTAAATGCTCTCAGTCCTATGATATTTGTGTAACATTTTAATTGGGGATCTTAAAGGGAGGGAGCTGTAGGTGTCCTTCATTTTCTGCCAGATGTTTCCCATGTTTCTGCTGAAACAGGAGCACTTCTTTCCTCTATTTTCCTCTTCAGCTAATGCATTAATAAGGACACTAGGAAAAAATGAGCCAATTGTAACAATATACCACATAGCTGACCTTGTTACCACATTTTTTAATGAAGTCCTCTCGGTGGGGATGCAAGCCAGGCTGCCTCCTGTCTGTAACTCTAAGTGGAGTTCTGAAGAAGAGAGCTATATAGCCTTGGTATCTAGCATTTATGACTGTATTAAAAGGTGCATATTCTCCTGCCTTCAGTTGCAGTATATCGTTTACCTTGGATATCCCATTTTCTAGCCACAAATATTTGTATAGGTTTAGCTTCATTTTCAGGAAAGGTTAAGAAACTCATGAGCCATCACACCAAATAACTTTAATTCCGATGCTTGGATTGGATACACTTGTGGGTTTTTAAAAATGTACTATTTCTCTCTTCATTTCAGTATCGAAGTATTTGTAAGGGATATTGTTAAGTGGATACACTATAATTTTTATGAATTGACAGGTTTTTGTTGTGGTTAAAGTCCTTTTAATTGCAGCTGCTTGCAAATAATGTTGTATTATCAGGAGTTGAGGTTATTTAGCACCCTGCTAGAGGTGCTCAATATATTTACACCCACAGACCCTAAACATAACTCAGCTAATCTTCGCCCAGCTTCTGCTAGCTTGGTCATGGGGGAGGTTTCCTTTTGACTCACTAGTATTAGGTATTGGTGAGAAGAACACAGATCCCAGGTTGAGTCTCAGCTGTGTTAAAGTGGTGTATCCAACACACAACAAATAAGAGGACTCTCCTAATTGGACAAGTCCATTCTAGTGTCTGACTGCCAGCTGCTAGACAGGAAACCTTCTTGTGTTAGCGTTAGATCTTGTAAGGTTAATTCCCTAAGCACTGAGCAGGTGTTTTATAGCGCACTCAGTTGGGATTTCCTAAGAGCTCAGCAGATCCTTTGCTTGAGGTGAGAGTAACAAACTTTCAAATCCTTGCTTATGTCTGCAGTAAAGAAATTGGTTTCAGTTTCCCACACTCATACTTCTTTGGAAGGGCTGAAAAGTCTGCAGTCAGATTATACCGCCCCCCACATAATTCTGATTCTAACTAATAGGTAAGAGTTTGTGTACAGAAAAGAGCAGTGTGGTAGTGGCCGCCTGCTGATCATCTGATTACAAATGTATCTTTTCTTTATCTTAAATGGAACAATTATAATCTCCATATAGGTTTATTGCCTCTGATAAGAATGGTTATGCTTTCACATACAGCATGTTGCAAGTGATTAATGACGTACAGGGTTTCACAAGATGTTCAGAAACTAAAATCTGTTGCCAGCTCCTCAGCAAGGTTGCAGTGAAGTCATCTTAGGATCCAACCTTGTAGAGCTTTTACAGCTCACTGTGTGCTGACGTCATATGGTAGGAAGCGAACATCCTCAACTAAAACTTAAGGGTTTGAGAATGAGAAATCGATTGATACCAGTTGGAACAAATGCCTTTTTAAGGTAAAATTGGGATTCAACAAAATTTAAGTTTGGAGATGACCACTTGATTAATTTTTACACTGTAGAAACTCTTTTATGCCTGTTAGGATCCGCATTATCTGGGGATGATAATGGACAGCACAAGGATGAATGAGAAGAAGTCTGAATCTTTCTGTAAAATTCTAGTCATTCTATTTGGAAGGGGAAATGTCAGGACTACATTGTTAACCCCTTTGCTGCTGCAGAAGGTGGCACACCTTTAAAGTGCGAAGACTGAACATCAGCATATGCCTATGGAGCAACACTGGAAGTGCATTTTGACTAGGGCGACCACCCATCCCATTTTGGCCAGGACAGTCCCTTTTTTAGGCCCTGTCCCAACTTTTTTGACAAAACTGGGCATTTGTCCCATTTGCTCTTGCCAGCTGTTGGCAAGAGCAAATCGGACACATGCCCAGTTTTGTCAAAAAAGTGGGGCAGGACCCCTAGCGGGGTATGGAGGAACGTATGGAGGAGGGGAGAGTGAGTGGCAGCACCAGCCCTCCACTGGAGGTAGGGCTTGGGAGAGCGACTTGGGCCACCCTGCGTGCCCTGCATGCAGGGAGAAAAGGGGGCCTTGGGTGGTCTCATGTGTGGCTCGGACCACCAGCTGCGGGCACAGGTGGGCAGTGGGGGGGCTGGGGCTGGCCCCAGGGGGAGGGAGACCTCAGCTAGGCCTCATGTGGGTGGGAGACAGGAAGGGTTTGGGCCAGCCCTGCATGGAGAGGTGGGCGAATCAGGCTGGCTCAAAGGTGTCCTGTTTTCCCAGGGTCACCCTAATTTTCACCCAATTTACACAAGAATCACAGTGATTTACCTGCAAAATTCTGTATCTTGGTAAAGTCATTAGGCCTGATTCTGCACTGCCTTGCACTTTGAGTGATCTGTTAAGCTTGAGCAAAGTGAATGCAAAAGGGGTGTGTGAAACGCTACTACTTGTGTGAGTGAGTGGAGATTTCCACTTTAAATGCATATATGCAAATGAATTTACAAGAGGCAAAGCAGCAGAGAGTCAAACACTGTGTCTTTGATATTTATTAATTTTCACCTACCCTTTGTTTTTAACATCACACTGGGATACTAAATTTCCAGTACGGGCAGGCTTGAGAAAATAAAGCATCACCGGCTCAACAACAAGTGCACTTAGGCCTTGATTCAGCATAACACAAGCACATACTTAACATCAGTCCAATTGGCTTTAAAGGTAAGCACTTGCTAAGTGCTGTATGGGGCCATACTCATGCAACAAGTGAGAAACAGCTATTTAAGAATGAAAAAAGAGATATACACTAGATAGCCATATGGGTAGTCCCAAACTTTCCCCTTTCCCTGTTGTATATGAGAAAAGATTGTTAATTGTCTTTTCATTTACTTATCAGAACATTTTGTGTCCTATCCAACATAAAATACCTTGACTTTTTTTCAGCTCACCACTCCATATTGGCACTGTTTCCTTTCATCACAGATTTCACCTTTTCTACTTAACACATCCTTGAGTTCATATAGAACTTTCCCTAACTTCTGGCTAAAAAATAAAGGTAAAGTTATAACCCTTCTTTGCACAACTCCCTGGGAAGCTATCTTGAGCAAGAAATGAGTATATCACCCAAGTAGGGGGAAGCCCAAGATTCTCCCTACAGGATGTTTTAATTGCTGTGTCTCAGCCTCTTTGACATGTAAATGGAACACCACAGGCATTAAATACTCGGGGTCTAGCATCTTCAAGATCTTTATTCTACTGACAGACACAATTTAGATGATATAATTTCTGAAATTAAAAGACCCTGCTCCTGTTCCCATATAAATCAAGGGCAAAACTCCCCATTGGTTGCACCTGGAGTAGAATCAAACCTGGAGCATCATTAGTTCTTGTTGATCCCCTCTTCACTTTCCTGGAGGGATAACGTAGGAGTCTATTAAAATTTTTAAAACCTCTGACTCATTCCTGTACTAGTTCTGTATGACTCAGTTTATTCCCTGCCTCCTTTCACTTGCACATGTTGGCTGAGATTTTGCAATTACTTACACAAGTCAGTAATTTTATACATAACTAGACCTACTGAGTTTGGCTTATTGACTGAACTCAGTGGGGCTCGGTGTGGAGTCAATTGGAAGGCCAGGTTCTAAGTGGTCATGATCCTGCAAACACTTACACACATGAATATCTTTATGCACAAGTAGTCTCAATTAGTTCTAATCTAAGCCCTGATCCAGCAATTTACTCCATGCAGTTGGACACCTGAACCTATGTAGTGCCCCTTTGCCTTCAGTATGGCTCCTCACTGGCTAGGACGTCCACCCTTGGGTAGCCAGGTGCAGGACTGGGACCTTAGCCAATTCTTATGGTCCAGAATAATAAGTCAGGGATAAATATGAAATGATCACTTCTTCCAAAACTGTTTGAAAATGTCAATTTGTGGACATATTTTGTTACTATCTTTCTATTTTATTCTTTGACTCAGGGCCAGTTGGCTTGGCAAAACAAGGTTTTAGTAGAACTGGTTGAAAAATAGGAGAAAGTTCAGCAGAAAGTTCAGTAAATTGTGGAGTGTTTTCCATGCCTTTATGTCTAGCAACAGTCCAACTTTTCATTTTCTGAATTTTCTGTGGAATTTTTCAAAATCAAAGTTTTTTTTTATTTTGAAACTAGAAAATTTCCAAAAGGGAGCTTTGCATTTTTGAAATAAAACAATTCCAAATTTGACATGTTCTTATTTTGAAAAAAATCTAACCAATTAAAAGCTTCATAGTAGCAATACAATAACAATAGCTTTAAAAAAACAAGAGAGGAAACAAGGAGGCAGATTTTTCCAGGAAAGCCAAACAAATATTTAAAGTTTCTGCCACAAATTTAAAAAAAAAAAAAGAAAAACATTTAAAATATCCATGTGTTTTCCCATTAAGTTCCATATTTGAAAAAAGGGAACAATTCAATGAATTTTCATCTGAAAAATTCAGTTCCCCTTCCTTGGGTTCTTCTTTTGTCCTTCCTGCTGTTATGTGAATGACTCATCCCATGGTGCTATGATCAGCCTATAATTTTAACTACTGTAAAAAAAATCAGTGGGTTGAATTGAATATATGATTTTTTTCTCTAACAATGTTACGTTGGTTTAATTCCAACTAAAATATTAACAAAAAACACTTCTTGCCCAAAATATCAGGCTGAACTATGGTTTTGC
This sequence comes from Lepidochelys kempii, assembly GCF_965140285.1. Classification (NCBI taxonomy): domain Eukaryota; kingdom Metazoa; phylum Chordata; order Testudines; family Cheloniidae; genus Lepidochelys; species Lepidochelys kempii. The sequence goes on along the minus strand of NC_136381.1, from coordinate 27,452,059 downwards.
AGATGACATTCTTTCTTTCTGTTTTTCAACTTTTCCCCCAAACTATAACAAAGGGGAAAATATAGCCAGAGTTGTATCACATTATCAGGCCAAATTCTGCTCACAGTTATAACTACTGCAATGGAGTTACTCTGGATTTTGCACTAATGTAACTGAGTAGATTTTGGTTCAATATTATCCTCTTCTGAAATTCAAACCAAATTTTACCTCTCTAATTGTCAATTTTTAGAGTATTTACAGTCTTTCAGAAGAAACATTCTTGATTACACTTTATATTAAGGAAAAATGTGCATTATAAATAAATCGTAATTTCCCCAATGTTTAAAGCTCAGGGATGATTTTATTGAGAAGAGGTAGATTTTTTTACAAATTTTGATACAATGTGTACATTAAACATAGTTTAAAAAACATTGAGTCAAAGGGAAGTAACATAAACCAGCAGTTAGTTGATGAGACTGGGAAACTTGGGTTTTGTTCCCAGTTTTGCTACTTAATTTTTGTGTGACTTTGGACAAATCACTCAGGCAAAAGTTTTAAACTTGGATGCTTCAAGTTATGCACTGAAATCCATATTCAGGCATCTAAATTTGTAGATAATGGAAGCTCTGGGTACTCTGATTCTCTGTGAATTAGGCCACTTATTTAGATGCCTAAATATGGATTTAGGTACCTGTCATAAATATAAAGGGAAGGGTAACCAACTTTCTCTATACGGAACTATAAAATCCCTCCTGGCCAGAGGCAAAACACTTTCCCCTGACCAAAATGACCAATGAGGAGACAAGTTACTTTCAAAGCTGGAGGGGTGGGGTGGGGGAATAAAGGGTCTGTCTGTGTGATGCTTTTGCTGGGAAAAGATCAGGAATGCTCTTCAGAACTCCTGTAAAAAGTTAGTAAGTAATCTAGCTAGAAATGCCTTAGATTTTCTTTTGTTAAATGGCTGGTAAAAAAGGTTGTGCTGAATTGAATGTATATTCCTGTTTTGTTTTGTTTTTTTGTCTTTTTGTAACTTAAGGTTTTGCCTAGAGGGATTCTCTATGTTTTGAATCTGAGTACCCTGTAAGGTATTTACCATCCTGATTTTACAGAGGTGATTCTTTTACTTTTTCTTTAATTAAAATTCTTCTTTTAAGAACCTGATTGCTTTTTCATTGTTCTTAAGATCCAAGGGTTTGGGTCTGTGTTCACCTATGCAAATTGGTGAGGATTTTTATCAAGCCTTCCCCAGTAAAGGGGGTGCAGGGCTTGGGGGGATATTTTGGGGGAAGACATCTCCAAGTGGGCTCTTTCCCTGTTCTTTGTTTAACACGCTTGGTGGTGGCAACATAGGGTTCAAGGACAAGGCAAAGTTTGTACCTTGAGGAAGTTTTTAACCTAAACTGGTAAGAATAAGCTTAGGGGGCCTTTCATGCAGGTCCCCACATCTGTACCCTAGAGTTCAGAGTGGGGAAGGAACCTTGACAGTGCCTAATTTCAGGCTTCCAAGCTTGAAAATGTTTGCCTTAACCTCTTAGTGCCATCTGCAAAGTGAGGATCAAAAATTCTTGCTTCAGAGGGATGGTCTGTTGGTTTATTAAAAATGTTTGTAAAGCATTTTAAAATCCTTGAATGATAGCTCCTTTGACATACAAGTGCAAAACCATTGTTTGTTATTATTATTATTATATGACATCCTCCATTAGCGGATGTTGCAACATCTTCTTTGCTAGATCGTCCCCCATAAGGCATTTGTATCTGTAACTTGATGAGCCAGTTCCAGACAACTGCTCCACTAGTCTATGTGAAGACCACAAGTAAGTTATCTGATGACTAAGAACCTGCATAAACCAGTGAAGAAAATTGTGGTGCTGTTCCCTTTGGTCAGTTAGTCCCTGTTGCTAGCTGTAGTGCAAAACCATTTACGAGTCTGCTGCAGAGGGAAGGGGAAGACAACGGCAAGAGTTGGTGTTGAGTGGGGCTCCTCTAGCTCTGTAGTCTGTTCCACCATGAAGACCACATTGTAGTAGCCAGGGAGGCAAAGAGGAGCCTTCTCACTGCAAGACTAAAGATACAGTGGAGAAGAGAGATTGGAAGAGAGAAGAGAGGCTTTAGGCGAGTGCTCAGGTGGAAAGGGGGAGGAAGAATGGATGGAAGCAGTGGTGAGCATGCTTAGGGTATAGGGGAGAACTGAGAGGAAAGAGAGTATTGACAGGCTAATGGTCCTTGTGGAGGTCCAGTTGACAAACCTTTGTTCCCTCTATGAGGATCAGTCTCTTAAAAATATGAACCCCTGTTAATAAGATGTAAGAGAGAACCTCTTCTTTCTCCTTTCTATTATAACAAAGCAGGATTAGTGATCAATCTCTTAGGAAGCCCATGCAAAGGAGCTGTTCTAAGTCCTATTGCTGGACTGGCCAAAAGGCACTGACCCCAATAAAGCCATTACTTTATTTTAAGAAGGAGAGTTTAACTTTCTCCTCTGAGATTCAGGTCACATGCAATTCTCACTGATGCCAAAGGGAGCTGCATGCATAGATTAAGGGGATGATACGAACTTGAAACATTACATAGTTCAGCAACATGGAGTTATGGATTGCAAGAGACTGCAGGAATGTGGTTGTAATTTGTGAGGCTGCTTCCGTACCACAATGTCATGTGGCTGTGCTACTATATCAGGATATGAGCAGCTTGAACCTGTTAACCACATGATCGGTCCTTCTGGTTTCAGAAAGTCGACTTCTCCCAACCCTGATTTGATTTCCGTACTCACTTTGTCCAGGATCTGCCCCACCCACATGGCAGCTGCTACATTAGCACTGATTTTGGCACAGGTGTTCTGTGAGCAGTGTTCTGTGAGCAGCTGTGCTTACATCTGTTGGTAACACATGAATTTCAACTGTTAAAGTGCAGCATTCTCCTGCCTTCAGCCTGCCTGTAACAAAGGCAGAAGCACAGATGTATAAAATTCTGTACATCCATATTTTGAGTAATACAGCTCAGCATTTACATTATTCCTCAGGCAACCAACACACCTTCCCGCCACCACATCTGCGGTCTCCTACTACCCAATTTAGCCCCTGCAATGGCTTTAAACTCAGAACACTACAGTGTAACCATTAACCTCCACTTGCTTGTAACTCAAACACCAAGGTGCAGACAATGAAAGGCCTCTCTTTTAATTCAACACTACATGAAATGTTATCTTTCTTTTCTCCTTTTTTTCATCCTCTTCTTCTCTCGCTTTTGACAAGCCTTTGTCTTTCTCCTCTGACATCAATACCAGCAGGGGTCAGGCAAGCTGTTAGAATCAGCGGATGGTACAAGCACAGATGGGCAACTTTCAAGGAACAACAAAAGGAAAACTGGAAACTTCAGAAACTAGCACCCACAAGTTTAGGTTGCTCAGCTACTGGTAACAGATACGTACTTTGTGCCTTGAATCAAATATGTAGCATCCACTCAACTCTTGCGTCAAAGTTCCTCAGTGAAATTGCGTTACACCTATGTGAGTCTTTTTTCTATGGATCAAAATCTATATTCATGAGCTATATCAAACAGGCCAAAAAAAAAGGAAAGTATTTTTAAGCTTAACCATCTTGATAGAAAAGCACTGACTATTCAGCATGCCTAAACTTATGGTGTCTTCTACAAAGTAAGATAAAGACTGTTTTTAACACATCATCTCCCCCAAATCAATTCTGTTTCCAATCTGCTAAACCATTTACATCTTTGGAATGGATGGCAAGGAAATGATAGCAGGGTAAGGCATATTGAGATTTCAAGATTTCCATTTCTTGAAACACTGTTACTCACAACTTTTATAATGAGCAACCATGGCCCTACACAAGTTGTCAGAGTTGCTTTCCCATTTAAAGTTGACAACTCTAAATATTGAGGGTCAAATCCTGGCCCCACTGGTGTCAATGGCCAAACTTCCATAGGATTTAATAGGGCAAGAATTTCGTGCTTATCAAAGTAGGTACTTGTGTGCCTCCATCCCCCATAGTACCTGAGCATCACCCAAGATTGCAAAATAGAAATGACTGGCAGCATGTTGTGGGAGGTCATGGTGGCGGAAGGATTGATGATATGGTATTGACAAGTCTATCCTGAATCTCATCATCTTTGTTGTTTTCTTAAAGCCCTAGATCTTGGAGGCCAGTGATTATACCAGAATTTGTGCTTTCATTAAAAAATAAACAAAAACCAGTAAGTTTATCGCCCTCATGGTTGCAGAGATAAACCTGAAAAAGGTTTCAGAGTAACAGCCGTGTTAGTCTGTATTCGCAAAAAGAAAAGGAGTACTTGTGGCACCTTAGAGACTAACCAATTTATTAGAGCATAAGCTTTCGTGAGCTACAGCTCACTTCCTCAGATGCATATCGTGGAAACTGCAGCAGGCTTTATATATACACAGAGAATATGAAACAATACCTCCTCCCACCCCACTGTCCTGCTGGCAATAGCTTATCTAAAGTGATCATCAGGTGGGCCATTTCCAGCACAAATCCAGGTTTTCTCACCCTCCACCCCCCCACACAAATTCACTCTCCTGCTGGTGATAGCCCATCCAAAATGACAACTCTTTACACAATGTGCATGACAATCAAATCAAGGGGGTGGGGGGGATGTGAGAAAACCTGGATTTGTGCAGGAAATAGCCCAACTTGATTGTCATGCACATTGTGTAAAGAGTTGTCACTTTGGATGGGCTATCACCAGCAGGAGAGTGAATTTGTGTGGGGGGGTGGAGGGTGAGAAAACCTGGATTTGTGCAGGAAATAGCCCAACTTGATTGTCATGCACATTGTGTAAAGAGTTGTCACTTTGGATGGGCTATCACCAGCAGGAGAGTGAATTTGTGTGGGGGGGTGGAGGGTGAGAAAACCTGGATTTGTGCAGGAAATAGCCCAACTTGATTGTCATGCACATTGTGTAAAGAGTTGTCACTTTGGATGGGCTATCACCAGCAGGAGAGTGAATTTGTGTGGGGGGGTGGAGGGTGAGAAAACCTGGATTTGTGCTGGAAATGGCCCACCTGATGATCACTTTAGATAAGCTATTACCAGCAGGACAGTGGGGTGGGAGGAGGTATTGTTTCATATTCTCTGTGTATATATAAAGCCTGCTGCAGTTTCCACGATATGCATCTGAGGAAGTGAGCTGTAGCTCATGAAAGCTTATGCTCTAATAAATTGGTTAGTCTCTAAGGTGCCACAAGTACTCCTTTTCTTTTTGCAAACCTGAAAAAGTGAACCTTAAAGGTTTAAAAATCAGATGGCAAATAAAAAGAACTCCATATTATTATTTTTAAAATCTCATGATGTTTAAGCCAATCTCATGATGGTCTGGGGACTGTCTCATGATTTTTGAATGCTTGGGATTGGTACTATTGTGATATTTCAGTCCCACAGAGGGCCAATCCCATGGAGAAGAGTATTTAATAGAAGGAGAGTCCAATTCCCTGTCTCTGTCTATGCAGTGAGAAATCAGATCAGAGCACACAGTGACCTGTGTTGCTAAGAAGCTGGGCACCTGCATTCTGTAACATTTGGAACCATAATACATGTCTGTGGATATGAATATGTATTTTTACTCATGTTTTACCTCTCTCCCTTCAGGAACCCCTACAACTTGCCCAGGCTCCTCCCTTGCACTACTCCCCCCAACTCCCCAGTTCAACAGTTATTCTAACTTTGATATATCAAAAGTGGTTCTATTTTAACCCCACCATCTAACTCTTCAGTATTGTCTCAGCCAACTAGAGTGTGTTTAGAAAAGTAAATATATAATAAATATATTTGATTAAAGATGGCTGGAAATTTTTCATAATATTGGTGAACAATTTCAATGAAAAAATGGTTGAAGTGTTCACAAAAATGATCGTAAACATTTGGTCCTATTTTTTCCCATTGAAATGCAAAATTCAGAATATTGTGGTTTCTGCTATACTTTTTTCAAACTGTTCATGAAATGTCTATATTTCAATGAAAAAATGGGATGGCTTTTTAATGAAAAGGTCATCCCATTTTTCAACGACTTTGATATTACACCAAGCCACACCTACATGACCTACATTCATGGAGACAAGGAAGATGAAGGAAAGCTAGTTTGGACTTTTCTGACCCAGCTGACATGTTCTCAGCCCTGTCTTGGCAATGACAGAGAGAGAGAGTTACCTTTGTTTTGATGAGTTCCTAGAAGTATCTATGCTTCAAATGTGAGTATATTTCTAAATGAGAGCATTCCTACCATTTTTGCCAGTCATATCTGTCTTGCAGCTTCTCAAATACAGCTTATAGGCATTTTCTGTGCCCTCATCATGGCCTTTTCCATTTCATTCACTTAACTGGTTAGGGACTGAGGAGAGACTGTCAATTAACACTTATGAAAGACAACTGTAGTCTCAGATTCCCACTGATTTCACTGAGAGTTGGATCTGATCACTATTCCTATTCAGATTTTTAAAATTGTATTTGGAACAAATATAAGGACTTAAAACCTCTCCAATTATTGTCATATCAAGATACAAAATCCAGGCTGATTCTTTAGAAGTGTTGTTGGAGGTAAAGTGTTATATATTTAATGTGTACACAGGCAAATTATTATATGGTAGATGCTTCCTTTCATCACTGGCGTTTACAGGGATCATATGATAACATTGTAAGCTCTTTGGGGCATGAACCATTTTTTTTGTTCTGTCTTTGCACAGCACCTAGCAGAAAGGGGCCTTTGCACAACTAGGACTCATAGACACTACTACAATAAAAATAAATAATAACAATAATAATAAATTACACCAGTGGAAAGATTCCTATTGACAATAATCAGAACTGTTACAGTTAATTCACTAACACAAAAAGGACTGAAGTAGCAATCATTTGGCAATGCAGAGTAACTGCAATTTTGAAATCATCATGCAGTGTACTCTTTCCCTTTATTTGTATTTTACTAACATGGCAGGTTTCATGTTAACTGGCAAAATGTTATTTCTATAGGAACAAATGGGAAGACTGATAATAGCACCCTGACATGAACAGCAGTGTTACTTAAAATATGACTTTTTAAAGATGCTCACCTGTGCAAGGTCTAGGAGACGATCTCTTTATTTAAGCAAAAGTAGTCAGATCATAGAATGCGGGTTAGCTGTAGCTTCCAAACTTCATGGCAGGACACTGGTACCTAACTTAGAGCTTTTACTAATGAGCTAAAACTTGATGGCCCAAACCTGCTCCCATTTAAGTAACTGAAAAAACTCATGATGGCTTAAATGGAAACCAGATCAGGCTCTTAATTTGTAGTGCATGGAAAATGGAAATATGATTAAATCACAGCTTCTGCCACCAAGTGCCAGCTAAAAATGTTAATGCTCCAGGGGCAGCTCATAATTAATGCACTGAAAATATACAGCAAGTATATAGGTTCCTCAAAGGCACAATCCTAGTCCTATTTAACTGGTGCTTTGGCATAACCCTTTGCTGGAGAGGTCTTCTTTGCAAAGTTACATATTCACTATCATTATCCGGAGCCAAACAGACAAGAGAGTCTGAAGAATTCAGTGCAGACAGCAACGACTCAATTTCCCTCTAAAGTAATGGTGTGAGCAATCTCACACCATTACTCCCAACTCCAGTAAGTTCATCGTGTCTGCGTTACTGCCTACTAACTGCACATACAAAAAGAGAAACAACGAATTTCCCCCTGCCCCCACATCTCATTTGTATAATGGACTTGAGCATGATGGGAGTTTTCACATCATGGATGAGCAGCCTAACTGATAAAGAAAAAAAGGTTGTCAGCAACCAGAGGCATATGTTGTACAGAAACAGCATGGCAGACTAAGCCAGCTCTACTGGAGGAAAGTAAAATCCTATTTCTAGTATCCAGCAGTACTGTAGCTATCAGGTGATTTGCAACAGAAATCCAAGTTATATATTTTTGCTGCTATAACATATCTATGTACATTGGCTGAACACCTATTTAAGGAAAAATTAAAAAAAAAACAACTAACCTATTAACATGTAAGTTTCAACTGGTTCTTCTCTGCTTAAATAAAATGATGGCCTGTGTAAACAGAACAAGGTATATGTGTAGTATATTCAGTTGAATAAACAGTTTGCATATTAATATAAACTGCCTAGGTGCTTTAATGTGCAAGCGTTGCGTCAGACTCTTAGTTATAGACTTCAGAACTCAAAAGGGAATTTGTATATTCAGGTTTCTGAATCATATCCTCAGTGACTGAGTGACTCCCTTGTTCACACTGGCTTTTTTCTCAGAGATATCAGCCAGCCCTACGAAGTTACGCTAGATTGGTAAATGCATCTATTTCTTTACATCAGAAATATTTTTTCCCGTGGCTTCAAAACAGAAACATGTTTTAGAAATTGTCTTGAAATGGAAATACTCATAAGTTTGTTACATCTATGGCAATGTCATTCATTGCTTAAAACACACTCCTGGTAAATTTGACTTAAACAAAAAGAGAGATGAAAAATATAAAAAACTGTTTCAGGTAACAGTCTCCTTTTCTGTTCTATACGCCATCCTGGGCTTGTGTTTATAGAATTTCATTGTTGACTGCCATTAAAACAATATAATTAGACATTTTTGTATGGATAGCTATATTAAACCCTTCTCCTTTTATGCACAATAATAAAAGAATCTCAAAAGTAAGAGGGCTTCCCCCGATCAGTACTCAGATAAATTAACAAATGATATTGATTCCCAGGCACAATGTTACCAAAAACCATGGGTTCCTTTAAAAAAGCCAGCATGCAGGCTACAGTTCAGTATCACTAACTGCAGTGCCTACCAGCACAGCTAAAAGAAGGGGGGTGGGAGGGGAAATCCAACCCATAATACTGCAGCATTGACTTCTCTCTTAATTCCAGGTGCTGATGTCACTCCAATCTGCCCTGTATCATGACAGAGTTTCAATATCCAAAGAACGTGGAAATAAACAGATTATTAGTAAAATGCATTGACTGTACATGCTGCTGAGCAAGGAATTGTTGGCAGTACGAAAGCAGTTTGCTCACCCAGAGATAGGGGTGCCAACCCTCCAGGATTGTCCTGGAGTCTCCAGGAATTAAAGATTAATCTTTAAGTAAAGATTATGCCATGTGATGAAACCTCCAGGAATATTTCCAGTCACAATTGGCAACCCTTCCCACAGATTCTGGTATAGTTTCTGCCATGCTGGGCATAAGGGAGTGAGGTTGGGCAAGATATAGGAAGCCAGTTACCCCCATCTTACTAGTAAGACAGGATCTCTCTCTCATTCTCAAACAGACTGAAAGAGGGGGCTCAGATAGTGTGTGGCCATGTGCAGGACCAAGCACATGATGGGCTGGGGGAGGAGTACATTCCGCCCTGAGGTTTACTAGCACTTTCTTCCCAAAACCAGTTGATATAATACTGCCTGTCTGGACAGATTCCCAAAGCAGAGGAACTATCTGTTCCCCCTGCAATGTTAGCGATGTTTAACCCATACTAGATTATATATATATATATATATATATATATATATATATATAATATTCACCTTGAATATAGTTTAGCTTGAACAATCCCCAAATGCTTCACAAACTCCTGTCTATAAATACGTATCTCTAACATGCATCACTTCTGGGATTAAGAGCAACTAGTAGACAAACAATGGAGAGTACATTGTGCAATAGCAAGGGGAAGGGCAGAGGAGAAGGAATGCTATAGGGTCATTATTGTCTGTGCAGAGCAGACAGGATTTTGACTTCTGAAGTCTCAGCTGAAGAGGACCTCTCATTGTAAACTGTTTGGGCCTAGACGTATAAATCCTTAGAATGATGAAGGTCTGAGTTGGCCATTGGGAATTCAAGGAGTGTAGGGTATTTCAAGCCCAATTCTTATGCCCTCTGATCTATGGAATAAATCTGTAGCTACAACAAAGAATTACTTTACAGTAATAAAGAACAATCAGCCCATCTGACTGCTAAGTGACTGGATATTGCTGACCAGGCAGCTCTGCAGGAAGGTGCGTTGCTGCAGTTCTTAGATTGTTCCACTGATGAATGGCTCCAATTTGTGGTTTTGCTGAAACTTTATCGATTCATATTTTCCCCTTCTGTAATAAGGGCCTCAGCTACATCAGTCTTGATATTTATGCACAAAACTTCCTTTGACATCATTGGGAGTTATACATGACTACCTGGCACCAGGATTTAGTTCTAAAACTTTATGGCACCCTGAGGGCACATTTTTGTGTATTTTACATGGTCTCATTTGCAGTTATCCTTGGGTACAGTCACTCATCTCTACATCACAGTCCTACTGTATAATCAAGAACTAGAACTATTTATGAGACACCATCTAGTACAAATAAAGGTATCCTCAGGGCACCATGCAAATGTACAAAACTGATGTAATATTCATGCATCTGCGTTCCATTATTAATATTTCTTCTTAGCATGTTCAGTGAGTTTCTCTGTCATGAAATTTATTCATGGAAATATCAAAACAGAGGGAAACAATGAAATTGGCAGGGTCGAGGGGGAGGGAGGAGAAAGAAAGAGGAAATATACAAGTGTGGGTGGTAGATTTAATATCAAAGTAGCTGTACAAATGATCAAGGGACACCAGAAGAGAACACCAAATATGTATATTAGAATCATAATATATCAGGGTTGGAAGGGATCTCAGGAGGTCATCCAGTCCAACCCCCTGCTCAAAGCAGGACCAATCCCCAACTAAATTATCCCAGCCAGGGCTTTATCAAGCCTGACCTTAAAAACTTCGAAGGAAGGAGATTCCACCACCTCCCTAGGTAATGCATTCCAATGTTTCACCACCCTCCTAGTGAAAAGGTTTTTCCTAATATCCAACCTAAACCTCCCCCACTGCAACTTGAGACCATTACTCCTCATTCTGTCATCTGCTACCACTGAGAACAGTCTAGAGCCATCCTCTTTGGAACCCCCTTTCAGGTAGTTGAAAGCAGCTATCAAATTCCCCCTCATTCTTCTCTTCCGCAGACTAAACAATCCCAGTTCCCTCAGCCTCTCCTCATAAGTCATGTGTTCCAGTCCCCTAATCATTTTTGTTGCCCTCCGCTAGACTTTTTTCAATTTTTCCACATCCTTCTTGTAGTGTGGGGCCCAAAACTGGACACAGTACTCCAGATGAGGCCTCACCAGTGTCCAATAGAGGGGAAAGATCACGTCCCTCGATCTGCTGGCAATGCCCCTACTTATACATCCCAAAATGCCATTGGCCTTCTTGGCAACAAGGGCACACTGTTGTCTCATATCCAGCTTCTCGTCCACTGTAACCCCTAGGTCCTTTTCTGCAGAACTGCTGCCTACCCATTCAGTCCCTAGTCTGTAGCGGTGCATGGGATTCTTCCGTCCTAAGTGCAGGACTCTGCACTTGTCTTTGTTGAACCTCATCAGATTTCTTTTGGCCCAATCCTCTAATTTGTCTAGGACCCTCTGTAACCTATCCCTACCCTCAAGCATATATGCCACTCCTCCCAGTTTAGTGTCATCTGAAAACTTGATGAGGGTGCAATGCACGCCATCCTCCAGATCATAATGAAGATACTGAACAAAACCAGTCCCATGGCCGACCCTTGGGGCACTCCACTTGATACCGGCTGCCAACTAGACATGGAGCCATTGATCACTACCCGTTGAGCCTGACAATCTAGCCAGCTTTCTATCCACCTTATAGTCCATTCATCCAGCCCATACGTCTTTACCTTGCTGGCAAGAATATTGTGGGAGACCGTGTCAAAAGCTTTGCTAAAGTCAAGGAATAAGATGTCCACAGCTTTCCCCTCACCCACAGAGCCAGTTATCTCATCATAGAAGGCAATTAGATTAATCAGGCATGACTAGCCCTTGGTGAATCCATGCTGACTGTTCCTGATCACTTTCCTCTCCTCTAAGTGTTTCAGAATTGATTCCTTGAGGACCTGCTCCATGATTTTTCCAGAGACTGAGGTGAGGCTGACTGGCCTGTAGTTCCCAGGATCCTCCTCCTTCCCTTTTTTAAAGATGGGACTACATTAGCCTTTTTTCAGTCGTCCAGGACCTCCCCCAATCGCCATGAGTTTTCAAAGATAATGGCCAATGGCTCTGCAATCACAGCCGCCAACTCCTTTAGCACTTTCGGATGCAGTGCATCCGGCCCCATGGACTTGTTCTCATCCAGCTTTTCTAAATAGTTCTGAACCACTTCTTTCTCCACAGAGGGCTGGTCACCTCCTCCCCATGCTGTGCTGCCCAGTGCAGCAGTCTGGGAGCTGACCTTGTTCGTGAAGACAGAGGCAAAAAAAGCATTGAGTACATTAGCTTTTTCCACATCCTCTGTCACTAGGTTGCCTCCCTCATTCAGTAAGAGGTCCACACTTTCCTTGACTTTCTTCTTGTTGCTAACATACCTGAAGAAACCCTTCTTGTTACTCTTAACATCTCTTGCTAGCTGCAACTCCAAGTGTGATTTGGCCTTCCTGATTTCACTCCTGCATGCCTGAGCAATATTTTTATACTCTTCCCTGGTCATTTGTCCAATCTTCCACTTCTTGTAAGCTTCTTTTTTGCGTTTAAGAACAGCAAGGATTTCACTGTTAGGCCAAGCTGGTCGCCTGCCATATTTACTCTTCTTTCTACACATCGGGATGGTTTGTCTCTGTAACCCCAATAAGGATTCTTTAAAATACAGCCTGCTCACCTGGATTCCTTTCCCCCTCATGTTATTCTCCCAGGAGATCCTGCCCATCAGTTCCCTGAGGGAGTCAAAGTCTGCTTTTCTGAAGTCCAGGGTCCGTATTCTGCTGCTCTCCTTTCTTCCTTGTGTCAGGATCCTGAACTTGACCATCTCATGGTCGCTGCCTCCCAGGTTCCCATTCACTTTTGCTTACCCTACTAATTCTTCCCAGTTTGTGAGCAGCAGGTCAAGAAGAGCTCTGCCACAAGTTGGTTCCTCCAGCACTTGCACCAGGAAGTTGTCCACTGTACTTTCCAGAAATTTCCTGGATTGTCTGTGCACCGCTGTATTGCTCTCCCAGCAGATATCAGGGTGATTGAAGTCTCCCATGAGAACCAGGGCCTGCAATCTAATAAGGTCCATTAGTTGCCGGAAGAAAGCCTCATCCACCTCATCCCCCTGGTCCGGTGGTCTATAGCAAAAAGAAAAGAAGTACTTGTGGCACCTTAGAGACTAACCAATTTATTAGAGCATAAGCTTTCGTGAGCTACAGCTCACTTCATCAGACTCCCACCATGACATCACCCTTGCTGCTCACACTTCTAAACTTAATCCAGAGACACTCAGGTTTTTCTGCAGTTTCATACCAGAGCTCTGAGCAGTCATACTGATCCCTTACATACAATGCAACTCCCCAACCTTTTCTGCCCTGCCTGTCCTTCCTGAACAGTTTATATCCATCCACGACAGTACTCCAGTCATGGGAATTATCCCCCCAAGTCTCTGTTATTCCAATCACATCATAATTCCTTGACTGTGCCAGGACTTTCAGTTCTCCCTGCTTGTTTTCCAGGCTTCTTGCATTTTTGTTTACAGGCACTTAACATAACTCACTGATTGTCCTGCTTTCTCAGTATGAGGCAGGAGCCCTCCCCTCTTGTGCTCTCCTGCTCGTGCTTCCTCCCGGTATCCCATGTCCCCACTTACCTCAGGGCTTTGGTCTCCTTCCCCCGGTGAACCTAGTTTAAAGTCCTCGTCACTAGGTTAGCCAGCCTGCTTGCGAAGATGCTCTTCCCTCTCTTCGTTAGGTGGAGCCCGTCTCTGCCTAGCACTTCCTCCTTCTTGGAACACCATCCCATGATCAAAGAATCCAAAGCCTTCTCTCTGACACCACCTGCGTAGCCATTCGTTGACTTCCACGATTCGACGGTCTCTACCCAGGCCTTTTCCTTCCACGGGGAGAATGGATGAGAACACCACTTGCACCTCAAACTCCTTTATCCTTCTTCCCAGAGCCACGTAGTCTTGGCAGTATCACTGGTGCCCACGTGAAGAAGCAGGAAGGGATAGCGATCCGAGGGATTGATGATTCTCGGCAGTCTCTCCGTCACATCGTGAATCCTAGCTCCTGGCAAGCAGCAGACTTCTCGGTTTTCCTGGTCAGGCTGGCAGATAGATGACTCAGTCCCCCTGAGGAGAGAGTCCCCGACCACCACCACCTACCTCTTTCTCTTGGGAGTGGTGGTCGTGGAACCCCGATCCCTAGGACAGTGCATCTCATGCCTTCCAATCGGCAGAGTCTCCTTCTGTTCCCTTCCCTCAGATGTATCATCTAGTCCACTCTCCGTATTAGTACCTGTGGAGAGAACATGAAAATGGTTGCTTACCTGTCTCTGCGTTGCTGGTACATGGACTCTCCCCTTTCTTCTTCTGGAGGTCACATTCTGCCAAATTTCTTCACCGTCCTCCTGTCCCCGCTGCGCAGCCTGTTCTGAATCTTCAGAACATTGTGTCCGTAGAAGCATATCCTGACGTCTGTCCAGGAAATCTTCGGTTTCTCTTATGCAAAGCAGGGTCGATACTTGTTTCTCCAGACCTTGAACCTCCTCCAATATGGAGACCAGCTTGCACTTTGTACAGACAAAGTCACTTCTGTCCTGTGGAAGAAAGACAAACATGGCACATCCAGTGCAGGTCACAACAGCTGAATGCTCCCCATCCATATTATCTTCCTTCTATGAGCTTCCTCAGGAGTTGTAGTAACTACTCACAGAAGCCTGCAAGATGTAAGCTTCAGTGGGCTCTTCCCAGGCAAACTCCCTCTGTTAGCCTCTCTGCTGTTCACGGCTCAGTTGGCTCGCAGGTGACTGTCTTTTTGTAAAAGTCAGGCCCACTCAAGGGTCACCTGGAACAAAGCACTCCCAATTCACACTTTTCAAACAATCAATCAAGCACACGGTCAAACTGTCTGCACAACAGACACTCAGATACTCACCAACACAGCCCCCCAGTGCAACCCTTAGCGTACCTCCTCTCAGACAGATCCCAGGCAAACTCCCTCTGTTAGTTGTATTAAAGAAAGGTTGATCTGAATGAGAATATATCATACAGCACCATAAAAACGATACTGTTTTCACTTTCAACACATTGTTCCACTGTACAATGTTAAGACCGATTTAGATTAGATGCTCCTTTGGTCTTGACAACAATTAAAGCTCTACCATACTTTTAAGGCACTAGTCCATAATATCTCCTACAACTTCCCAGTAGACTGTGGAAATGTAGCCACTGCAAAGGGGAAATGTGGCAATATGAACTCTCCTCTGCAACCAGTCAGCTGCACAAAAGGGGAGGTAGGGACCCATCCTCTGCATTCTTCCTGTCCCTTCAGGAGATGATTAGTAATGCTAGCTCCACACAATCCTTGCATCCAGATAGATGCAAGAACTGTCAATCTAAGTTGCCTTGTAGGGGGAACAAATAAATGGGAAGGCTCCTTGTAGCCTATTGTCCCTGCACAACTGCACAGCAACTACTTACTTTCCGTGATCTATGCCTTGAGGAGCTAACTCTAAACAAAGGGATGGCTCCAACAACATACTGCTGTCTCTCACACGAAGAAACTAAACATAACCACAATGGGTCAGAATCACCTCTGGAGCCACCAGGGGCAAATTCGTTTACTCCATGGCTTCAGTGGTGCTAGGTGAGAGATTAGGTAAGCCCATTATGTCAGACACATATATTTAGTTAACCTGTGCTTAAAAACAACAAAACAGGGCACAACTTGACCACAAAGCTGCAAGCACTGGTTGTTTGCACACTTCAGTTTGAAACTAATGACTCAGGAGGACAACTGTGTGGATAATGGATTTTTTTTGGTTTGCTGGCAATTCTGAAAAATATAAAAAAAACTTTGGGGGAAACCCAAAATAATTATATTTTTTAAAAATTTTCAGCAAATTGCAGAGTTGAAAAAGTTGAAAAAATTCTTTGTTCAGCAGAAAATGAGACCATCTGAGCATTTAACTGAAGGAAATTTTGAAACGAAAAGTAATTTTGAATTGGAAAATCACAAGTGGAGAGCCAGTGTTAACAGGACCAATTTGATCAGGGTGCATGTAATCCACTCCCAATAATAGATGTCAACTCCAGGAGAGGCAAAGCTGCTTTTGTAATGAGCCAGCCACTCCCAGTCCCTATTCAGGCCCAAATTAAATTGGCAAATGAATTTTAGTTCTGCTGTTTCTCTTTGAAGTCTGTTTCTGAAGTTTTTTTGTTCAAGTATAGCTACTTTTAAATCTGTTATAGAATGTCCAGGAAGATTGAGGTGTTCTCCTACTGGCTTTTGTTTGTTACCATTCCTGATGTCCGATTTGTGTCCATTTATTCTTTTACGTAGGGACCGTCTGGTTTGGCCAATGTAGGGGTATTGCTGACACATGATGGTTTGGCAGAGGGGTATTGCTGACACATGATGTGGGGCAGTGCACAGTTCAGTGGTATGTTGAAAATATTCCTTGAGTCGGAGACGATGAAAGTAGGCTCAGTATAATAATGCCTACATCTGTAATTTTCAATCCATGCATCTGATGAAGTGGGTTCTAGCCCATGAAAGCTTATGCCCAAATAAATCTGTTAGTCTTTAAGGTGCCACCGGACTCCTTGTTGTTTTTGTGGATACAGACTAAAGGCTACCCCCCGATACATAAAACAATGCCTGGCTTACATTAATACCAGGTTACATTAATACCAGGGTTCTTTGACCTACCAGAAGAAGACATAACAGGAATCAATGGCTGGAAGTTAAAGCTAGACAATTTCAAATTACAGTAGACACGTGATGTTAGAAACACCATTTTTATGAATGAGTTTTTCAAATCATTTCTCCAATGGAAAAAAAAAACCCACATAATGAAAATGATGTCAATGAAGAACAAATGGCTCTCCCTTCACATTCCAATGCCTTCCCCAAGGGTTGGTCCTGGGGCCGGTTTTGTTCAATATCTTCATAAATGATCTGGAGGATGGTGTGGATTGCACCCTCAGCAAGTTTGCAGATGACACTAAACTGGGAGGAGAGGTAGATACTCTGGAGGATAGGGATAGGATACAGAGGGGACCTAGACAAATCAGAGGATTGGGCCAAAAGAAATCTGATGAGGTTCAACAAGGACAAGTGCAGAGTCCTTCACTTAGGATGGAAGAATAGGGACCGAATGGGTAGGCAGCAGTTCTGCAGAAAATGACCTAGAGGTTACAGTGGACGAGAAGCTGGATATGAGTCAACAGTGTGCCCTTGTTGCCAAGAAGGCCAATGGCATTTTGGGATGTATAAGTAGGGGCATTGCCAGCTGATCGAGGGACGTGATCATTCCCCTCTATTGGACACTGGTGAGGCCTCATCTGGAGTACTGTGTCCAGTTTTGGGCCCCACACTACAAGAAGGATGTGGAAAAATTGGAAAGAGTCCAGCGAAGGGCAACAAAAATGATTAGGGGACTGGAACACATGACTTATGAGGAGAGGCTGAGGGAACTGGGGATGTTTAGTCTATGGAAGAGAAGAATGAGGGGGGATTTGATAGCTGCTTTCAACTACCTGAAAGGGGGTTCCAAAGAGGATGGATCTAGACTGTTCTCAGTGGTAGCTGATGACAGAACAAGGAGTAATGGTCTCAAGTTGCAGTGGGGGAGATTTAGGTTGGATATTAGGAAAAACTTTTTCACTAGGAGGGTGGTGAAACACTGGAATGCGTTACCTAGGGAGATGGTGGAATCTCCTTCCTTAGAAGTTTTTAAGGTCAGGCTTGACAAAGCCCTGGCTGGGATGATTTAATTGGGGATTGGTCCTGCTTTGAGCAGGGGGTTCCTGAGGTCCCTTCCAACCCTGATATTCTATGATTCATTACAACTCTCTAGTCTAACCTGAGGATTAACACAGACCACAGAATTGCACCAAGTGATTCTTGCATCAAACCCATAATTTCCATCTGAACTAGAGGATCTCCTTTAGAAAAGCATGCAATCTTCATTTAAAGACTTCAAGTGATGGAGAATGCACCATGTCTAGGTAAGTTGTTTCCCTGGTTAACTACTCTCTTACTATAAACAAAATTGTACCTTTTTTCTTGTCTGAATTTGCCTAGCTTCAGCTTCCAGCCATTGGATCTTACTATAATTTTGTGTCCTAGAATAAAGAGCACTCTGGTATCAGAAATATGTTCCCCATGTAAGTAATTATAGGCCAAGATCAAGTCACCTTTTAACCTAAATAAATTGAGCTTCTTTAGCTTCTCAGGCCCAGATCCTCAAATGTATTTAAGCACTTAACTCCCATTTATTTTAATGGGAGCTAAGTGCTTAAACACCTTTGAGGATCGGGGCCTCACTTCTTTAGTCTATAATTGTAATAATAAATAAACTTTTAAAGAGACTATTCCCCAAGACCCTTCAGCATTGACATTGTCAGCCAGCTGTACATATCATGGCAGATGAGGGTCTTCAGAAAGAGTTTGAATGAGGAGAGACCCATTTGGACCATCTCAGGAAGGACATTGTGTGCATAGGTGTTACATGGAGGAATGCATAGAATCATAGAATCATAGAATGGCAATACCTGTGGAAGAAGTAGATAAACAACATGTCAAGACCAACATCCCTAGTGATGGAGATGGGGGGCTGCCTAAAAAGAGGCAAGGATGAATAAGTAGACATTGGAAAAATTATGTTAGGGCCATGCTAATTACTGGTACTAGAGTAGTTTATGGTATGTCTGTTAAAGAAACTTCTAGGAAGCTCATTCTGGACGGACAAATTAGATGCACGCATAGAACAGAAAAGAAATACCTAAGAAACCAATATATGGCCAAAAATATGAGTTAAATATTTTCCAGTTGTGAGGAGCACAAATATCAAGGACCCTGCCCACAATCACATCTGCTAAAAGAATGTATAAATTATGCTGCTATTAGAACACACAAAGGTATATATACACCCTTTTGGATTTGCTTGTTTAAAATGCAGGCAGAACTGATTCCCAATCGTCAAATTCTTTGCAGACTCACACCCCAGGGGAATCAGTGGATTGCACAGGGTGGAAAAGTCAGCACAGTCTCATGCCTTTAATGTTTGCAGGAGTGAGAAAGCACACCCTGATGATTATCACAATACCACCCAGCATGTTGTAAAAAGCTGGCTGGTTCTGTTATGCCAAAGATGCAAGAAGAGAGATATTGCAACCATAAGTGCTTGCATATAATGTATAAATACATGTTATAAGCGCACGAAGATATTATACACCATTTATTTTCAATAAATAAGACTGTTATCCTTACTTTGTTTGTCTTATATAAGTCAATTAAAATATACTTTTCCTACTGAGAATGATGTAATATAAATTCACTGTTAGTTCATTCTCATCCTCCCTCCTCATAACCCTTTCTTGCACAACTGAATTCACTCCAGGCTGTTCAGCCTTGCATGCACATCTTGAATTTCATTACAGTTTTCAGTACAGAGATCATCTGAGCTGCAATAGGAGATATTTAATAAAAAAAGTTCAGTACATTCAAGTTTCCAGGAGTTGAGCCACTGAAAACTCATCTTACAATTATATCGTCAGGGATGTCTGATAGAACATTTGTTTAATCTTCATATAAGACATACTTATCAAAATCAGAGGTGCAGACAAGTAAGCCTGGTCTCAATTGTGACTTGTTAAAAGGATAATGGAATGATTTATTATTTGAAAATCTTTGCTCACATGAAACAGAATCTTCAATTCTCAACAATGCCAGGTGGAAAACTAATTTTCAATGGCTGCACTGATATATGCTCTCTTCTTTTAACGAGGATGTCACAAATTGACCAGATGTTAAAAAAAGAAAAGAAAAAAAGCAAATCGTTGGCTTCCATGGGAAGTGCTCAGCACCATTTAGCAGTGGCTCCTATGTTTCTACTTTTCCCTTAATGCAATAGGAGAACCTTTCTCCTGCTAATCTAACACCTGTAAATTTCAGTGGATTTTTTGCCTAAAATGTTTGCCTTATAGTGTAAAGATAGAGAGTTTAAATACCATGGTGTGGTCATATTTTTATGAGATGTCCTAATGATCATCTTTTCTCTCAGCATCAAATATGATATTACATTTTCAGCACCCCAATTATCTTTATCATCTTAAAATACATTAAACAAAAACAACAGGAAGCAAAGTGTAATATACAGTGTTTCAGTATATTTCCACTAAATGCTGTTTTCAGGTAACTTTGGGTATGAACTATAGGGCCTGGTGTAATATAAATGGATAAATTAGAGGGCAGACTCCAGAACCACAATTCTGACAATTTTATTAAGATTTTCCTTGTGTCCTGTAATACATTTTCATTGCATTAGCTGAAAAGGACTGGAGCTGTCCAATGGCCAAAATTATTCTAACTTCAAATTATTCTAACGGTTAGTCTCGTGGCTGGAGCACCAACAGTGTACTTCACAGAGAGTGATTTTATATATTTATAAGGATAATTTTTTATTAAAATGTCTATTAATCTTTTCCATCAATATAATTGTAACTTTGTCAAGTCAAACAACATTTATGGCTAAAGCAAATAAAACAGTGGTAATATTTTATTCAAAGCAATGTGTACTTTTTGAAAAAGACAAATTACGTTATTGGCCATAGGAAGACAAGTAGTAAAATAAAAAAAAAAATGACGACAAACCCTCTAGTGTATTTAGGGCTGGAATCTCAGGTGCACCCAAGGGTGCAGCTGAATAGGGGGGTGCAAAGGAGCCCTTTGTTTCTCTCCACCACTAATCAAGGATGGTTCTGCACCAGTCCAGTTCTCCACAAATTAGAGAAGCCTAAAGGCTGCTTTGAACTACACCAGCTGCCAACAGTGCCTAGCATCCTGGGATTGCCATGCTCCTTTGACCTAACTCATGGCTCCTGTGTCAGGAGCTGGGATCAAGATCATGCAGGAGTTAATGTGGTGGTTCTAGCAAAGGGTTTTCCAGCAAAGAGCGAATCCATCACCCATTAGTTAAACAATCTTTAGGGCAGCTTTGTGTGAGATGCCAGTGCAAAGCTGACCTAACAGAATCAGGAACTGGGCCTTTAGAGTCCAGACGTGAGTCAAATAAATAGCAGTGACCTTTACTAAGAATAAGAGATTAATTCCAATAAATTCAACTGACCCTTTAATTGCCAGTGTTGTCAATATTTGATGTCATATTGAAGTCTGATTCCAAAAGCTATACGTATCAGGTATTATGTTGTAAACATTACAACATTAGAACAAACTTTCACTGGCTGACCATTCCTTGAGGACAGGCCACTATTGCAAGTTTTTGCAGAAGGAATTGCTATATGCAAATTAGTTCTTCCACAGATGCCACATAGATCACAAAGCTACAATAGAAAACAGTTAGGAAGAGGTATTTGGAGGTTGGAACACTCTCTGTTACATGTTCATGCTTGTATGATGAATAATAATTTCAATGATCAAGACCTGCCTGCCTGAGTGCATTTATTATATTTTTGTTATTATTTATATTTCAGTAGCACTTACGAGCCCCAATCATGGACCTGGTTTAAATGCCCAGTTCTTTTCTATCTATCACATCTTTCTGTGACTAAACTGCTTATTTCTTAATAAAGAAGAACCCAGTACTCTGGATTTACAAATGACACAGACACTACTTTAAAACACACGGCCAATTAGCTTATAACTCCTTCCATAGACACCCTGCATGACATTGTGGAATGTGGCATAACCTGAACATGCTGCATTACGTCACAGAATTAAATACTGTAATTGCAGGTAGAAAACGGTAATTATCTTTGGATTGTGAATATTTTGACACCACCTGCAATAAAGAGGAATGTTGCTGCTTTTGTAGTAGTATACTGCATCTATTGTTAGAAAGCCATTTTATATCTAGCCACTGGAAACATAAAAACAAAAACCCAGGCCAACTAAAACAATCATAGTAATCCACTTCCAATCAGAGGGCCCAATCCTGGGCTATTGAACTCAATGGGACTTTTCCATGGACTTGAATTGGAGCAGCAGTGGGTTCTGTGGTTTTCAACAGACTGGCACTCAGCCATAGTAACATACCATATTACTGATCATTCCCTAGTCTGCTTAATGTTTTCTCTTCCTTTGATTTCTTTCAGGCTTTGTTTGGTTCAAATCCTTTTAAAACCATGGTAACTCTCTTGGCAGCCTTCACATCTTTTTTTTTTTACTTTTTATTTGTACTTAATACTGCTTCGCAGAGAGGGCAAAAGATTGGGAGAATGAGAAAGAAGGCAATGGATCTTCCCTGTCTGCCTGTACAAAGGTAGGTTAGTTTAACTTTGCTGTGGACCATTCATTACTGCCCCATCAGGATCTGATAACCCACTGGACAGCTGTCAGAATATCAGATAGGATCCTTATGTTTTCCTCCCTCTAATTTACAAGATCTGACCAGCAAACACCTAAGTAGAAACTTGGTTTACTTTTTCTGAGTACTTGCTGTTCTGAGAGCACACTCAATTCCGATATTCCATCCTATCTAGAAGCATATACTGTACCCATCACCATGGTATCTGGGCTCTTAGAAGGTGTGAAACTACTATTTTGCCCTTTATGAATTATTGCTTATGAAAACAGGTAACTTCACAAAAATTTAAGAGAAACTGAGAATTCGGTCCAAGGCAAAATTTCCCCGCGTGTGCCCGAAAGAACGGAGGTTTTTGTCATGGGTAAAACCTCACATGTCTTGCCAGACAGTAGAATTTTTCTGTTGAAAAAACTGATAGAATGTTGTCCTGGAAGAATGTTCGTTCGTTCGTTCGTTCGTTCTTTTTCTTTCTTTCTTTCTTTCTTTCTTTCTTTCTTTCTTTCTTTCTTTCTTTCTTTCTTTCTTTCTTTCTTTCTTTCTTTCTTTCTTTCTTTCTTTCTTTCTAAGATTTTGCCCAGCTTTCCTCAGCTTTGTCACTCTCTGTAGCAGTTACTGTGTCCTACAAATTTGACACAAATTAATCTTTTCCCATAAATACTCTTAGTAATCATTTTTAACAAGATAAGCAAGGGGTGAGGCGTAGTATTTTGGCTGGTTTTTAATTTTTTTGGTGTGAATTGTAAAGCAAAAGGTGCACATTTGTAATTTTATAGCTCTATAGAAAACCTGTATTTTTACTTTTTTGTACCTCAGTAGCACCTGGAAGCACCAATTACAATTGGGCAGCATTGTGCTAGGTGCTGTACAAACAGACAGAGACATAAATCCTATCTCAAAGAGTTTATCATCCAAATAAAGGATAGGAGTAAGGAAGTACTCTTACTCCCATTTTGCAGGTAGAGAATTAAGGCACAGAGAGATTAAGGTTCAGATCCTCAAATGTTTGTAGGCACCCAATTCGCATTGAAATCAAAGTTCAGAGTCACACAGGAAGCCTGTAGCAGAGCAGGGAATAAAACCCAGATCTTCTGAGTACCAATCTAGTGCTTTAATTACCAGACCATCCATACTTAAAAACTGGGCTAAATTATCTTTAAGGTTTCTTCAAATATTCCTTGTGCATCATATTGTGTCCTGAATCATGAACACACAAGAGGAAGGTGAGTGAATTCCCAAGGATGAGAACCTGCCTACAGGAGAGCAAATTAACCCTAAGAGTCAAACCAAAACCATAACATTCAGAGTAAAGGATGAAATTGCTTTGAGCCCACTCTGTTATTACTCAACACTGGAGAAGTCTTCAGTATACTGGATGATTTGCATAATGCTGTGACATCTGGCCACACTGTCACGTTAAGCACAACCTTACTCTGAATTTGCTGGCTTTCATTCATTAAAGACAGTATTTTCATATTGTAAAATAGTTTTTCGGGTGTGATTTTCCTCTGGGCAGTCTATTTCGAGAAACAAAGTGGAATAGGAGAGGATAAGTGGCGCAGCTCTTCCATACACTAGTCTTTCACCTGTAGAGATCCTAGCTTTGTTGAACTTTCACTTACGCCAGTGGTAATCTGGAGTAATTCCAGTGAAGTCAATAAAGTCATACAGGGGTACAACCAGTGTAAGTAAAGGCAGAATTGGGCCTCTGTATTCCAATCCTGGCTCAACTTACATGCCACACAGTGTGACTAAGGCTTGTGGCTTTGGGGTTGAGTGAGTGATTAATGATTATTTGACACTCCTATGAGTTATATTTTAAAACTAAGGAGAAACTATTCTTTGCCCATTTATAAAACCGATAGTTTGTCATGTACAAGAGCATATGGTCTGTGGGCCTGATCCCACTCCCATTTGTTTCAGTGGGAGTAGGATGAGGCCTTATACAATGAAAAATCTCATACAGTTTTGTAAGCAGTCACTGCACACACAATGATCTTAAGCTTTGGGAGTTTTGTTCCAATGCTTTTTATGATTTGCCTTGGAAAAGCCACTCTACCTGTTTGATAAACTATACAGCACCTCGCAACTCAGGCTAATTGTTGCAATGAATTTTTCTTTATGCTTGCTCTAGTAAAAATCTCTCTTGTTTAAGCACAACAGGTTTAGGTGTAATTAAATACGTTGCTCAGTGAAGCATCAGTTTTAAAAATTAATGAATGGCAGCTCTGGTGAGACCTCCCTATGTAACAGTTTTTACTCCAGAACACAGCCCTGAAGTGTGTTTGGGAAGTTACAAACAATTAGTTGCACTTTTGTTTTGGAAGCATTTTTAAAAATAACAAGGTACCTCTTCCCTGAAATTTATAAGATAGATTTGAGCCCTTTATGGAACAGAGACCAGTTTAAATTATCCAAATGCCAAATCCTCCTCACATTGGCATTAGGGTAAATGTGGAGTCACTCCATAGATCTCTATGGGATAGATTCTGATCTCATTTACACTAGTGTAAATCTAGATTGTATTCTCCCCAGCATGTGTACGTCCCTCCCAACTATATACATATCAAGTGCAGGACAGTCTTCCTGGACATGATTTTCCTCACTTCCATTAATGAAAAATCAGGAGTAACTGCACTGAAGTCAACGGGGTTACATAAATATAAACTGTATACATTAGGCAGGCTGAGTCCCCTCTTACACAGATTTTCTTACTACGGCATAATATAACAGAACTGTGGTCCCTTCCCAGACAGGCTGGGAAGAGAATGTGAGGAAGCTGCACTGCTTCTTCACATGCTGTACCCAATCTGTGAATAAACAGAGAACTGTTCATCACCAGGGCTGTTAATTTGGCCTCTTTCATGAGCACTACATTCACTACAACATAATGGTAAAAAATACAAAGGTAACTAAGGAGAATGTATTGAGCCAGTCAGACTAAAGTTAGTAACATTCATTTAGTAATAAGATTTAAGATTTGACTCAGCCAAGCCACCACCCTGTAAACATCTGGATTTTCCAGTATGTTCAGTCCTCCGAGTGTTTATTTATAAAACTCTTCAGGAGAGGGGCTCTCTTTATTTGGGTGCTCTGTGTAGCACTCGTGGCTCCCTTCTGAGATTAGGAAGGGAGAAGATGAGGGGTGTATTCAATGTCTGCTTTATGAAATGTTGACACTACCTCAAAAAGTGCAGGATTTAAAACTATAAATGCACATGCTTTTGACTTGGTTAAGGGACACTAAGAACATTTGAATGGACAGTCTATAGCTCAGGCGAAAAAGAAAGGTTTCAGAGTAGCAGCCGTGTTAGTCTGTATCCGCAAAAAGAAAAGGAGACTTGTGGCACCTTAGAGACTAACAAATTTATTTGAGCATAAACTTTTGTGAGTTGAACCTATTCATAAACTGCTAACCTACACCGACTCCATCACAAGAACTGCGCATACAATCCATGCTTAACAAATAATAATCATATTTTAAATGTGTAAAGCACATTATAAGTACGCTTAAACACTATGCAGAAGTACTGCAATGCCTTATGACATGCTCTGAATTTTTGTTTCATTGTTACCTATCTTAGGCATAGCCATACAAATTAGCACACAGAGATAAATTTGGAACAGATACGCATGGGATTTAACTAAGGGCTTGCAATAGGAGTGCAGTTCTCCATTTGCTAGGCCACTTACATTCTGAATAGTTGGCTGACTTTATGCAAGCCTAATATGTACGTAGACTCATCAATGTCAATGGAATATTTAGCACATTTCTTTCCAAGGTGTTAGCCTGAACCAAAGGGACTTCATCTCAGAAAACAATATCACATTTAAAAATAAGCTCTGTTATTAAACTAATTGTTCAAATTGCCTTACAGGATTCTCAAAGTTAAGACCTACTGGATGATTTTTAGCTAAGATCGTTGTGTTAGAAATAATATCACCCCTCACCCTCAAAAGGAGCCCAAGTATAAATTCATTTTAAATCTGTAACTTTTAAACCCTCAAAGCACAGAACTTCAGATAGGAATGAAAATCCTGGACTATATATTTGGACTTTTTCATTCTGTTGAGAAAGAAAAAAAGAAAAGTATATTATTTCTTTTTTCAAAATACTAATACTCAGCGTTAAGGCAAGACCATCAGCCTGTACTTTTAGTCTTACTTGTAAATTGCTTTGCTTATCTAGGCTCAAGGTCAGACTCTCAAGGGAATGTTGGGTTGTAATGAGGCATGATCCATGGCAAATACCCTTGAGCTGGCTTCCCATCTAAAATGCTGCCTTTCCTATTCACAGTCATGACCACTGGGACTATTTAAGTGGTTGCCCATGAGAAAGGGAGGAGGGCTGTGCTGTAATACCAGTGGAACAGAATAGTAGTAGAGTCATAGGCTATGCCGGCAATGCTCTTGGCTCCTCAGAGCGTATCCCACCAGCAAGAAAGAGCTAATTGGAAACATGAGGCACTTCAGGCACTACTTCTGGGAAAGAAGTTCATCCCTTAGATGGGATCCTGAGAAGGCAGCCTACCTTTGACATTTGGAAGGTCAGCCAGCTCAGTGACTGAAGAAACTGTCACAATTTCCTCCATGCGCACAGGTGTAGAAGGTGCAACAGGCAATGGAATAGGTGTAGTTTTTATCTGGATTGGCCAGGGGACAAGGTTTAGCTCAGAGCTCAATTTTTAAATGGATGAGACCTATGAGCAGCAAACTTCCTAAGTGTCAATGCTGAAGCTAAAATAAGATGGCCTTATAACTATGCTACTTACTGTATGTCGCTTTACTGAGCTCTGTACACGAGGAGACCCTACACTCCTGGCACCAAACCCACCAGCCACAGTGTTACTAACACACTGTTGACTGGACATTGAGGCAGTCACAAAAAACCTATGGGCCAGCACTGAAGCTAATGCTTGAAACTGATGACTCTTGACCATTGCATTTTTAAGCCCTATTTTAGCTTCTAAAGTCAGGTTAAGAGGTCACCCCTTCAGAGGAAAATATAAGGCCTGATAGAAGCTCTGAGCTTTTTATTGTGGGGGGGGAGGGGTTTACTGTGGGGGGAGGGGTCTCAGATACATATTGAGCTTCCTCAGTCTTTAAGAAGAACTGATTGAAGAACAGGAGCATTCAATATTTAGCAAAGCCATCTTTTTTCCCAAATGTTTATTCGGGCATTTGAGTCACATATATTCTAGCAAAGAGTAAAACCATCATTTTAAACCATCTGCATTAATATTACTTCCTCTTGCAAATAATCAGGTTTCACTACATGTCATGATATTGCCAGGTCCCCAGATGTCCATACAGTGTTTCATTAAAAATAGAATAAACCAAGATCCATTTTTTTTTTTAAAAATCACTTTACAAATCTTTATACAAAGCAAAAAAAAAAAAAGCCCCTTTTTATTTCTTTTGCAGGTCACTTTTAAATTTGACATATTTAAAATAAACAAAGAACATATTATTTTTAGTTTCTGTAAGGTAAGCAGGGTACAAACTGTTTGGAATCTATTTTGGTTCAAGCCCATCTCTTCATAAAAGATTTCTGAGTCATTTTCAGTGGAAATAAAAACACTTATCCCGTCACAGGGATTACATTTGTAAGGGGAATGTTGAACTGCCAGGACTGATCTAATTCTGATAAAAACAAATGTTGGTGTGAATTTATGGACCTAAACCACAGCACAAATCTGACATAGTTTTGCCCAAGAGGTAGTTCTGAAGTCAGAGGAGATCCAACCCAGTGACTGAATAAATATAAAGTCTGATTTACTTTACAGATCAGAGCTAAGGTATGTTGACAGATCAGTGCAGTGATGCACCATACCAACTTTGTCTGTGCACACATACAGAAAATATGACTTGGGAATTAAGCAGAAAGCAGCCCTCATCAGCTAGAAACTCCAATGTAGACTGTCACAGTCATTCATTCACACCGCACTGGAAAACTCTTTTTCTAATGGATTCCATGCTTTTTTGGTTGTTGTTTCTTTTTTAAGTGCCAATGGATTCTTGGCTCCATTTGAGTCTTAGTGAAATAATAAATCTTTTCTGGAGATTTGAGTTCTCTTTCTAAAATTTTCAGAAGTTTTTATGACTAGGTGTAATTTGGAAAACAAAATGAATCCCATACTGGAGTGACACCTTATGGCCATGTTCCATGCATTCATTAAAGCAGTTGGAGTATATAAGAATCTTTTGATTTCTGTACAGCATGGAACTTCAAGAACGACAGTGACTGTGCATGGTTTGCTGAGGCTTTAAGGTCTGGGACATTTTGTGTGTCAGAGGACAAGAGTTGGAAACAGTGGCAGCTGGAGTTCGTTAGAGATGGATTTCAGGACAATGTTGAGCTGGATATGGTTTATAAACCAGGATGCCCTCTCACTGCACTCACTTGTTTGTCATTCTGGTCTAAATAAGGTTATCGCAGATAAATGAGAAGGCACAAATGGCTGCCTGGGGTTTGGGAGAGTTAACAAGAAAATCACTGGGGACAAGGATGGGATCCTTTGGGTGATATCCTTTGAAACAGCCAAGTGATTGGTGAAGTAGCAGTGAGGAAGAAGTCTAAAAAGAAGAAGAAATTAAAAATAAAGATAGAAAGGTGAAGATTGTGCATGTAAAAAAGCTGCAACAGTGACACTAAAGAGTGTTGAAAGAAAAAAAACATTTTCATAGATTCATAGTAAGGTCAGAAGGGACCATTAAATCATCCAATCTGATCTGTATAACACAGGCCATAGAACTCCACCCAGTTAATCTTGTACTCAGTCCAATAATTTTGGCTTATGTAAATTTCTTTTTTACTAATTGAATCATTTTTCTTACTGGTTCAAAGTGAGCCCCTTGTTGTCTTGGAAGGCTTGTGTTTGTTTAACCTCAAAAACTGGGTGAATGAGGATTTGTCTGAAGTGTTTAAAAAAACACTGTTTACCCCAACCCCAAAGACCTTGCTAAGAGATATAACTTTCACACAGGAAACTTTCTGGCTGCCCACAATCTGCCATTTCAGTAGCTGTCTGAGGGAGTCCCCCAGGAACCATTTTGCATTTGGAATCAGAAATCCTGAACTCAGAGAGAGAAAAGCATTGTTCACAGAATAAGGAACTTATTATGGAAGGACTGTGTGTCTGAGTCCACCAAGAGGAACATCTTGCAAGTCAAGAGAGCACCTCTGCTTTCCTATGATATGACTAAGGGAGGCTTGGTCCAGAGGCAAGAAAGACTGGAATCATTACACCCAACAAGATAACAGTAAATTGGGGGAACTATTTTTTCATTGTTTGGAATCATCTTATTAACCAGAGTAATATTTATACAATATCTGAAGTGCAGAAGATGAGGTATGAAAGGTGTTTAGTGCTCATTGTGCACCACAAGAGAGAAAAGAATTCAGCACAAGAGAGTATTTTGCCAGACTACGTGGAGCACCACAGCAAGTCTGTGGATACGGAAGGATCCTTTCCAAAATCTGAGCCTGTCCATAACGGAATGGCTTGCAATTAATCCCATGTTTCAGAATTATTTATACCGCAGAATAAATGGGACTCAAATGTTCCATAGTAGTTTAAATAGTGGAAATGAGATGGAAATTGCTACAGGTGCTGCATTCAGTATTGAGTATTCAGTTTCTGAAGAAATTTACGAACAAAAAATAGCATCTGTTAAATAAGAAGAAACTGATGTAATATTGAAAAGAAGGAAATAGAGGTTTAAGGATGCCCGCAGGTCAAGTCTGCTCTTTGTTGTTGCCGCCATTCATTGTTTTGGAAGGAAATAGTCCTTCTCTAACTGGTAAACATGGCTTGAGAGAAAGTTCTATTGGAGTACATGTTAGATCAGGTGATGAAAATAAAAGAAAAAAATTACATCTGCTTTTGATATGTACTGGGGCTAGTGAACGTGATAACAATAGAGCTGGACAAACAATTGTTTTTTTTGATTCTCTGGCAATTCCAAAAAGAGAATTGTTTTTGGTTAAAATGAAAATAATTTTTTTTCAGAATTTTTGACAAATCAAAAAGTAAAAAATAAAAATAATTTCAGATCAAATGAACAATTTTGTTTGACCTGAAACTAAACATTTTCTTTTGATGTAGTGCATTTTTTGAAGTGTTTTCATATTTTAAAATAAAATTAAAGGAAATTTTGAATAAAAAATTCAGTTCAAATTAGAAAAAATGTCAAAAAATGTTTACATTTTTTCAGATTTTTTTGTTTTAGTTTCGGGGTTTGTTTTTCATTTCTGAATGAGGCAATTCAGTGAAATTGGCATAAATTCATGAAATGTTTTGGTGTCAACAAATCTGCATTTCTTGCTGAAAAAAGTTTTGCTTGAAATTTTTTCCCCAGCTCTCCTTTACAATAAAACAGTTAAAGAGTAGTTTAAGAGATCAGACCTAAATTTCTATATGAGGCTTATCTAGTGTCATAAGCTTTGTGAATAACCTGAAAAATTCAAGAAGCAGAGTATAATTTCACCTGCAGAGAAGTGAATGAACAAATTGTGTGTAACATTAAAACAGATGAAAGAGCAATTCAAACTGATAAATAATTGACCACCAGCAGTGCATGGAATATCTTCTTTAGATGGTCTTTCAATTAATGCAAGAAGCAATTCAGATTCATGGAAACTAAGAAAGAACCTACTTGCTTCAGTAATGTACTATTTCTTGTTAGACGCTTCTGACATTAAAAAAGAGAAATTTTGTCCTTATTCCAGTAGGAAAATTAAGTTTCTTCTATCAAGGTACTTATCATCACCATAGTCTGGGAGTTCCCCACAATCATTAATTGATTTTATCCTCACAACACCTCTGTGACGTCGGGAAGTATTATCACCATTTTACAGATGGGGAACTGAAGCACAGGGTAGATTAAGAGACTTGCCCGAAGTCACAGAGGATCTTAGAATCATAGAATATCAGGGTTGGAAGGGACCTCAGGAGGTCATCTAGTCCAACCCCCTGCTCAAAGCAGGACCAATCCCCAATTAAATCATCCCAGCCAGGGCTTTGACAAGCCTGAGCTGCCGAGCCATTTGGTCCCTAGTCTGTAGCGGTGCATTGGATTCTTCCATCCTAAGTGCAGGACTCTACACTTGTCTTTGTTGAACCTCATCAGATTCTTTTGGCCCAATCCTCCAATTTGTCTAAGTCCCTCTGTAACCTATCCCTACCCTCCAGTGTATCTACCTCTCCTCCCAGTTTAGTGTCATCTGAAAACTTGCTGAGGGTGCAATCCACGCCATCCTCCAGATCATTAATGAAGATACTGAACAAAACCAGCCCCAGGGCCGACCATTGGGGCACTCCATTTGATACTGGCTGCCATCTAGACATGGAGCCATTGATCACTACCCGTTGAGCCCAATGATTTAGTCAGCTTTCTATCCACCTTATAGTCCATTCATCCAGCCCATACGTCTTTAACTTGCTGGCAAGAATACTGTGGGAGACCGTGTCAAAAGCTTTGCTAAAGTCAAGGAACAACACGTCCACTACTTTCCCTTCATCCACAGAGCCAGTTATCTCGTCATAGAAGGCAATTAGATTAGTCAGGCATGACTTGCCCTTGGTGAATCCATGCTGACTGTTCCTGATCACTTTCCTCTCCTCTAAGTGCTTCAGAATTGATTCCTTGAGGACCTGCTCCATGACTTTTCCAGGGACTGAGGTGAGGCTGACTGGCCTGTAGTTCCCAGGATCCTCCTTCTTCCCTTTTTTAAAGATGGGCACTACATTAGCCTTTTTCCAGTTGTCCGGGACGTCCCCCGATCGCCATGAGTTTCCAAAGATAATGGCCAATGGCTCTGCAATCACACCCGCCAACTCCTTTAGCACTCTCGGATGCAACGCATCCGGCCCCATGGAATTGTGCACGTCCAGCTTTTCTAAATAGTCCCGAACCACTTCTTTTTCCACAGAGGGCTGGTCACCTCCTCCCCATGCTGTGCTGCCCCGTGCAGCAGTCTGGGAGCTGACCTTGTTCGTGAAGACAGAGGCAAAAAAAGCATTGAGTACATTAGTTTTTTCCACATCCTCTGTCACTAGGTTGCCTCCCTCATTCAGTAAGGGGCCCACACAGTATCCGAGCGTGTGTTTGCTGGGGGGGCAGTGTGAGAGCCTGAGTGAGTGTCTGATTGGCTGCTGGCCTGCAGGGGGCGGGCAGTAGGGTGTCTGTTTCTTTGCGACAGGGAAGCCTGGCTGTTTAAAAATAGCCAGAGCTTCGCGAACCAGCTGAGCGGCAGAGAACCAGCTGAGCAGCGGGGACAGCAGAGCAGCTCACAGCAGGAGTTTGCCTGGGAGTTCGCCTGGAGGGAGCCCAGTGAGGCTTACGTCTTGCAAACTGCTCTGAGGAAGCTCGAAGTAGGAAGGTGATATGGAAGGGGGGGTTCAGCTGTTGTGACCTGCACTGGATGTGCCATGTTTGTCTTTCTTCCACAGGACAGAAGCGACTTTGTCTGTACAAAGTGCAAGCTGGTCTCCATATTGGAAGAGAAGATTGAAGGTCTGGAGCAACAGATAACAACCCTGCGTTGGATACGGGAAACTGAGGATTTTCTGGATGAAACTCAGGATAGGCTTCTAGGGGCACAAAGCTCTACAGATATAGAGCAGGTTGCACAGAGGAGCCAAGAGGCCAGTGAAGAAGCTTGGCAACATGTGACCTCCAGAAGAGGTAAGTGGAATGTCCGGGTTCCAGTAACACAGACACAGGTAACTAATCGCTTTCATGTTCTCTCCGCAGGTACCGCTGCGGAGAGTGGACCAGATGATATGTCTGAGGCGAGAAAGCAGAAGGAGACTCCGCTGGTTGGAAGGCATGAGATGCGATGTCCTGAGGTTGGGGGTTCCACGACCACCACTCCTAAGAGGAGAAGGCGGATGGTGGTGGTCGGGGACTCTCTCCTCCGGGGGACTGAGTCATCTATCTGACGCCCTGACCGGGAAAACCGAGAAGTCTGCTGCTTGCCAGGGGCAAAGATTCGCGATGTGACGGAGAGACTGCTGAGACTCATCAAGCCCTCAGATCGCTACCCCTTCCTGCTTCTCCACGTGGGCACCAATGATACTGCCAAGAATGACCTTGAGCGGATCACTGCGGACTATGTGGCTCTAGGAAGAAGGATAAAGGAGTTGGAGGCGCAAGTGGTGTTCTCGTCCATCCTCCCCGTGGAAGGAAAAGGCCTAGGTAGGGAGCGTCGAATCGTGGAAGTCAACGAATGGCTATGCAGGTGGTGTCGGAAAGAAGGCTTTGGTTTCTTTGACCATGGGATGGTGTTCCATGAAGGAGGAGTGCTGGGCAGAGACGGGCTCCATCTTACGAAGAGAGGGAAGAGCATCTTTGCCAGCAGGCTGGCTAACCTAGTGAGGAGGGCTTTAAACTAGGTTCACCGGGGGAAGGAGACCAAAGCCCTGAGGTAAGTGGGAAAGCGGGATACCCGGAGGAAGCACAGGCAGGAATGTCTGTGAGGGGAGGGCTCCTGCCTCATACTGGGAATGAGGGGCGATCAACAGGTTATCTCAAGTGCTTATATACAAATGCACAAAGCCTTGGAAACAAGCAGGGAGAACTGGAGGTCCTGGTGATGTCAAGGAACTATGACGTGATCGGAATAACAGAGACTTGGTGGGATAACTCACATGACTGGAGTACTGTCAGGGATGGTTATAAACTGTTCAGGAAGGACAGGCAGGGCAGAAAAGGTGGGGGAGCAGCCCTGTATGTAAGGGAGCAGTATGACTGCTCAGAGCTCCGGTATGAAACTGCAGAAAAACCTGAGTGTCTCTGGATTAAGTTTAGAAGTGTGTGCAACAAGAGTGATGTAGTGGTGGGAGTCTGCTATAGACCACCGGACCAGGGGGATGAGGTAGATGAGGCTTTCTTCCGGCAGCTCACGGAAGCTACTAGATCGCATGCCCTGATTCTCATGGGTGACTTTAATTTTCCTGATATCTGCTGGGAGAGCAATACAGCGGCGCATAGACAATCCAGGAAGTTTTTGGAAAGCATAGGGGACAATTTCCTGATGCAAGTGCTAGAGGAGCCAACTAGGGGGGGCGCTTTTCTTGACCTGCTGCTCACAAACCGGGTAGAATTAGTGGGGGAAGCAAAAGTGGATGGGAATCTGGGAGGCAGTGACCATGAGTTGGTTGAGTTCAGGATCCTGACGCAGGGAAGAAAGGTAAGCAGCAGGATACGGACCCTGGACTTCAGGAAAGCAGACTTCGACTCCCTCAGGGAACGGATGGCCAGGATCCCCTGGGGGAATAACATGAGGGGAAAGGAGTCCAGGAGAGCTGGCTGTATTTCAAGGAATCCCTGTTGAGGTTACAGGGACAAACCATCCCGATGAGTCGAAAGAATAGTAAATATGGCAGGCGACCAGCTTGGCTTAATGGTGAAATCCTAGCGGATCTTAAACATAAAAAAGAAGCTTACACGAAGTGGAAGGTTGGACATATGACCAGGGAAGAGTATAAAAATATTGCTCGGGCATGTAGGAATGTTATCAGGAGGGCCAAATCGCACCTGGAGCTGCAGCTAGCCAGAGATGTCAAGAGTAACAAGAAGGGTTTCTTCAGGTATGTTGGCAACAAGAAGAAAGCCAAGGAATGTGTGGGCCCCTTACTGAATGAGGGAGGCAACCTAGTGACAGAGCATGTGGAAAAAGCTAATGTACTCAATGCTTCTTTTGCCTCTGTTTTCACTAACAAGGTCAGCTCCCAGACTGCTGCGCTGGGCATCACAAAATGGGGAAGAGATGGCCAGCCCTCTGTGGAGATAGAGGTGGTTAGGGACTATTTAGAAAAGCTGGACGTGCACAAGTCCATGGGGCCGGACGAGTTGCATCCGAGAGTGCTGAAGGAATTGGCGGCTGTGATTGCAGAGCCATTGGCCATTATCTTTGAAAACTCGTGGCGAACCGGGGAAGTCCCGGATGACTGGAAAAAGGCTAATGTAGTGCCAATCTTTAAAAAAGGGAAGAAGGAGGATCCTGGGAACTACAGGCCAGTCAGCCTCACTTCAGTCCCTGGAAAAATCATGGAGAAGGTCCTCAAAGAATCAATCCTGAAGCACTTGCATGAGAGGAAAGTGATCAGGAACAGCCAGCATGGATTCACCAAGGGAAGGTCATGCCTGACTAATCTAATCGCCTTTTATGATGAGATTACTGGTTCTGTGGATGAAGGGAAAGCAGTGGATGTATTGTTTCTTGACTTTAGCAAAGCTTTTGACATGGTCTCCCACAGTATTCTTGTCAGCAAGTTAAGGAAGTATGGGCTGGATGAATGCACTACAAGGTGGGTAGAAAGCTGGCTAGATTGTCGGGCTCAACGGGTAGTGATCAATGGCTCCATATCTAGTTGGCAGCCGGTATCAAGTGGAGTACCCCAGGGGTCGGTCCTGGGGCCGGTTTTGTTCAATATCTTCATAAATGATCTGGAGGATGGTGTGGATTGCACTCTCAGCAAATTTGCGGATGATACTAAACTGGGAGGAGTGGTAGATACGCTGGAGGGGAGGGATAGGATACAGAAAGACCTAGACAAATTGGAGGATTGGGCCAAAAGAAATCTGATGAGGTTCAATAAGGATAAGTGCAGGGTCCTGCACTTAGGACGGAAGAACCCAATGCACAGCTACAGACTAGGAACCGAATGGCTAGGCAGCAGTTCTGCGGAAAAGGACCTAGGGGTGACAGTGCCCTTGTTGTCAAGAAGGCCAATGGCATTTTGGGATGTATAAGTAGGGGCATAGCGAGCAGATCGAGGGACGTGATCGTCCCCCTCTACTCGACATTGGTGAGGCCTCATCTGGAGTACTGTGTCCAGTTTTGGGCCCCACACTTCAAGAAGGATGTGGATAAATTGGAGAGAGTCCAGCGAAGGGCAACAAAAATGATTAGGGGACTGGAACACATGACTTATGAGGAGAGGCTGAGGGAGCTGGGATTGTTTAGCCTGCAGAAGAGAAGAATGAGGGGGGATTTGATAGCTGCTTTCAACTACCTGAAAGGGGGTTCCAAAGAGGATGGCTCTAGACTGTTCTCAATGGTAGCAGATGACAGAACGAGGAGTAATGGTCTCAAGTTGCAGTGGGGGATGTTTAGATTGGATATTAGGAAAAACTTTTTCACTAAGAGGGTGGTGAAACACTGGAATGCGTTACCTAGGGAGGTGGTAGAATCTCCTTCCTTAGAGGTTTTTAAGGTCAGGCTTGACAAAGCCCTGGCTGGGATGATTTAACTGGGAATTGGTCCTGCTTTGAGCAGGGGGTTGGACTAGATGACCTTCTGGGGTCCCTTCCAACCCTGATATTCTATGATTCTATGATTCACACTTTCCTTGACTTTCTTCTTCTTGCTAACATACCTGAAGAAACCCTTCTTGTTACTCTTAACATCTCTTGCTAGCTGCAACTCCAAATGTGATTTGGCCTTCCTGATTTCACTCCTGCATTCCTGAGCAATATTTTTATACTCATCCCTGGTCATTTGTCCAATCTTCCACTTCTTGCAAGCTTCTTTTTTGTATTTAAGATCAGCAAGGATTTCACTGTTAAGCCAAGCTGGTTGCCTGCCATATTTACTATTCTTTCTTCACATCAGGATGGTTTGTCCCTGTAACCTCAATAAAGATTCTTTAAAATACAGCCAGCTCTCCTAGACTCCTTTCCCCCTCATGTTATTCTCCCAGGGGATCTTGCCCATCAGTTCCCTGAGGGAGTCAAAGTCTGCTTTTCTGAAGTCCAGGGTCCGTATTCTGGTGCTTTCCTTTCTTCCTTGTGTCAGGATCCTGAACTCGACTATCTCATGGTCACTGCCTCCCAGGTTCCCATCCACTTTTGCT
This sequence comes from Lepidochelys kempii, assembly GCF_965140285.1. Classification (NCBI taxonomy): domain Eukaryota; kingdom Metazoa; phylum Chordata; order Testudines; family Cheloniidae; genus Lepidochelys; species Lepidochelys kempii. The sequence goes on along the minus strand of NC_136381.1, from coordinate 27,414,861 downwards.
TCCCCTACTAATTCTTCCCGGTTTGTGAGCAGCAGGTCAAGAAGAGCTCTGCCCCTAGTTGGTTCCTCCAGCCCTTGCACCAGGAAATTGTCCCCTACATTTTCCAAAAACTTCCTGGATTATCTGTGCACTGCTGTATTGCTCTCCCAGCAGATATCAGGGTGATTGAAGTCTCCCATGAGAACCAGGGCGTGCGATCTAGTAACTTCTGCGAGTTGCCGGAAGAAAGCCTCATCCACCTCATCCCCCTGTTCTGGTAGTCTATTGTAGACTCCCACGACGACATCACCCTTGTTGCTCACACTTCTAAACTTAATCCAGAGACACTCAGGTTTTTCTGCATTCATACTTGAGCTCTGAGCAGTCATACTAATCTCTTACATACAGTGCAACTCCCCCACCTTTTCTGCCCTGCCTGTCCTTCCTGAACAGCTTATATCCATCCATGACAGTACTCCAGTCATGTGAGTTATCCCACCAAGTCTCTGTTATTCCAATCGCAACAAAATTCCTTGACTGTGCCAGGACTTCCAGTTCTCCCTGCTTCTTTCCCAGGCTTCGTGCATTTGTGTATAGGCACTTGAGATAACTCGCTGATCGCCGCTCTTTCTCAGTATGAGGCAGGAGCCCTCCTCTCTCACGTGCTCCTGCTCGTGCTTCCTCCTGGTATCCCACTTCCCCACTTACCTCAGGGCTTTGGTCTCCTTCCCCCGGTGAACCTAGTTTAAGGCCCTCTTCACTAGGTTAGCCAGCCTGCTTGCAAAGATGCTCTTCCCTCTCTTTGTTAGCTGGAGTCCATCTCTGCCTAGCACTCCTCCTTCTTGGAACACCATCCCAAGGTCAAAGAATCCAAAGCTTTCTCTCCGACACCACCTGCGTAGCCATTCAATGACTTCCACGATTCGATGGTCTCTACTCAGGCCTTTTCCTTCGATGAGGAGGATGGACGAGAACACCACTTGAGCCTCAAACTCCTTTATCCTTCTTCCCAGAGCCACGTAGTCTGCAGTGATCCGCTTAAGGTGATTCTTGGCAGTATCATTGGTGCCCACGTGGAGAAGCAGGAATGGGTAGCGATCCGAGGGCTTGATGAGTCTCGGCAGTCTCTCCGTCACATCGCGAATCTTAGCTCCTGGCAAGCAGCAGACTTCTCGGTTTTTCTGGTCAGGGCGGCAGATAGATGACTCCGTCCCCCTGAGTGGACAGTCCCTGACCACCACCACCCGCCTCCTTCTCTTGGGAGCGGTGGTCGTGGAACCCCCAACCCTAGGATAGTGCATCTCATGCCTTCCAATCGGCGGAGTCTCCTTCTGCTCCCTTCCCTCAAACGTATCATCTGGTCCACTCTCCACATTAGTACCTGTGGAGAGAACATGAAAACGGTTACTTGGTATCTGCATTGCTGGTACATGGACGTTCCCCTTTTTTCTTCTGGAGTTCACATGATGCCAAATTTCTTCACCATCCTCCTGTCCCCGATGTGCAGCCTGCTCTGAATATTCAGAACCTTGTGCCCATAGAAGCATATCCTGATGTCTGTCCAGGAAATCTTCAGTTTCTCTTATGTAACGCAGGGTCGATACCTGTTGCTCCAGACCTTGTACCTTCTCTTCCAATATGGAGACCAGCTTGCACTTTGTACAGACAAAGTCACTACTGTCCTGTGAAAGAAAGACAAACATAGCATATCCAGTGCAGGTCACAACAGCTGAACACCCCCCATCCATATTACCTTCCTTCTATGAGCTTCCTCAGGAGTTGTAGTAATTACTCAGAGAATCCGGCAAGATGTAAGCCTCAGTGGGCTCTCCCCAGGCAAACTCCCAGGCAAACTCCTTCTGTTCTCTGCTCAGCTGGTTCGCAGCTGACTGGCTTTTTATACAGTCAGGCCCACTTAAGGCTCACCTGGAACAAAGCACTCTCAGTTCCCGCCCTTTTCAAACCACCAGTCAAGCACATGGTCAAACTGTCCTCACAACAAACACTCAGATACAAACAAACACTCAGATACTCACCAACACAGTCTCCTGAAATCTTCTGAGTTTCAGTCCAGTGTTCTATCCTCTAGAGTCCTAGACCATCATTCCTACTTTTAATTATCAATAGAGAAGATTTGTTTATGATGGAATTGTAGTAACACTACAAATTTTATGTGGTAGGATGATGATTGAATTAAATGAACATCCTCCAAGCATTGTGAAAAAGTAAATTTGGTTAGAAGTTATTTTGACTGCCAGATTTAGACCAACATACTGAAAGAAAAATTAATTCATGTGTCGTCTGTTGCACTCACTGAAACATCCAACAAACTGCTCCTTGGACCTGATCCACAGTCCACTGAAGTCAATGCAAAGGCTCCTGCTGACTTCAATGGCCTTTGGGTATGGCTCCAAGTCATACATGCTTGTGGGTTATTGAACCTTGCCAAAAACTACATAGAGATTTTGCAGTAAAGAATAAGCAAGTGTACATATATGTACGTGTCATGACCCCACTTTTCCTACAACATGATCTCAGATACTTGCTGACACCACCAAGCTTCTCACTTGGAAATTTTACCTTGGGGAACCCCTCTCTCTGCTTCCTCATTACCAGAACCCTGTCCCAGGTATGGTACGTGTTCTCTGAAGGCCACTACAGAAATTCCCTTTAACAATAACTCCACTCCAGACTGAATTAACAAACTTGTAATTTATTATTTACAATAAAAATCTATGAAGAAACTCTAGTACTGATCATCTATCTATTGCCCACAGTCCTTTTCAAGCCCCAGAAAGTCTTAATTCATATCCCAGTTCAGGCTTCCTTTTCATAAGCCATGGAATCAAATGTTCTCTCAATCTTATCTCACTGCAACCCATCTTCAGTAAGCAAGGAGAAAACCACCTCCACCTGGCAAGTCTCCACACTCATTCTCCACCTATTGCTGAATTTGGGGGAACATGCTGGGGTTGCTCCCAGCAACTCAGTGAGCTCTCACTTGGTCCTTAGGTTTCAAACTACTGTCTCATTTCTGCCCACATATTCTACCTCTCACATACCTCATACCTAAAATAATATAAATGTGACACTTTTAAATAAATAGGAATCCTAACATTCTCCACAGTAAATAGGTAATAAGTGGTACATATGACAAACACTTCTGCTGCTCAGAGATGTACAAAAGAGGTGGGTTGATACGATAGCCTTAATATTTTTGTACATTTGCTTTATATTACTGTAAGGCGCCTAGAGCCTGGGATTGGCACAATAATTAAATTTAAATAAACACATTTAAAAGCTTGATGGTGTTCCAACACATCTTCCAATTTATACATTTCAGTTCTTGGTACTGCAGTACAACTAGAGATCTCTTTGCTTAAGAGAGAGTGTTTACATAAGTAGGAATAGCGACAATAAGAAAAGATTAACATCTCAGCATTCCAAATTGCTATAGTTGCCTTTTCATATTAGAAGGAAACAATTTAACAAAGTACCAGAGTTACTGTCTTCTTCTTAACTGCCTGCTTCTTAACTCCGAGCCATGGACTACATTACAAACATGTTGGTATAATTACATTGCTCAGGGGTGTGGAAAATCACCCCCTCTCATCCCCCCCTTCCCTGAGTGATATAGTTATACCAACCCAAGTCCCAGTGTAGACAGGGCTATGTCAACAGGAGGGCTTCTCCCATTAACATAACTCTCAGAGAGGTGGGATATCTACACCAATGGAAGAAGCTCTCCCATCAGTGAAGGAGCATCTTCACTAAGCGTTACAGCAGCGCAGCTGTGCCACGGCAGTGTTGTAAGTGTAGGCAAGCCCTTAAACACCTAAGCAGTTATGTATGAAATTTTTCCTTTCCATTTATTACTACTGTGTTTCAGGAGTATCTTATTTGCTCATCTATCATTGTTCTATCAGCTGTGGATCTCTCACATGTTTTGTTTCTGGCCAGCTTAGATTTAGGGGACAAGCTAGTGTCTATTTCATTTTCAGTGGGTGCTGGATCAGTTCTACAAAACGCACTCCTTTCATGAACCCTATATACAGCTTAGTCTTCCTTTAAAAACAAAACAAACAAACAAACAGAACTGTTGATAAACAAAGAAAAGAGAAACCTTCCTTAACATTGTTTACCCAGCACCCAGAAACCTGCTTGTGACTCAGAGGCTCATTGGTGTTGCACCTCTCTCTGCCAGCAACTCTTGTCAGGCCTGACATACTCATTACACCTAATACACGGTTGTCATAATGAATGCCCAAAAGATGGCATGTAATATATCATTGGAAAACAAATAACACACTGATTATTAATACTACTTCATAGAAATCACAGAAACGTGGGACTAGAAGGGATCTTGACGGGTCATCTCATTCATTCCTCTGCATTGAGGCAGGAGTCTGCACTATCTAGATCAGTGGTTCCCAAACTTGTTCCGCTGCTTGTGCAGGGAAAGCCCCTGCCAGGCCGGGCTGGTTTGTTTACCTGCTGCGTCCGCAGGTTTGGCCGATCGCGGCTCCCAGTGGCCGCGGTTCGCTGCTCCAGGCCAATGGGAGCTGCTGGAAGCGGCAGCCAGTATGTCCCTCATCCCTCGAACCTGTGGATGCGGCAGGTAAACAAACTGTCCTGACCCGGCAGGGGCTCTTCCTGCACAAGCGGAGGAACAAGTTTGGGAACCACTGATCTAGATCATCCTTGACAGGTGTTTGTCTAACCTGTTCTTAAAAATCTCCAATGATGGATCTTCCACAACCTCCCTAAGTAATTTGTTCCATTGCTTAAGTACCCTGACTGTTAGAAAAATTTTCCTAATGTCTAACCTAAGTCTCCCTTACTGCAATTTAAGCCCATTGTTTCTTGTCCTGTTCTGTTCTCTGTGGTTATGGAGAACAATTTATCATCCTCCTCTTTATAACAACATTTCACATACTTGAAGACTGTTATTATGTCCCTCCTCAGTCTTCTTTTCTCCAGACTCAACAAACCCAGATTTTTCAGTCTTTCCTCATGTTTTCAAGACCTTTAATCATTTTTGTTGCTCTCCTCTGTACTCTCTCCAATTTGTCAACATCTTTCTCAAAGAGTGGTGCCCAAAACTGGAAACACTACTCCAGTTGAGGCCTTATCAGTGCTAAGTAGAGTGGAAGAATTACTTCTTGTGTCTTGCTTACAACACTGTTACTTATCACCTTATTATTTTCTAGGTGCTTACAACATGTTTGATTATTTGCTCCCTTATCTTTCTGGGTATTCAAGTTAAGCTGACTGGTCTATAATTCCTTGGGTTGCTTTTATTCCCCTTTTTATAAATAGATAATATATTTGTCTTTTCCAGTCCTCTGGGATCTCTCCTATCCTCCACGAGTTCTGGAAGATATTTGTTAATGGCTCAGACATTTCTTCAGCTAGTTCCTTAAGTATTCTAGGATGTATTTCATGGGGCCCTGCTGACTTGAAGACATTTAACTTGTCTAAGTAATTCTTAACTTCTTCTTCCCCTATTTTAGCCTCAGGTTATACCCCATTTACACTCATCTTCCACTATGTTAATAGTCTGATTACTGCTAACCTTTTTTGCTGAAAACTGAAACAAAAAAAGCATTTAACAACATAGGCATTGCTGCGTTTTTTTTGTTATTGTCATTTAGGAATAGTCCTACCCTGTCTTTGGTCTTTTTCCTGCTTCTAATACATTTGTAAAGTGTTTTCTTGTTATCCATTATGTCCCTAGCTAGTTTAATCTTATTTGTGCCCCGGCCTTTCTAATTTTGTCCCTGTTTTACATGATGTATGTATGGTGTGTGCATAAAGAGTTATACATATGTGCTAGAATTATGTTATGAAAATATGTTTGGCAAGCAATGCATAAGCACAGTCTGCCTTTGACAAAGGAATGAGTGTTTTCTTGTCTGACCAGCCTGGTTGTCAGGCAGAGACAATGAATGTATATTAACATAGCAGGTAAACAAAGCCATCAAACTAGTGAGTTATCTATGAAGACATCATGTCTGAACCTCAAATGATAAGCAAATGAATCAACTTATAAAAGTGTATCGGGTGTGGTCTTTTATGAAAACCTGTGACTCACTGGTGATTAATAGCATTGTGAAATGTACGCATTAACACTATATGAAGAATTATGGATTCTCAGTGATATTATGCTTTAAAGTCTCTGATCAAACACAGGGAGAAACAGGTTCTCTCTCCGACAGGAGGGAAGGCAGCTATTTACCTGTCTCCAGTATAAATTAAGCAGCATGGAATCAAAACAACGGAAGCCCTTTTTACCTATGAATCAGCAGGGGGCAAGACTGCACTCCCAGGAAACCTCCCTGCCTCTTGAACTTTGAAAAGACAGCCCGGTGTCTATACCCCAGCAGGAGACAAAGCTTTGCCTGGGCTTACTTTTCAAAGAATTTCAAATGTTTACTGCGCTTGATGGATTCAAAGGGCCAGAGCTCCTGAAATTGCAGAACACTGGAACCTTCAGCTAAGGGGTTGAACGCTCTGAAAATTCAGTTTACGTGAGAAACCTGCTTTACGCAAGGACTGTAACTTGCTAAAATTAAGTTTTAGTCTTAGAAGTGTATTTTACTTTTGTTTGCTTGTGACTCTATCTTTATTCCTTCTCCTTGATATCACTTAATCCTGTGACTTCTTGTTTAATAAATTTGTTTCACTGTTCCTATAAAGCAATTTAGAGATGTGTTTGATGGGAAGGGTGTGTTTACTCCAGATAATAAGCTCTTTAGAAGAGCAGCAAACTCAGTAGCTTCTGTGAGTGTTCAGTGTGAGGGCTGGACACCTCAGGGAAAATTTCAGACTGTGACAGGATTGGGGTCACTCTGCAAAAAGAAACTGGGCAGTGGAAGCCAGGGTTTGACCTGCATGCTTGTATGTGGGCTGTTGGTATCAGGGCTGTGAGCCACAGCACCACAGCATTTAAGACACCCAGAGCTGCAGGGCAGGTAGCAACACAACCCCTTACTGGTCTGCATTGAACCCCAGAACATCACAGTGCTAGATGCTTTAGACAGCACAGTGAAATCCAAGCTCCACTGAAGTCAACTGTAAAGCTGCCATTGAATTTAATGAGGTCAATATTTGGTCCCTGTTCCAAAGAGCTTACAAACTAATTTTAGAAAGGCATAGAGAGTGAGAGGAATAAATGCTTAGGGAGACTACCATAATAAGATTATGCTATTACTCATGTTTGACATGTATGGAGGGGAATAATTCAGGCTGCTCCTGTCAGCCCATAACCCCAAGAAAGGCTGGAGGTAGTCTTGGAATTTAACTACCTGTACAGCCAGTTTCCTGCTGCTTGTACTCCTATGCTATCCAGCTGCCTACCCTCCTAATTACTGGTGGCCACAATTGCAGAAGAGCATAGGAGGAGCAACTATGGAATTAGTGAGGGGACCTGGATAACATCTGGAAGGAACATTACTGGGAAGCAAAAAGCTGAGGGGAAAAAATCCTTCTTATTCCCCAAGTGGTTGCATTTATGTTCAGGAAGGATGCAAATGAGCAGAGGGTGGTGATTGGCAAACAGGGGGCACTTCACGCATAGAGGAAACATGGAAAAAGACATAGAGCTAGGCAGGGGAGGCTCTACCAATTTTGCCTCCCCAAGCGGTCGCCACCAAATTTCTGCTACTGCCGAATTGCCACCGCCTCCAGAAGAGCGGCGGGGCTGCCGCAGAATTGCGGCTGCGGGACACGGACTGCCACCCCATTCTCATTGCCGCCCCAAGCACCTGCTTGGAAAGCTGGTGCCTGGAGCCAGCCCTGGAGATAGGAGAGGATAAAAGAAGGGAAGGGGGCATTGAAGCTATTGTCAATGGCATGTATACTAAAGACTCAAGCAAGGTCGTTTTCTTAATGCAGTTATCCATTCCCTTTTCTTACATTTCCACTTTGTTATATTTTTACTTGGACTCCACCCCTGCAAATCCAGCCAAGTGATCCTATAACAGTCAGGTGAGTAAAGACCACTCCATGAGTAAGGGTTTGCAGGATCAGTCCCTATCTTATATCTATTAAGCACAGTGCACACTTGTGGCACCTTATAAATAATAATAAGTGCATAGGCAGAAGAGACAGATTTCTGGACTGATGCACTACTGTGCAGATTTATTGGTATCCTTCACTTCTGTTTTCTATTATTTGGGCAGCAAAAGGCAAACTTGTTAATATCATAGATTTGAACATTCTGTATATTGAACACTTATCAATCTTAGATACTTATATAGCTCCCACTATCATAATGCTCAACTGCCTCACAACATCCCTGTGATGTAAGGAAATCCCATTGTACCTGTGTTACTATGTGATGAAAGAATTTTGCCTCAGTTGCCCAGAATACTTTATTAAGCTTGGAATGGGGAGAAATCTGCAGAAAAACCTTGGAAGGGGTTTAAATTTGCTGAAATTATAAAAATTGTTTATATAAACCAAAGGAGTGGCGATGGTGTCAGGACCCTTTAACATACTTAGAACAGTAATTAGTTTCAAGAATAAGGCTTTAATTAAATAAAAATTAGTAATAGTTTAAATTAGAAAATATGGTAATGGCAGCCATAGAATTATGCAGTGTAGTAGAAAATCCCATAGGAATACATGGAAGCTCATAGAAATGAACAGTGATGATGGAATCTAGACAAGGGATTACATCAGTTCCTGTGGGGAATGACTCAGCAAAATCCTATAGAAATACATTGTAGCCCATAGAAACCAATGGGATCTCCAGACAGGAAATGTCTAGAGTTCATCTAAAGGCCATCTGAAAAAACCCATAGGAATGTATTAAGCCCACAGAAGTCTATCAGACAGGGGAGGAGCTTTATATACATCTGACTAATTAAACCATAAAAAAAATCACGATTAATCGTGCAATTAATTGCACTGTTAAACAATAATAGAATACCATTTATTTAAATATTTTTGGATGTTTTCTACATTTTCAAATATATTGACTTCAATTACAACACAGAATACACAGTATACAGCGCTCACTTTATATTCATTTTTGATTACAAGTATTTGCACTGTAAAATAACAAAAGAAATCGTATTTTTCAATTCACCTAATACAAGTACTGTTGTGCAATCTCTTTATCATGAAAGTTGAACTTAAAAATGTAGAATTATGTACAGAAAATAACTGCATTCAAAAATAAAACAATGTAAAATGTTAGAGCCTGCAAGTCCACTCAGTCCTACTTCTTGTTCAGGCAGTCACTCAGACAAACAAGATTGTTTACATGTCCAGAAGATAATTCTGTCCACTTCTTATTTACAATGTCATCTGAAAGTGAGAACAGGCATTCTCATGACACTGTTGTAGCCGGCGTGGCAAGGTATTTACATGCCAGATGTGCTAAAGATAAGTATGTCCCTTACAACATCAGGGTTAGAAGGGACCTCAGGAGGTCATCTAGTCCAATGCCCTGCTCAAATCAGGACCAATCCCCAATTTTTGCCCAAGATCCCTAAATGGCCCCCTCAAGGATGGAGCTCACAACCCTGGGTTTAGCAGGCCAATGCTCAACCACTGAGCTCTCCTTCAGCCCCCTTCCTGTAGCCCCCATTGACCTGGATTGGTGAACCACAGCCAGTGGGAGCTACAATCAGCTGAACCTGCAGACGCTGCAGGTAAACAAACCAGCCCGGCCCACTAGCAGATTTCCCTGACAGGCCGATCCCTGCTTTATAATTTTTACCGTGCAAATATTTGTAATCAAAAATAATGTACGCTTTGATTTCAATTACAACACAGAATATAGTATATATGAAAATATGGAAAAACATCCAAAATATTTAATACATTTTAATTGGTATTCTATTGTTTAACAGCACGATTAAAACTGCGATTAATCGTGATACATTTTTTTAATTGCAATTAATTTTTTTTAGTTTATTGCAAGAGTTAATTGTGATTAATTGACAACCCTGCTAATTAGCATACACTAATTAATCATTAACATATGCTAATCTCTGGAAGCTGATTGGCTGAGTTGGAATGTCACATGTCCGTACACATGACATAAAATAGAATATGCAAATCCCTAAAACTGTCTGAATTATGATCATAAATGAATAGCTAATGAGCTAAAACTGTGTATAAAGGCAGTAATCAGCAGGCTAAAGTTTTATAGGAATAGGGACCAGCAAGAGAGTGGAATGCTGCCAAACACCTATGAGAAGATACCTGCGCAAGAGATGCCACCCGAAAAGCGGAAGAACTGCTTGGAAGCCAGCCACTGCAACAGCAGCAGCAACAGCAGCCTTAGCCACGGTTGCTCCTGGCACCCTGCCAGCAGGAGGCCTTCACAGCAGCCCAGCGGCTACGGTGAACAGGCTTCCATCTCTCCTGCCTGAGGGGACACTACCTCAGGAGAAGGCAGCAGTGAGCAACCCGGCAGGCAGCAGCACACAGACCGTCACCACACCATGCTCTCTAAACACAGATCACGAGCTGTGACAGATCAGAAGGACCTTAGACAATCTCAGAGGGAATTGAAGAAGCTTTTGTAAATTTAATCTTCCCTTTTTACCCTTTTACTCCTAGAGTACATGTCTGTAAATAAAGCTGGATGTCTGTGGTTCGAGTGAGATCTCCCGACCCGTCGGATAACTGCCAGATCAGTACTTATTGGATGTTTAGTGTTAAGTATTAAATGTTAATTAATATATTGTTCTATGTATTAAAATTGATACATTGTTATAAAGTATAGAGTGTTAAGTGAATAACTGTATGGTTATATTGTTGTATGTGGTAGAGTTAATTAAAATTGTAATTGTAATACTGTGTCTTTGTTTCTTGCGCCGCTTCCTTTACATTATATCTGTAACCTTTACTGTTTATTTGATTCTTGCCTCTAGCTCTCTTTTTTTATTGTAAACCTTCACTTCTAAATAAATTCTGTTTTTGTTTTCAAAGAATTTACTGCTTGCTGCCTATTCTTGATCAGACGCCTGTATCTGTGTTCTTCAAGGGGAAAGTTAGTTAGTCTTGGTCAGCGGTTTTCTCTGGAAAATCCATACGGTGGGCCACAGCCTTTAATATGGGAATAAAGGGTTTTAATTAAAAGCAGTGGTTTTAAGTAATATCATTGACTTTGTAGAATTGGGTTTAAATCCTCCGGTAACAACTGATGAGGAACAGGGAGGCTAACAGACTTGCACAAGGTGCATAGAAAGTCTGTAACAGAGCAAGGAATCAAACCCAGGTCTCCTAAGTCCTGATTTGATAACCTAAACGTTGAACCACCCTTCCTTTTTATTAAAGCATGAAAGCTCTTTGCATGATGTCCCCCGCTACCAAAACAAAACAAGAAAAACTCCTTGATATAATTGACAACGTAAATACTCGGGTTTTGACAAGTTGTTCCTTGATTTTCTTATCCCATTCTTCCTTTCACTGTACACAACAGAATTATATAAAAAACCCCAAGCATGTAGAGAACGGTTGGTTTAGATTTTCTTTTCCCACCAACTTTGATGTTCATTTCCAGTTCTCCAGTGTTGCTGCAACCAGGGCTTGAAGTATTTCCCCCACTACTTGTGCCCTGTCAAACAGTCTCTTAATATTAAAACAAATCAAAATCAGAAGGATCTAATATCCTGGGTTTGATTCTGTTAATAAATAATGAAAGATTAAATTGGAGCTCAACCATTTCTTAAAGCTGCCATCACAGCTGCACTGAGGCTTCAGAGATGACTTGAAAATGAAAGGCTCCAAAAGGGAAAAAATTAAAATTAAAAAATCAAAAATTAGAACAAAGCACAACAGTTAATATTACTAACCCTCAACTTCCACTGAACTTACAGGGAACTTAAGCATCACTCAGTTTCTCACAGGGATCAGGCTCTTGTTGAATGAGAACATGTGACTATGTTACAGTAATATGTGCAAATGCCATCATCTGTGTGTGCTCTTAAGCCCCAAAGGGAGGGGTGTCAAAGATGTTTGGACATGAGAAGTTGCAACTACATAAAAATGCAGCTTCAGGCCCAGCAGCTGGGAGAAAATGCAAGCAAACTGACAACAGTAACTATTTTTTTTTCCCCGGGGCCACTGCTTTCTGTGAAAATATTCATTAAAATTCAAAAAGGCATTTTCTGTTGAAAAAACATTTCATTGGAAAAAAATTACCAGCTCTACTCAGTCAAGACATTAGCAGATGGAATCTATGGTTCAAGCATGGATTTGACTAGGAGACACATTTTCTGTGCCACAAAATTGGGCACCTATATGCATAAGATAGGTGAATACATATGCCAGGCCAACTTCTGACAGGCTCTTCCTGGCAGGTATAACTCCCTGGATCCTCAGTTATGCCTTCTTCTGAAAATGGTCACTGGGCACAAACATAATTTGCCCCTAGTGTTGTGTTTGGAAGTGCTTGGTTTAGAAACATAAACTTTTGAAAATATCTCCCATCATCACATCCACAATGAAACTGGAAACTCCTCTCAACTGAAAAACCAGAGGAAAGATTAGTTTTCACTTAAGAATTATTAAAATGAAGAACTAGCACAGAGTCCCCTGATTCCATCCCTCATCCCCTCCTCTCTCTCTGGGCCACTTGTTTGGCTCATCAGACACTTCCCAACAAATTTGCTAGACTGCCAAGATTCATAGATCCCAAGGCCAGAAGGGATTATTGTGATAATCTAGTTTTTTATCTATATAGATATATAGATTTTCTCTATAACACAGAGCATAGAACTTCCCCAAAATAATTCCTAGGGTCTATCTTTTATAAAACACTGTCTTGATTTAAAAATTGCCCATGATGGAGCACTGACCATGACCCTTGGTAAGTTGTTCCACTGGTTAATTACCTTCACTGTCAAAAATTCACACCTTATTTCCAGTCTGAATTTATCTAGCTTTAACTTCCAACTATTAGATCATGTTATACCTTTTTCTGCTAGATAGAAGAGCCCACTATTAAAGATTTGGTCCCCATGTAGATTCTTACAGACTATAATCAAGTCATCTCTTAACTTGCTCTTTGTTATGTCAAATAGACTGAGCTCCTTGAATCTATCACTATAAAGGAGGTTTTTAATCCTTTAATCATTTCTGTAGCTCTTCTCCAAAACTTCTCCAATTGATCAACATCCTTCTTGAACTGTGGACACCAGCAATGGTCACATCAGTGCCAAATACAGAGGTAAAATAACCTTTCTAATGCTAATAAACACTTCTGTTTATGCATCCAAGGATATTAGCCCTTTTGACCACATGGGGGGAAGGCATAGCTCAGTGGTTTGATCACTGGCCTGCTAAACTCAGGCTTGTGAGTTCAATCCTTGAGGGGGCCATTTAGGGAGCTGGGGCAAAAATTGGGGATTGGTCCTGCTTTGAGCCAGGGGATTAGACTAGATAACCTCCTGAGGTCCCTTCCAACTCTGATATTCTATGATTGATCACATTGGAAGCTCAGCTGATAATCCACCACAATTCTCAGTGGTTTTTCAGAGTCACTGCTTCCCAACATGGAATCCCCATCTTGTAAGTATGATCTACACTCTTTGCTCCCAGAGGTATACATTCTGGCCATATTAAAACACATATTGTTTGCTTGAACCCCGTTTACCAGACAATCCAGATGGCTCTTTAATGGTGACCAGTCCTCTTCATTATCTATCACTCCCCCAATTTATGTGTCATCTGTAAACTTTATCAGTGATGATTTTATGTTTTCTTCCAGGTTGTTAATAAAACCGTTAAATAGTGTAAGGCCAAGAACCTATCTATGCAGGCCCCCACTAAAAACACACTCATTTGATGAAAAAAGAAAAGGAGGACTTGTGGCAACTTAAAGACTAACAAATTTATTTGAGCATAAGCTTTCGTGAGCTACAGCTCTCCTCATTGGATGCATTGAGCTGTAGCTCACGAAAGCTTATGCTCAAATAAATTTGTTAGTCTCTAAGGTGCCACAAGTCCGCCTTTTCTTTTTGCGGATACAGACTAACACGGCTGCTACTCTGAAACCACTCATTTGATGATGATTCTCCATTTACACTACATTTTGAGACCTATCTGTTAGTCAGCTTTTAATCCATTTAACATGTGCCAGGTTAATTTTTTATATATATATATATAGTATTCTTTAAATCAAAATGTCATGAGGTATCAAGTCAAATTCCTTACAGAAGTCTAAGTTTATTACATAAACACTATTACCTTTATCAACCACACTGGTAATCTCATCGAAAAAAGATATCGAGTTAGATAGGGTCTATTCTCTATAAACCCCTGTTGATTGGCATTGATTATATTACCATCCTTTAATTCAAGAATCAATGTGTAAAAATCCCTTCAACGCAAAATGCATGTGGTTGCTACTACTCTTACATTTTGCATTTCAGGTCACTTAGACACCCCTTTTCTCCCTGAAATGTAATCAAACTATCCCTGCCAAATAAGCACCCAATCCTGCAGTACTTAGATACTTCAATTGATGTCAATGGGAGTTTTTTGCATGACAAAGCCTACAGGATCTGACCCGATATGCACAATATTGCCAGTTTGTGTAACTGCCACTATGCACTTCTCTTAGCTCATTGAAATGGGCAAAGATTATTCATCTCAGGCAGACTGGGAACCCTGCTATATATTTAAATAAGTGCTTCAGACACCAGAATGTCCCCAGGTGCAGTATATTACAAGGTACCATCTGCATTATTAATAGCACAGAACTTTCTTCCCAGAAAGCTGTGGAAAATCTTACATGGATTAGCTTTTTGAGAATGAGAAATTAAATATTTACTAGAAAACAAGTTCTTCTACTCTGGTGATATACTTCCTGACAGGACACTTGGCTCTTTTATCATAAAGAGCAGAGCCTCCTTTAGGATATAGGCAGCCACTTATTACGAAGAGGTGATGAAGTGGCTGAGATGGTCCTGAGGCAGAGCCTGGCTTTGGTATTGTGTTCTTTCTAATCCTGCAGCATGTTCCCTTGTAAGTGAAGTGGTAATTTCTTAAAGGCCAATTTAAACTCCACAACACATGCTCTGACATCTCCATACATAAATATTGTGTACAGAGCTATTTTTATTTCTTGCAGTTTGACTGCCCAGATAACTAACATTAAAAAACAAAACAAAATAAAACACAGCTTTATATTAGGAGAAAAACTCTATTTTATGCAACACTGCCTGCCTTTAACTATTTATGGCTTGGTGCTGAGAGGTATTGAACACCCTTACTGCTGTTGAGGTCAATGGTAAGGTGCTCAGGCTGTTCATTACTGAGTTTATCTTTTAAAGATAGATAGAATTGTAGACAGCACAAATCATTTTCTTACAGAAACAAATCTTGCAGCTGTTAGTCAAGCAAAACATCTAATGGCTTCGGCAAGAAAATTGACAGAGGAAAGACTGCTAGATTTGGCCTATTAACAGGAAGGGATTGATCCAAAGTCTATTGAAGTCAGTGTCTTTGCTGGGCTTTGTATCCAGCCCTAAAAGAGAAAATAGTTGAAACTCTATGCAAGATTAAGAAATCCAACATAGATAAGACAGTATCTAGCTACCTACCTGCCCCTGTGGAAAAGTCCTATAGAACTATTTTCTAGACCTTTTTAAAGCAAACCTATAGAGTTCTAGACTAGAGCAATAACGTTCCACTAAATTCTATAGAATTGTTTAAAATTTCTATTGCAAGGAGATCATTTTCTATTGAATTATATAGATTTTAAGAAAAATCTTAACAACATTTTTTAAATTGTCTATAGAAAATAAGTGACCAAAATTATGAGTTTAATTATTGGTTCACTGCTTTAATTGCTACTAAATTCTATGTTATTGTTCCATAAAGGTATTTATCAACCTCACC